>NW_024881932.1:0-532633 GCF_019059575.1 Amphibalanus amphitrite
GTTTTGGTACACCTTATCATACATCAATTCTACACATGTTGTGAAAATTCCAGACCAAGGTCATTCAAGGTCAGGTCACCAGGTCACTTGAAGTGACCTCACCTCATAAAAAGTTTCAATGTCTGTCATAGTTACACGAGTGACCGATCGCTCTGAAACTTTCAGCGATTGCTAAGAGCAATAGATGTACAAAATGTATATCTCAGAATTTTGATCGATGACCTAAGGTCAGGTCAATTTTGCGACCTTCCCATTATAAGTCAATGGGAGGAAAATTGAAATGCGCCTCTTTGGACGAAAGACATTAAACAATCCCAAACACCGAATTACAAGTGGTTTAGACACACTAAACATGAAAATGGTGTCCGTGACCCTATTTATGCCCCTGAGGTCATCTCAGGTCACGAATGGTGTCTAACAGTTTTTCGCAAATACTTTTGATAGAGGCATGCTAGAGCGGTGAAAATGCCTTAGATGTGCTCAGCTCGACGATACGGATCGACTGATATGCAACATGACCCTTTCCGGTCAGGTCATGACCTTGACCTGAGGTCAAATTTTCAAGTTGACCTTTCAAGGTCAAGTTATAGTTCATTCGATGCGTCTTGACGAGAGGAACACGATGCCGGTAAAAGTAAGCTCGTACAGGGCTTGGGTCAAAAGTTATTGCAGAAAAACTGTTTCCGAAAAAATCGGCTATTTTTGCAGTTTTTGCCCCCTGCAGGCAAAACCGTTGACGTTAGGTCAAATCTGAGAGAATTACTCAGAAAGGGCGTTAATAGGGCTATCGAATGCGCTTTTCCGCGGCGCTGTAGCTCTATTGCTTCCCGAGTTATGCGTTGGTTTCTTGGAAATTTTCGACATTCGACCTGGAAATCGGCGAAATTTTGCCTTCAATGACCTCTGGTGACCTGACCTTTGACCTGACCAAAAAATTGACCGAAGTAATTTCGTCATTATTTTTGACGCTCTTTCGAACGCCGCCTTCCGCGTATCGCTACGTGGCCCAGGAGCCGAGTTACAAGGGGGGGTGTTCAAACACCCCCCCCCCCCCAGCAGGGCGTGGAAATCCAGGACCCCCAGCCGGGCGCGGGTTAAAGCAGCACATTACAGAACTGACATAGTGCTCGAATGCCCTCAAGTAAGAAGACCATCGCTGTCCTATCCATCCTTCGTCCCTCTCCCCTCCCCCGCACTGCTCCCCCCCCCTCTGTGCGTACGTCACACACACTCGCTCCGGTCGATAGCCCCGCGACTCTGAGCGTGATCTAACTATACGCGCGCACAGGGGGCCGCGAATTTATGTCCCATTTGGACCCTCTGAGGAGGGCAAATGGCGGGGGCCGCCTCCCAGCGGTGAGGATTACGGAGGGTGACTCAGCTGCAGTTGAAGACTCGCTTCTCTCCGCTTCTGTCGTGTGCTGGTATGGACAAGGGTATGGAGACGAATTCACGCCCGTCATAGACGGCAAATGAAGTCCCGTTATTCTGCGGATCCTGGCCCTCCGAAACGAGGCATGAGCTGGTTTTATGACTAGCTATCTGGCGCATGCACCAAATTTGACGAAATCTGCACCAAATCTCTTTTACAACAAATGTCTTCATATCATGAGTTTATTTCAGTGTCTTAATTGAAAATAATTTTTTTTTTTATAATTTAAAAAATGAAATATATAAGCATCTTTGCAACCCATACTGATAGCTTTAAGGAAACACAATGAACCTAATTTGACCAGAGCTGCACCTACTCTGCACCAAATGTGTACCAAATGGCCGTCGTGAAAACGGCTATAGTAAGATTCTGCCAACATTACGGCTATGGCAGTGCATGGAAAGAAGTGACAACCGACTTTTGTACGGGTTGGCACTTGGCGCCCCTCCATTTGTTCGTGCGGTTGACCTTTTCGGCCACTACTGGGACCGCTAGTGAGCGAAGCCCTGTAAGCGCAAAGCCCACGTTGTCCCAGTTTCGACAGTCTACTCGTCGCTTTGTAGTGCTACAAGCTCATCATGAGCTTTGTTTCTGCTCAGAAACCAAGCTCCTGAGACCTGCAATAATACATATAGAGCTCACGGCTATTTTACCGGCAATAATTTGTCGCACACTATGTCTAATGAAAAACGTCATAACCTTTTTACCATGAAGACGTTTTAAGTGCTATCGAGTATCGCCCGTATAGGTGTGTTGCCAACGTCTAACGTAAAGGGAATCCGTTGGAACCTCCTTGCCGTTCGGCCCCTGATGGGACTAGAGATTCGCGGAAAAACGAGCGTGTTGCAATTTTAAGGTCCTAGGTCATTGGTTGATCTTCATGAGAAGGTACCAGTCGCAGGTCAAAACAGGCCTAACCTGATAAAACAGAGTTAGACAGCTGCCTTGGCCTCTGACCTGGACTGGCTACAATCAGCCGGAAGAGATGTGACAAACGATTGTTGACAAAGAAATGCCAAAACATGTCGGAAATACAGTGTGATGATAAAAATTTTGTTCCGAATATGTTTATTAAAAATCGAAAAAGTTGAAATTTTCGATTTCCCCTTCCCCGGCCCCGGTGCGGGGGAGGGGTGTCTGTCTGAACACCCCTGCCCGTCTAACTCGGCTCCTGGGACACGGCGACACGCGGTAAGCGGGCATTCGAAAGAGTGTAAAAAAATATTGAAGAAAAGACTCCTGTCATTTTTTAGGTGAGGTCAAAGATCAGGTCACCAGAGGTCAAAAAAGGTCAAACTTTGCATATTTCAACAATTTTCGAAAGCCCGGCACATAACTCGGGAACCAAAAGAGTTACGTACAGCGCCGCGGAAAAGCGCATTCGATAACTCTTTCAACATTCTATCGCTAACACATTCCATATTTTACCTCAGCTCAACGGTTTAACTCCATTGAGTCCATAGGACAAAAATTCTACAAAATAACGTTTTAATGAAAAACGTTTTTTTTCTGCAAAAACTTTTGACTGAAGAAAGTGACAACATTTATTTTGCAAGCATCGTGCTCCTCTCGTCGAAAGGCGTCGAATGAACTATACGTTGACCTTGAGAGTCAATTGACGTGACCTGGTGACCTGACCTTGAACGACCCGGGTCTGAAATTTTCGGAGCATGTGTGAAAGTGATGAATGAACAGGTATACCAAAAACGGTGGCGCTGAACGCCGCAGTTTTTGATATATTTGCGAAAAACCTTAAGAAGTAAAAACGCCCCCGGCACGGCGCGGGTTAAGAGCTGGCGAAAACATAAGAGAGGCCAGTGTGCAGCTGACGACACCTTAGCCGGAGACGGTCAGTGGGAGGGGGAGGGGAGAGGGCGTGGGCGTGCCAAAGACGCTGGGTGGGGGGGGGGGAGGGGGGACGTGGGCGTATCAGCCAGTGGGAAACTGGCACATGATGAGTGCCCGGCCGCCCACGTCCGTGTGTGGCCCGTGCAGAAATTGAGGCGCGCCAACAGGATGGGAGAGAAGCTACCCCCGCACTCCACGGGGTTGGAACGAAAACAGCCAGCCGTATGCTTAATTAAATCGACTTACCCTGAAATGACTGAGCATGTGAAGTAGCAAGAAGGGGATAGGATAGTTGGACAGATGCTGCCACAGGACACATCCTGTCAGCGGGGTTTTCTCGAAAACTGTCGTGCGTTGGTATGTTGTAATGTAAGATACTCTTGTTTTGTCTGGAAAGGTTCGGTTCAACAACGTATACATTTGAACATATTTGATAAAATCTGAAAAGTTGGTAATTGTTATTGTAACGGAAATCCGAACTTTTTGACCAGAACAAAATGTTAGCTTAACACTATTTTGTCGACATAGGTACATACCTAGTCTAAGTTTTCAGTAAAAAAGAAAAATATATATAATTTTTTTCATCAAGTGGGGCACATTCTGTCACTCAGTCCGGGACAGATTCTGTCACTGCCAGAATCGACCCCATCTGTTCAGATTTGTTGGAATTAATAGGCCTAATGCCGTTTTCAAGACGGGCTATTCGGCAAATGCACCTAATTTGACCAAATATACGCCTAATCTCTTTTACAGCAAATATCTTCATTTTATGAGACTGTTTCAATGTTTACCAGATGATATTGTCTGATAACTTGACAAAGCAAGCATATAAGCAATTAGTGCAACACTAGCTGATAGCTACTAAGAAACGCACTGAACCTTATTTTATTAACCCGGCGGCCGCTGGGCCTCCGCGCCACCCGCCGGCCGCTGGGGGGGGGGGGGGGGGCATAAACTTGCCCCCCCTTTACTTCTGCGACGATATCGTCGCAACGCGAAGAGATAGAGAAGCGAAACTTTGCACACATCTTCCTGAATACCTAGCCGAGGTTGTGTCCAAATTTGGTGTCGATCCCATTTGAAATGACGTCACAGTGACGTCATAAGTGAAATTATAGATTTGCGACTCTCATATTCCTCACGATACATCACATATATGGGACCTAATATAAAGGGCCGATTATTGGTCAGAAACTAGATGGAAGTGTAGTAAGATGTTTTAGGATGACAGCAGGTGCTGTCTAGTTCATTTACAGTCGAGTTTCATGCTCAGCGTCATCAGAAACGGTCCATGTCGGAAAACGACAAAACTTTATGACGTCACTGTGACGTCATCTTAGGTGCTACAACCACCAAACTTTCCTCAAACATTGCCTAGGTATTCATTTGAAGCTATGCCAAGTTTCACGTTCGTAGCTCATCAGGTTTCGGAGATATTTCACAAAACGTAAAGGGGGGCAACTTTATGCCCCCCCCCAGCGGCTCGTGGGTTAAACATCCAATACCAATATATACATGTCGATGACATAGATATATTCTTAGCCCGCGCATGACTGTGGGGGGGGGGAGCTCTACAGAGCCCTGCTCCCGTTTTTCAGCAATAGTTATCTTCTGAACAATTTGACGGATCAACACGAAACTTGCAGTACCCTCAGCGGCATTAATTTGAAACCTTGTGTTAAAATTTCAACTTTCTAGCTACTAAAGTTTGGCAGAAAATGACGTCAGAGTGACGTCATGTCGGCCGATTTTGATGCAAAATATTGAATTACGGCAAACGCTCTCAAGAGCTAAGTTTTAAAGCTATATCCATTTTCTTTGCATGAGTGGACTACAAATACACGTAGCTATTAAACTGCAATCTCGAATCTACAAAATTTTTGAAAATTTTGAATATGTTCTTACAATTACAAAAAAAAATTGATAAAAAAATCATTTTTTCGCAAAAACCGGAATATATGTGATAAAACGCACTCTGATGAACTACGCTAGCAATTTTAAGTCCAATATCTTCAAAAATAGCAATGTTGTTTGCATTATTGTCAAAATTTTACACTTACATATTTTTCAAATCCATTTTTCAGTACGTTTTTGACGTCGTACAGCAACATAAATGGCACCATCGTGTTCCTGAGCTCAAACTGGATCTGACAGGCACCTTTTTGTGGAAAAGTTTCATTTTCCAAATTTGACCTTTTCTGACCTGAAAGTGACCTGACCTCCGGTACATTCAGCTGAAAATGGCCTCAAATGACACAGATGACACTGTTTTCGAAATCTACGAGTAAAATGGACCATAAAACATGCGTCACGTGATCAATACGTGATATACAATTTTCGTGACCTAGGATGACCTGACCTTGACCTTAACCCTCGCCCGCACATGGGGGGGGGGTGGTTGCCACCCCCCCAGGTAGTCTTTCTGCTCTGCTCTCAACATTTTTAGCGCTAGAACGCTGATTTTTCGTATAGCTGCTCCTCTATCCTTTCTTGATGTCCACTGAAAATTTCAAGTTTCTGTGATTTTTGGTTTCGGAGATATGACCTTGTTTTTCAGGTCATGTCATGACCCAAATGGCCAATTCTCAACATCTTGCGTTTGCCATGGGTCTTGCGAGCTTTTGACACCCTGATTTCGGCCTTTTTTGCCAGTATTACCTCCCACCTATCATGGAACATGTTGTTCGACGATGTACAGGGGTCAAGGTCAGGGTCAAGGTCAACCTAGGTCATCTAAGATAATTGCGTTTTAGGCAAGCTGAATTTACTTTTTTGAATTTTTTTGACTGCATTTTTGGTAAAAGCTTCTCAGAGCATGATTTCATGTAATATGGACCCAAAAACAATCGGTGCACACATCAGTATACACACAGACACACACAGACATACAAACACATATAATTGACCTTGACCTATCTTGACCTGAAATGACCTCAGCCGCAAAATTCTGGTCGGGTAGTGTGACAAAGAGGTTCTAGCTGGCCTGGCACCAGAAAACAGCATCGTCATCGGTATCTGATAAGCAGCGCACTTGATATCCAACGGTGACCCAAAACAGCAACATTTTTTAGTTTGACCTGACCTGGAAGGTCAATGACTGACCTGAGAAGGTAAAACTGGGTATCATTGGATTTGTCTCTTCCCAAAGAATCTTTTTGGTCTTTACCGCTAAGCTCTATCTCCAACAGGAACAAAATGGCGCGGGGGGGGGGTGGCAACCACCCCCCCCATGTGCGTTCTAGGATGGGAAAATGGCATGTGCGGGCGAGGGTTAAAAATTCGTAGAAAAGTTTGTTGCCCTCAGGGTATCTAGAGCATCTGTCAAGGAATGCGTAAACCAAAAATGAGCCTAATCGGACTTGTAAGCCGGCGGTCAGAGCCCAAAATGTGAACTAGCAAAAATGTCGATAATTTTTACTTTGACCTGACCTGTGACGTCATCGGTGACTTCGAGGTCAATGGAATTAGGATTCGCCCGAGTTTTTCCAGGACTATCAGACGCCGTTAGAATTTTGACAATCGGCCCAGTAGTTTCGGAGTTAGGAAGTGAGCTATAAATAGCCCCCCCCCCCCCCCAGTAGGGCGCGTTATAAAAATATCCCAGTTGGGCTCGGGTTATATAATCATGCTCAGAATTACTGTAGCTCATCTCCAACACGTAACTACCACTATCTTTTTTTCACATTTCGTACCGCATATTGCTGTCCTCAGCAGTGACCTGGCAAGTTCAGAGCAATGCGCCATGTCCGGCCCACCTCAGTTTCTGCGGCTACCTTCGGACACCTGGCCCACAAGGTGCCGGGCGTTTCCTGCACGCCCCCCCCCCCCTCGGCCCCACCCCGGCCAACGACATGTGCAGGCGCTCCCGTAAACTTGTACGAGTATACTTATCAGTGTGTGGGCGTCGAAGACGAGCCAATCAATGTAGGAAGTGCCGAGAAGGCCGCCTATAAAACTGTCCTGGGCCGCCAAGTCTCCACTCCTCCGACAGGTCACAGCTCGCTCTGAGAGCCGAGAGGTCACAGTTGGGTTTGACAGGTCGACCACACACCGCTGTGCATACGTAAGTCTGTACATGACTAGACTACGCAGGAGCTCCGCCAAAGCGGGGCTGCGAGCGAACAAGCCCCGCGAATTCTTGGTGTGTGTTGTAGACTCCGCAATTTTCTAGACGCCTATATAAGTTTTTTAGGGTTGTCAGTTGGTTTGATGTTTCCATATATGTTCGTGAACAACGTTTGTTTATTTCTTTATTTGATAGTTAACGAAATCCTTCATTCAAGGCCACATGTTCGCGAACATTTCTTGATTGTTCATGAACCTTCATAAATGCGTTATCATATCTGATACCTTTCACGTTGGTATTCTCATGCAGTGACGTACACGGTTGCAGGATGTTTTATATAATATAAAAATGCACCAATCTTATAACAAGCAAATATAGGTAATCGTGATGTATAATGATTCTTGCAACGCTGAGGCTTAAATTGTGCATTCCAGACCTGGCATGACGTCATATAAGGCATCACTGACTAAGGTCGTTTGGTGCAATAGTTTTTCGCCGGTTGAGTCATCAATTGCCCGCAAAAGAAATGCCACATCGAATGATATTCAGTATGACATCCTCCACGCAGTTTTATCACCCGCGTGGCTTTGACCTAAGAACCTTGACCTAAGGTCAACATCCTAAAGCGGTCTGACCCAAACAAGAATGAAAACTTTCGGACTTACAGACATTTAAAGTTAGGGGTTAGGAGTTAGGGGCAGATTTTGCACCCACCCCTCCCCAAGCGGTGCTGGGCTAACTACTGAACACAAGACTTCGGTTGTAAAATACACCCCAGTCATGCACGGGTTAGGTTGAACATGCCTGCCAGTAGACAGCATTGCAGGATTTGAGTGCAGCCGAGCGTTTGTCTGTTTGGTTTTCAGGAGGATGTTGCGTCTGCTGTTGGCTCTGAGCTGCGCGGCCGCTCTGAACACGGCGCCGGGCACCGTCTATGTGCCTCTCAGGGATGTCTTCCAAGCCGTGAGTTCCGCCCAGGGGCATGATGTGACAGCCTGCTTGTCATTATCTGATAGTTTTACTTTACATATGACGGTGATTTATAATTGAGCAGTTGGTCGGTTTCAATGTAAAAGAATAGTGTGTGGAACATGATAGGGGGTGGGGTAAAGAAGGGTAGCTAAGAAATGTCCTAAGCCTACGCTTCATTGGCCGCAGGGATTCCCAAGTAAATGTGCCTAATAGAAAGGTCCATGTTTAGTCGACTACAGAATGATGTTCCACTTTTCACGGGCCATTATTTACCTGGAGTGGTAGGCTGTGCCGCATCACACAGGCTGAGTTCACAGATTATAGCTTTGTCCCAATGCTCACAATCGACACGCTTAATTGCGTGATAACGGCACAACTTAGCGCTCCGGTCAACTGATAGCTTCTGAGGAGTGGAACATCATTATGTAGTCGACTATACTCGTATTAGCTCTAACTTTCCTGTCGATGACTTTTGTCTACGTCTGGTATAAAGTGACGGATTTTGACCATGAATAAAATGAGACACGTTTCTGATTAAACAAAAAATCGCAGGGCAAAGTGAACCACTGTGTTGGGGGGAAGTGGTCCACTTTGCCCCATTTAGCCAGAATTATGCTGAACTTTCTAGTTTCTGGTCCGCTTTACCCCATTTTCAAATATTTTGTTTGATCACGCATTGCAGACAACATGCGCCGAATAACAATTGCTGCTTAACGACGCAATTACAGCCATATAAATGCATTTCCGAAGTACAGACGTTCATGAAAATAAAGGCATAAACATGGTAGCTATGATGACATTTATTTTGTAACACTGAAGTTAGAAGGGAAATTCAAAAACGCACATTTTTTGCTCTAGAGCGAAGGAACTCACCCGGATCAGGCTGCCACTGCAGGTGAAAGTGCGTATATGGGAAGCACTTCTAATGGCTATCTAAAAAATGGATAGCGCTGCTAATACGTACTTACTTACAACAGGGTGGGTGGTTCGCTTTGCCCCGGTGGTCCGCTATACCCCACTTTCCCCTACCTATCTCATAAAAAGCGAGAACAGTGAAGTTTTTTCACGCTACAGTTTTCATTAGCGTAACAAAGGGGAGGGGGAAGGGCTAGCTCAACTTCAGTGAACAGGGGAAGGGGTATCAAGAATGGCAAAAAAACGTATGACGTACCTAATTTATGGACGGCCCCATTGCAGAAAATTGAAATACACATCTTTTGGACGAATGTCGTTCTAAACACTCAAACATCGGTTCATAGGTAAACATAACACACTGAATCGGAAAAGTGCACCCGTGACCTATCTGTGTGCCCGAGGTCATCCCATGTCATGAAAGGTGAACGATATTTTTATACTATAACTTTTGATAAAGACGTGCTATGACGTGCGGTGAAACACACCAGATTTGTTCAGCTCGACGACATTGATCGACTGATGTGCAACATGACCCTTTCCGGTCAAGTCTTAGTCTTATCATTTGTCAGATTTTCAAAATGATCTTTTAATGTCGAACTGCCATTCATTCAACGCATCTTGACGAAAGGAACACGATGCCGGCATAAACAGTGTCGTCTCTTTCCTGAGACACAAGCTATTTCAGAAAAAAAACTTTTTTTTTTGTAAAAAAACGTTTTTTTACATAACAATGTTGACTGTTGTGTGTAAATTTTCGCTCACGGATCGGATATCTTTGGACAAATGACAGGCTCGGATATTTTTGGACGGACAGAGGAGAGGGCCTTGTCAAATTCAGAAAAAGACACGAGAGGCGAGAACTGTCGTTGAAGGTCCCACCTGTCATAAAGCTAAAAAGCATTGCAGAAGTAACGTTGCCCTCTTCACCAAATGTAATGAAGAGCGGCTCGGGGTTGGTGACGGCACTGACTGGCCCGTGGTGCCGTTTCAGGGCCAGCAGTTTTTTGTCGGTGATCTCGAGGTGGGCACTCCCGGGCAGCCCATGTCGGTCATTGTCGCCATCGACGGCCTGACGTGCCTCAACTCTGTGCGATGCTCGGACCCGTACTGCACCAGCCACCGGCAGTACGACGCCTCCGCCTCGTCCACTTACCAGGTGAGCCGGCCGGCCGGCGGCGCCCTCCCACTGAGACAGGCGCGCCGTCAACTGCTGCGGGCTGGCCTGGTTTGCCGGGTTTGCCCTCTCGGCATACCGAGGACATCGCAAAGCCGAAAAGTAATGGACATTAGGGGTGCCATTGCGGTCTGGGCGGCCATCATGGTGCTCCGCCGGGGCTGTGGCCGCCACAGGGACACTTCGGTCGGGCCACACGGCCCCGCAGCAGTCACCGAACCGCACAGCAGTGAGCTGTGCGCACCGATATGGGAGCCGCTCCGATCGGGCGATGGCGACCGTCGGGCCCGAACAGCAGCCAGGGGGTTTAAGGTGCCGAGGAGAAGGATTTGTGTGAGCTGAGGATAGAGCGGAAGAATCCGAAATGGATAGCGAAATGGATACCTTGCTGTGATGATTAACGTACGTATATTCTCGATAAACACTTCGTTGCAGTCTACTAAGCGTGCTAAAGTAGCAGTTATTACATTGTCACAGCCTGCTGCGGCTACAACACTTGGCTGCCGCAGTTTTTCAGCCAGTTTGTGATGTAAACTGACGGTCTTCCACAGGAGGACGGCACTCCTTTCGACCTCCCGGGAGGGCTGAACATCAGCGGCGTGCTCTCAAAGGACTCGGTGAGCCTGGGTGGAGCCACCGTCAGCGACGTGCTCTTCGGAGAGGCCACGTCCGTCTGGAACCAGTGGTCGACCGACGCGCCCAACGACGGCGTGCTCGGTCTGGGCTTCAGTCCGGCAGCGCCGTCCATCCTGGACGCCCTGGCCGAGCAGGGAGTGATCGCCGACCGGCTGGCCGGCATCTGGCTGGGCCGGGACGGCGTCGGCGGCGAGCTGACCCTGGGCGGCATCAACGAGCAGCGCTACACCAGCCCGCTCACCTGGACGCCCATCGTGGACAACATGGTGTCGGCCGAGAGCGTCACCGTCGGCGAGGTGAGCGTGTGCGCCGCCGACTGCCGGGTGGGCGCCACTTCCGTCAGCCCCTACTTCTTCCTCACCATGCAGATGGCCAAAACCATCAACGACGCGCTGGGCGGCACGGACATCGGCCAGCCGGGCGTGGCGGCGCTCGACTGCGCCACCCTGGACACGCTGCCGCCGCTGGAGCTGGTGATCGCCGGCCGCTCGCTGCAGATGAGCCCGCGCCAGTACACGGTTGTCATCCCGCTGACCGGCGGCGAGAGCCTGTGTCTGTCGGGCTTTGTGGGCCTGTCAGAGGTGCCTCCCGCCGACATTACGGTCGGCACTCTGTTCATGCAGCAGTTCTACGCCGCCTACGACATGGACAACATGCAGGTCGGCTTCACCGACAGTGCGTAGGGGAGGAGCTGCCGCTGGATCTGCAGCGCCACCGGGAGTCGGCAGCACGGAGCCGCTGGATCCAGCGCCACCGGGAGTCGGCAGCACGGAGCCGCTGGGCCGTCCGCAGCTCTGCGTGCCTCCATCATGGGTGCTGTACTCTAGGGTGCTTTACCGGACACATTTAATTAATTCATTTTAATGGAATGTTGGCCTTGTTAACTTCAAAATGCTATCATACTTCAGATACTTTGAATAAATGAATTATACCAAATCCTATGTGTGGTAGTTTCCGCTCTCACATATCAATGAGGTTTGTTGATAAGCGTTTAGAAAGGCCTTTAAATTAAATATTCATTTGCTTTAAATTAAGAATAAAGTTAAAATTGAAAAAACGATATAGAGCCCAATTTTCAATTTTAACTTTATTCTTAATTTAAAGCAAATGAATATTTAATTTAAAGGCCTTTCTAAACGCTTATCAACAATTGTCAATCTATATATACTCAACATCAATGAGGTTTGTTTAGGCCATGCTGTGCTCTGCGTGATAATTCAGGAAATCACTTGTAAGTTCGGTGCTTTATCGGATTTTACGTGTGATCGGTACGCAGAGCAAGTTCAGCCAATGGGAAATACAGTGGGACGGCTACATTGAGGGGCACGTCCGTTCACTGTTCAGTCGAGGAAATTACACGGATGACACGGATGTTCAGACTGCAAGAAATCACGGACGACACGAATGCTGAGTCCATGCAAACGTATGAAAGCACTGGCAAGTCCAGAAATAATGGGAGGCACACAAAGGTTCTCCAATTTCCAAACACATCCTTGGATTTCGCTTACTTATAGGTACCTCACAATGCAGCTAAAACAACGTTCCTTATAAAAAATATCTTCTTATGCAAGGGAGACGGCGAAACTTTGCCAAGTTTTGACGCTGCGAACGGAGCAAATGCCCTATAAATGCTACCCTTGGCCCTGCCAGTGAACGTAAGTGTATGATAATTCACGGAAGTTCTAAAAAAGCAGAAGGCGACGTAAATGGTACCTACCCCTTGGCTCATAAGTACCTACCGAAATACCGATGAACCGCAGTATAAAGTTTGTGTAGGTATTGTAGGGGAGATCCGTGTAAGACGCCCAGGGTCGGTAAGAGGCCCCATCGCTTTTTTTACCAAACCAATAATGTTATTTATTTTTTAATGTTCTCGTAAAGCAGAAGCCCTCTTGAAACAACAACTCACGAAACCTGAGGTATCAGGTGCGTCGCAGCGACTTTTGGTAAGTCTATTTCTGTTTTTGCCCCTTTACTTGCTAGATATATGCATCTTTATCACCCTTACATATCTGAAAAAACAATGGCTATAAACTACAATCTTATCTCATCGAAATTGTCACATGTTAGCTTCAGAATAGACCCTGTTCTGGTGCGCTGCAAATGTCTCATAAACCATAAATATTGTGACGTTAAAACACTGCATTTTTTTAAGAGGCCCTCCCTTCGAGGATGATAAAACGCCCCCCGATAAAAAACGCCCCCGATGATAAAACGCCTGCACCTGCGGCAGGCGTGGCATTCTTTTTTCAAGGAGTTTGTTTTTGTTTCTTTTTTCTGTTTCTTTTCTAAGAGGTAATAGGTACAATTTTCGTTGGTCATCAGCGTTTGGTTGTGCTAGTTTTCGCATTGTTCGAGCGCTTTGGAAGTGTTTTTGGTTTCGATAACACCGTATTTGCTTAGCTTTTCGAAATAAAAGGCCTTGCAGCTGTGTTCGCAAAGCGTCTTTTACAAGTCGACTTGACTTGTGAAACACCCGGGGGGGGGGGGGCGTCTTACCATACCCATAGTGTAAGAGGCCCTTTTGCAACTTTTTCCAAAATGTTAAAGTTTACGGTTTTTGTACCCCCTAGATTCATTTTGAATGCAAATATGTATGGGAAAATGATGCATGCTCACAGCGCATGCACACGTTTGCTCTTAAATATTATCAGTTGTCTAAAAATAGCAACTGAGCTTAAGGGGGGGCCTCCTGCACCACTCTCCCCTACATATGTACATATGTATTGCGCATCGTTGTGGTTTCCAAATTGAATCGTATTTGGCTCTCACCACAGAGTCAGGACAAGACAAACGTGACGCTGTACAATGTAAAAATAGACATGAATGATGAAAGTAATGGTTGATGAAATCCGCGTACCTATGGAAAAATGATAACTGCCTACAAGTGATGTTAAAACCCTTAGATGACACTCGGCGCTGATAAGAAGAACGATTTGCTTCGGCTTTCGGTCTATGTTGGGGAGAGTACCTATCACCTCTCGGACTCGATTTCTAAATCGTTTCACGCACGCCTCCCTCCGGTCGGTGGGGAGGTCGTTCCACGCTTGGATCGATCGCAGCGGTATAAACTATAAACTGGCGCGTCGCCTCCAACTTACATCTCCGCGTCTGCAGAGCGGAACCAGCGGATACGCGTGTATGTCGCGTTATTTATAGGTATCTTGTATGTCGCTCGCTCACGTCCGCAGTCGATAGGTACTCTAAAAGAGCGGCTTCAGATTTTGGGGCGCATTTTCTGTGTTAGTGAGCAGCCGGTGAATGAGGAGGCAGTCTTAGTAGCTCGGACTTAACCCGCGCACCGACGGGGGTCTGCGCCAACTTAGTACCGACGGGGGGGGGGAATGAACTTGAACTTGAATTGAAACTTGCAACTGTAAGCGGCAGTTCTAACTGCCGTGAAGGAAATAAAAATAAACATAAAGGAGAATATGGTACCACTGAAGGCGGAATGCTTCCAAATTTTCATTCATATATTGCGCACCTGCGTCAAAAAGAGGCATGTGATTTGGTGTGTAATCCTGTTCGAAAATCTCTTTTGCACTTTGATATATTTCTCGATTTCGTTTGTTTCCTAGCAACTTCCTGCAAAATAGTTGGTTGCTAGGCAACGGCGATCATATCTGCAGCTGTAGACCTGGGATTGGTTTGGTCTGAACATAATTTCATCACTTTCCTGAACTTTGTAACGCACGCACTGCACGCGTGATACCCTCCTCGGTAGGTAAGAGAAAATGTGGGTAATATAAAATATTTATGAAATATTGTACTTACACTGCCTCGTTATCCCAGGCAATTTGTTTTTTACCCTGGTAGGGAGGAGGATATGGTATTGGAGATAATGTATTGCTGCTTGTGTTTGTGTTGATTGGTTCTAGTCTTGGCTAAAAAGGTTAAAAAATACGTATTTTTATATGGTACATTCGCCTACATTAGGTCCGATCGCCAGAGTGACTGTAGCAAGGATTTTACATGTGGTTCTTTGGCCTCCTGATTTCATAACTGATAGTTATTCATGGCAAAGTCTACACTGCTGGCGGAGTCTATCAATTTTCTGGTGACTCTGACTCTGACTGACTCTGGCTTCCAAAATTGTCTCTGACTCTGACTTCAGCTCAGATTCCAGACGTTATTCTTAAAATCCTAGTGCAGATGTCTTTTATTTTGCCTGAAGCCATCCTTTGTGCATTCCAAACTCCAAAGCCTTAAATTGCAATGAGATGCCTTATAAATAACGTGCAGAAATTGAAACAGGTTCCAGAGAATTCATTTTCTTCTGCTTCTTTCTCTCAAAATGCTCTTACAAGTCAGGATCTTAGGATCTCGTCAGGAGTCAGGATCCGGAATTTGGCCTTTTTTCAACAATTTTTTTTTAGGTCAACTAGTGTAGGATCCCCAAGCAAACAGGTGCAGGGCATGACATTGAGGCTTAAGCTGTGCACTGTGCAGTGTTAACTGTTAAGTCCAACTCTGAAGTCAGAGTCAGTAAGATTTTGGTGACTCTGACTCTGACTCCAGACAGAACTGTTGAGTGTCGATTCCAGGTGTGAGGTGCCTCTGACTCTGGCCCTGACTCTGACTTCACATCCCTGCAACCAGGTAGCAAAGCATCCAATGATCCGTGCAATATTCACCATCACTGTCATTCACATACTCCTCCGACTCCACCTGCCCCTCCGACTCCACTGGCCATTTTGCGTCTCATGGAATAAAATATGAAGTGAATCAACTCCAAGGTTGAGTGATGTATTGAAAGTTACGTCATGATAATAGTTGTAGTGAAGCAGTGCAGTGCTGGGCGCAAAATGACCCCGCAGTCGGCGCGCCCCTAACCCCCAACAAACAAACAAACAAGCAGTGCAGTGCTTCACTTAGGAGCCTTAGGAAAGATTTCAGGCAATGGTAAATCAAATATTTTAGGTTAAGTGGTTGTGTATCTGGTTTCAGGCCGAAGCCTGAAGCCTGATGCACGACCACTGTGACGTTTCTGTCATTCTACGCAGACTTCCCTTCACTTCTCTTGTAATTGTGATGTGTTTATGCTCTTTCTCAGTCGCGAGCAGTGCCGCTATTTCGCCACTCAGTCCAGCCATGGAGCTGACAGAGGCGGAGGACGACCCGGCCGCCGCCACCACTCTGTCGGGCTCTGAGAGCTCCGACATGGAGGGCCTGTCCGCGGAGGAAGAGGAGGCAGAGGCAGAGGGGGAGGAGGAGGCAGAGGAGGGAGCGCCGCGGAAGAGGGCGCGCACAGCCGAGCTGCGCCGTCCGCCCACGGCAGAGGAGCTCATCAGCCTGCGGCAGACGCAGAACCTGTTCCACTCGAACCTCTTCCAGCTGCAGACCACTGAGATGCTGGCTGAGGTGAGACGGGGGCACTGGGAGGGGAGGGGACCAACCCAGACATGTGAGGGGAGCTGGGAGCGGGGGTAGAGGGGAGACAGAGACTCCTCTGTCCCATCGCAAGGCATACAGCAGAGCTGATGGGTGCCTTTGGGCAGACTATGGTTATGTAATAAAGGAGGCAGGATTAGAAGGAGACACAGGGATTTAGGGAAAGGTTTGCAGTATGAGAGGCTGCTGGATAATATTTCACCATTATGCTGTTTGAATACGTCTCCATCCTAACTGACCTAACTGACTGACGTTAATTTAAATCCTGACTGACATATCTCGGCGCTATTGTTTTCCGTGCAGATCACGCCGTCGGAGAAGCAGGCCTCCTCGCTGTCTGCCTGGCTCTCCGAGCTCCGGCAGTGGCTCGCTGCGCTGCCGACGCGCCCGTCGCGGCCACTGCGCCGCCAGCCCTGGCTGCAGAAGTCGGGTCTGGCCGTGCCGCTGCCGGTGACCCTCCCCGAGGAGCCGGCGGCTGACCAGCTACCGTTCGGGTTCGCGCCGCCGACTGCCGTGACTGAGTCGGGCGCGCTGGCCGCCGGCGTCCTGGAGAGGGGCGGCACCGTGGACCTGCTGCTGGAGATGCCGCCCAGCTGCGTGCAGACCGGCGACATCGTCAACGCCAGGTGGGAAATAAAGGAAAGCTGGGAGAAGGGGAAGGGACCAGGGAGAGGTGGCAGTGTTTCGGGACTATTCTGGTTGGTATGTTTGACGGTCGTAGAGAGGATGCAGTTAGGATGTAGTCACTTCGGGTATGGTAAAATGTGATGCAAAAATATTAGCCATTGGATGACTTGTTGAGAGGATTTGACAGAAATGTACGTCGTCGAATAACATGTTGGAAAAGTTTGACAGAAAGGAAGGTGTAAGTTATTGAATGATCTTTTTAAAATTTGAAACTGAGCTCGACGTGTCAATAATTCAAACCACCCGCCCTAACTCCCCGCTCTGTGCCCACAGGTACGCCCGGAAGCGGGCGCTCTACCTGACGTTCCTGGCGACTCGGCTGCGCTCCTGTGAGCTGGTCTCCTCCTGTGAGTTCACGCTGCTCGGCTCTGACCCGCTGCGTCCCGCGCTGCTGCTGCGGCCGTCCGCCCGCGGCGCGCGGAAACACTCGGTCCGCCTGCTGCCCGTCCCGCCGGCGGGTGTGTTTCCGCCGGAGCGGCTCGCGCCCACCGCCTCTGCCGTGCAGAGCAAGTGGCTGACGGGCGAGGCGGTGCCGCCGCAGCGCGAGGCGCCCACGCCGCGCTACAACAGCGCCGTGCTGGCGGACGCGGCGGCTGTGGAGCTGGCCGACTGGTGCCGCCGGAGGGTGGACGAGGCGCCCGCCGCGCGCACTGCGCTCAGGATGCTGGCGGTGTGGCTCCGGCAGCGCGGACTGGACCGAGGCGCCGGCGCCGTCGACCTCGGCGTGCTGACGCTGTTCGTGCTGTGGCTCTTCCAGGAGAGGAGGCTCTCCAAACTGATGAGCGGCTATCAGGTGAGGGAGCGAAGAGGCAGATAGAGAGGATAGATCAATCCGTTGTGAGGGAGTAAGCTAGAGTTCTGTGGATGGAGAGAACACACACAGAAGAAGAGGAGAGAACACAGTAGCATGCAATACCTACCTCCTCATAACACCATTATTCTTGTATAATGTATATCCCCGCGTTATTTCCACACTCGTTGTTAATCCCTCATTGACTTTCTAATCTCCCCAGTGACTATGATCTTCCTCGGGCCCCGATCACCGTATTATCTTCTTGTGCTCATCCCCCTTAGCCTTGTTATCTCCCTGGCTGATAATATCCCCAGGCAGTAAGTCGAGGTACCACTCTCCCCCCACTCTCCCTCCATTGACGGACCTCCGCTCTCCTCTGCAGGTGATGCGCAATGTGTGGGTACAGCTGACCAAGACAGACTGGGCTGCAGAGGGCATCACGTTCGTGGCCAACCCGACCGGCCACCAGCCCGCCCTGCAGATCTTCAAAGAGGTGAGGAGGAGGGATTGGACCAGAGCTGCTGAGGATGTAAACACTAAACTACATAGTGTGTAGGCTGTTGCAAACTTCGCTGAGGTTCAGCGGTTTTTGATACTTGCATCACGTCTATGACTATTTCTATATTTTCCAGATTGGCTGTAGATTGCAACATTACTTCTATGCACAATTTTGTTCTTAAATTTCCAGTTCTCGGCCCTGTTATGTTGTCCCACAAACGCACCTCTGCTCTTCCCGGTTGTCAGAGTTTCGAGGTGGTGTTGGTGGCGCCATCTGGGTTTCTGAACGCCGCCTGGAGCGTCAGTGGCGCCACCTATTCCCGGCTCCGGGATGAGGCGGCGCGGGCGGTCGCCTATCTGGATGACCCGGACGTCGACAGCTTTCAGGTGGGGCTGTCGGTGTGTGGATATGTGGGTGGGAGGAAAGGCTGAGGAGCAACACTCCTTTTGCTGCCTGCGGTATTTTCATTTCAAGATACTTAAGCTACCTGAATTCTAGTTTAGGGTAGTACGTTTTTAGGGTAGTATTCTACTTTGGGGTAGTACGTAGTTCGCTGTAGTTGCTACAGCTCTAGTACAGCCGATTTTCACATCACGTACTCTTTTCATAATAGCGCTAGATATATCTGAGCTTGTCACAATTGTCCGTTCTTGATGTTCAAAGTGTAGGGATTGCCATCTATAATTGTTTGCTACTATGATGGTTATCGTCGATCGCTACCGTTCACCTCACTGACACCCCCCCCCCCCTTCCCTTCCACAGGCGCTGTTTATGACGCCGCTGCCGTTCCTGGAGTCTATGGACCACGTGTTCCACATCAGCACGGCGCCCCTGACCGCCGACCTGACGCCGTCGCGCGACTACCCCTGCGGCGGACTGCAGGCGGTGCTGCCGCGCGTGCTGGACACCCTGCGCCGCGGTCTGACCGACCGGGTCCTGCTGCTGGACACGGCGCGGGTCCCGGACCCCGTGTGGACCCCGGCGGAGCCGCCGCCCGCGGACCCGGACTCGCTGACGCTGGGCGTGAGGCTGAGCCCGGAGCGACTGACCAGTATCGTGGACAAGGGGCCGGACTCGGAGAGCCGCGAAGCGTCCGCCCAGTTCCGCCGCTTCTGGGGCGCGCTGGCCGGCACGCGCCGCTTCCAGGACGGCAGCATCCAGGAGGCGGTGGTGTGGCGGGCCGAGACGCTGCTCGAACACAGGATGGTCTGCAGGCAGATAGTGGCACACCTGCTGCAGCTGCACTTCAGGGTGAGCGGGAGCAGGGTGAGCGGGAGCGGGAGGAAATGGGAGAATATGAGATAGGCACTAGTCGATTATAGAAGGAGGAGAGGAAGCGGTTGAATTGAACTTATATATGTGGTTTGCTTTTTTGGTTCATTTCTAAGGCTGGATATCTTCCACACATAGTCATTTGCTGAATATTATTCGGCTGGTAGATAACGCAAACATAATTGTTCCTTACCATTATCGGAATAGCGTTGAATCATCAGAAGACTTCATTGCGTTATCATGCAGGTCACAGTTCTTGTAACCTGGCCCTTGTCCTTCTTTTCAACCCGATCCTTCCTCGTCACTGTCCCAGCCTCACCCTATCACCCCCTCTGACTGCCCCTCCCTCCCTCAGGTGCCCTCGTCTGCGCTCCGGTACCCGGCCGACCCCCCTCTCCCCCCTCAGGTGCCCCCCTCCGCGCTCCGGTACCCTGCCGACGGCCCGGAGTCCATCACCCCCTCTGACTACCCCCTCTCCCCCCTCAGGTGCCCCCCTCCGCGCTGCGGTACCCGGCCGACGGCCCGGGGGCGGTGTTAGTCTATCACCCCCCCCCCCCTCTCCCCCCAGGTGCCCCCCTCCGCGCTGCGGTACCCGGCCGATGGCCCGGAGGCGCTGCTGTCCCAGACGCGCCAGCTGCCCTCGTTCCCGTACGGCGCGGGAGAGGAGGCAGAGCTGGCCCTGTCGGCCGCCTTCGGACGTCTCTCTGCCGTGCTCCGTCGGCTCGAGGGGATCCCCCTGGCCGTGGCCGCCGTGCTGGCTACGGCGCCGGCGCTGCGACACGCCGCGCCGTTCCCGCCCCTGCCAGAGATGTGGCACGCGCTGAGCGGGAGGACAGTCAGAGAGGGGGTGAGTAAAGGGGGAGGGAGGGGGAGAGATGTGGCACGCGCTCAGTGGGAGGACCGTCAGAGAGGGGGTAAGTATGGGGGAGGGGAGGGATGAGAGGGCCGGTTCCTGGATATGAGGAGAGAGTGAAGAGGTAAGGGAAGCTCAGCTTTATGGATAGATGGCTGGAGACTAGTTGGTTTCGAGGGAGTTTGTACGACTGTAAGGAGACGGGACTGTGATTCTGTGGATCAACCGGTCCTAATCTAGTCATAAAAACATGCGTGAGGGACTTTGAAATCAAAGGTGGACGTGAAGTCTGTTGCCTATGACCAGCGGCGTATTTAGAAAATCGCGAAGGGGGGGGGCCAAGGGTTTGGAGGGCGCCACCTCACCCAAGGAGGGCGCCATACGGTCGCGAGATAAAAAATCGCTCAGCGGGGTGGGGGGGGGGGGGGGGGAGGCGTTTTTTACCATGCCACCAGTTTTTTTTTGCGTAACCTCGTATAGGTCGTGCTGCATTGATTTTGCATCGTGTGTATTCTTTATACTCCAGGTCACAAAAGGTCAAGTGTTCTTGAAATGCTGCGCCGAAGGCGCGCGAAATTTTTGAAAACAACCTTTTCCTCCGCTTTTTAGGCACGCCTTTTATACGATCACCGCTCAAAGCTCCTCTCGCTCTTTTACCAAATTTGAAGGTGTAAAAAATACCTAAGGTTTGGTCGGGCCGCTGCCACACAAACTGTATAGAAAGCTTGGCTCATGGGTGTCGATGTATAAAAGTTTATTGGCGGTGGCATATCTACGCACCAGATCACCGTATCGGATTGATACCGGAGCGCGAGATGCGTAAACATCATCCAAATTACCTCAGACCAGCCTTCATAGCCTTCTCACAGATGCATACAGTGTACCCACATAACCAGTTTCAATCACCGAAACTTCAGATGCCCATGCTGTTGCGGCCGAACCTGTTGACAATACTTAATCGTAATCCATATAGATGCCATGATGCACGTAAAGTAGGATCAATCCGTTAAGACCAAAGACGTGTTTTATGCATCGTAGAGCGTATATAGTTTTGGTAGGTATAGGTACTTCATTCATTGTTCTGAATGCACGTTCATTTGTGGCAGTTTTCACAGGCAAGACATCAACTATGTGCAATAGAACGACTAAGTTGAAAAACATGCCAAAGGAGTAAATAAATGATAAGAGGGCAGCGATCAACGGATGTTGCCAATAGGTAGAAGGGCTGCAATCCACAGGAGGGCGCTAATAGGTAGGAGAGCCCCGATCAACATCCCGAGTTTCGATAGTAGGGCACCGATAGGTAGGAAGTTGGCGAGCAGCAGGAGGGCGCCAATGGATAGAAGGGCAGCGATCAACAGGAGGGCACCAATAGGTAGGAGGGCCCCGATCAACAATCAACAGGAGGGCGCCACCAGGTAAGAGGGTGGCGAGGAACAGGAGAGCACCAATAGGAGGGTGGCGATCAACAAGAGGTCGCCAATAGGTGGGAGGGCGGTCATCAACTGGAAGTCGTTAATGAGCGGAAGGGTGACGATTAAAATGGGGGGTGGCAATGGTGAGGAGGGCGCCTTTGCTCAAGAGGATGACACGAACAGGAGGGCGTCTGTGCGGAGGGCGCTGGTCAACAGGCAGGTACCAGTGGATAGGAGGGCGGTGATCAACAGGAGGGTGCCAGACGCCAGTGGTTAGGAGGGCGGCGATCAACACGAGGGCGCCAATAAGAGAAGGGCCCCGATTAACATTCAACAGAAAGGACTAGGGAACCAATAGGTAGGAGGGCGGCACTGAACAATAGGGTGCCAAAAAGGAGAAAGGCGGCCTTGAAAATTTCACATGAGGGGGCAATAGGTAGGAGAGCGCCAATAATTATGAGGACGCCGATCAGCAGAAGGGCGGCAATATGTAGCAGGGTGGCGACCTACAGGAGGGCGCCTTCGGGTGAGAGGGCGCTTATTTACGGGACAGCGGCTTACATAGGCGACCACCGTTACGCTTAGAGAGCTACAGCCTACAAATGTGGTTGGAGGGCGCCCGAGGGAGCCCTCCAACCGTATTTGGAGGGCGTATTTGGAATGGGCGTCCTCCGAGGGCGCCCTCCATCCGTATTTTCCCTGTAAACACATTCGCGATTGGAGGGCGCCCTCCAGTCGCGATTGTTTTTCGATTCGATTATATCACAATTGCATTTGCGATTGGAGGGCGCCTCCGGCGCCCTCCAATCGCAAAGGGCGCCTTCGGCGCCCAAGGGGGGGGGGGGCCATGGCCCAGTGGCCCCCCCTGCCTACGCCCCTGCCTATGACTGTTGTATCATGTCACACCCAAAGGGGTGTCAGCTGCTGGAGCTAGCCGTATATGACGTCACCCCCGTCCCCCGCAGGCCAATTAGCTGCTGGAGCTGGCCGTATATGACGTCACCCCCGTCCCCCGCAGGCCAATCAGCTGCTGGAGCTGGCCGTATATGACGTCACCCCCGTCCCCCGCAGGCCAATCAGCTGCTGGAGCGTCAGACGGAGCTGCCGCTGCCGTACGCTCCCGTCTGTGACGTCACCCCCTCTCTCACAGGCCAATCAGCTGCTGGAGCGTCAGACGGAGCTGCCGCTGCCGTACGCCCCCGTCTGTGACGTCACCCCCTCTCTCACAGGCCAATCAGCTGCTGGAGCGTCAGACGGAGCTGCCGCTGCCGTACGCCCCCGTCTGTGACGTCACCCCGTCTCTCACAGGCCAATCAGCTGCTGGAGCGTCAGACGGAGCTGCCGCTGCCGTACGCCCCCGTCTGTGACGTCACCCCCTCTCTCACAGGCCAGTCAGCTGCTGGAGCGTCAGACGGAGCTGCCGCTGCCGTACGCCCCCGTCTGTGACGTCACCCCCTCTCTCACAGGCCAATCAGCTGCTGGAGCGTCAGACGGAGCTGCCGCTGCCGTACGCTCCCGTCTGTGACGTGGTCGTTCAGCTGGAGATCAGCGGGAAGTGGCCCGAGGAGCCGGAGGCCATCCGACGCGTCCGCTCGGCACTGCACCTGCAGGTGGGCACGCTGGGGAGAGAGACTTGGGGAGGCTCACCCTTCTGCTTGAAAGAAAAATACATTGTCAGGCAAATCACGTACGCTCTTTTTCACCTTCTTTACTGACTAATATCGTCTATGGCTATATTCTGAAACGGGTGCTCACATAAATATCAATTTGCTGTCACGTTCTTGAGTTTGGAGGTCACAGTTTGGCACATGACGGCTACGGCGGCGGTGACTATATTTTCTCAGATCTGTTGATTTGATTGGTTTCGGTCTTCGTCCTCCGTCCGCCGCGACTGTGTGTATGTTTGTGTGTGTGTGTGTATGTGTGTCTGTTCCTCGCAGATCCGTGAGGAGCTGGGCGGTCTGGGTCTGACATTTTGTGGTGTTTGTGTGTTTGTATGTGTTTATATGTTTGTGTGTTCCCCGCAGATCCGTGAGGAGCTGGGCGGTGTCAGTCTGACGTTCTGTGGTGTTTGTATGTTTGTATGTGTTGATATGTTTGTCTGTTCCCCTCAGATCCGTGAGGAGCTGGCCGGCCTGGGTTTGACGTTCAGTGATGTATGTTTGTTTGTATGTTTGTTCGTATGTTTGTCTGTTCCCCGTAGATCCGTGAGGAGCTGGGCGGCCTGGCTCTGGCGTTCAGTGGTGTTTGTGTGTATGTATGAGTTGATATGTTTGTCTGTTCCCCACAGATCCGTGAGGAGCTGGGCGGTGTCAGTATGACGTTCTGTGATGTATGTGTGTTTGTATGTGCTGATATGTTTGTCTGTTCCCTGGCAGATCCGTGAGGAGCTGGCCGGTCTGGGTCTGACATTTTGTGGTGTTTGTATGTTTGTATGTGTTGATATGTTTGTCTGTTCCCCGCAGATTCGTGAGGAGCTGGGTGGTCTGGGTCTGATCGCCTCGGCCCGCCGCGACTGCGTGCTGGTCATCTACGACGGCTACCTGTTCCGACTGTGTGTGGCCTACCCGCGCGAGGCAGCCATCCTCCGGCTGAGGAAGCAGCCGGAGGCGGCCGCCGAGCTGGACAGGCGCACCGGGCAGCTGCCCAAGCTGACCTCGGCTCTGGGCGCGCTGCAGAGACAGTACCCCGCCTACAGGTCAGAGACAGTACCCCGCCTACAGGTCAGAGACAGTACCCCGCCTATAGGTCAGAGGCAGTATCCCGCCTACAGGTCAGAGACAGTACCCCGCCTACAGGTCAGAGACAGTACCCCGCCTACAGGTCAGAGACAGTACCCCGCCTACAGGTCAGAGACAGTACCCCGTCTACAGGTCAGAGACAGTACCCCGCCTACAGGTCAGAGACAGTACCCCGCCTACAGGTCAGAGACATTACCCCGCCTACAGGTCAGAGACAGTACCCCGCCTACAGGTCAGAGACAGTACCCCGCCTACAGGTCAGAGACAGTACCCCGCCTACAGGTCAGAGACAGTACCCCGCCTACAGGTCAGAGACAGTACCCCGCCTACAGGTCAGAGACAGTACCCCGCCTACAGGTCAGAGACAGTACCCCGCCTACAGGTCAGAGACAGTACCCCGCCTACAGGTCAGAGACAGTACCCCGCATATAGGTCAGAGACAGTACCCCGCCTACAGGTCAGAGACAGTACCCCGCCTACAGGTCAGAGGCAGTGCCCCGCCTACAGGTCAGAGACAGTTCCCCGCCTACAGATCAGAGACAGTTCCCCGCCTATAGGTCAGAGGCAGTATCCCGCCTACAGGCTACAGGTTAGCGGGCGGGGAGGGGGGGGGGGAGGCGCTCTGCAGAGGCAGTACCCCGCATCTAGGTGGGTGGGTGTGGGATGGGGCGGGGGGCGCTGCAGAGGCAGTTCCTGGCCTATAGGTCAGCGGGCGAGGGAGGAGGGGCGGGGGAAGTACAGAGACAGTTCCCCGCCTATAGGTCAGCGGGCGGGGGGGGGGGGGTAAAGAGACAGTACCCCGCCTATAGGTGGGTGGGTGTGGGGGGGGGGGGTGCGCTCTGCAGACAGTGACAGTACCCCGCCTCTAGGTGGGTGCGAAAGGAGAAGGGTGGGAGCCCGGTGGCTAATCTTGTGTCTCGTGTAAATGGATGGATGGCGCTAGCTTTCAGCGTGCTGGGGAGCCCTGGCGATTTGTGTTTTTAGTCTCAGTGCGTCAGACCGTTTAATAGCAAACCTTTCGTTCTGTGAGATCTTGTGTCAGAGCTGTCGGTCGTGCTTTTCGGGCTGCCGGTTAGATTTTCAGTGCATCGATGGATCCTCTGCCTCTTTAGCTCTTCCCTCTGTTGCTTTATGTCCTTCTCGGTCCTCCCCGCGCCGTGCTGACTGCTGTCTGTTTCAGCGCCTTGGTGCGCCCGGCCCAGCGCTGGCTCTCTGGTCCTCCCTTGTGTGGCTTTATGCCCTGCTCATTCTGACCTCCTTCTGTGTATTTCTCAGCGCTTCGGTGCGGCTGGCGCTGCGCTGGCTCTCTGCCCAGATGATGTCCGACCTGGTGCCCGACATCGCCGCCGAACTGCTCATGGCTCAGGTACGACGTCTGCCATATGTACATATGTGTGCGTATGTGTGTTTGGGTGTTCATGGGGTTTGCGTGAAGTGTGAACACTTATAGTTCGTTTTTTTTTTTCAAAAGGACGCTGGCTCCAAGTATGTTTTTCGAACAAGCACGTGTTTTAGCGAGCAAAACGAGCAAAAACTGAACCTGAGAAAATCGAACGTCGACTAATTTTAACATGTGATTTCTTCCCGATAATTTCCATATGGGCGTTTTGGAAGCAGATATGATAACAGCGGTGACGTCATGCTGTCGAACATGTATTTCAATTTAACTTATGACTATCATGGACGGAACCGCTCACTCGATTATAAGCTCGGCAACAGTGAAAAACTAAGTTTCACTCAAATTCGTTGACACTTGTCCCACTGCACGGGCATTTGGGTGCCTGCTGCCACCAGTGACGTCATCATAGTATGTTCAATTTTAAGAAACAATTTCTCGCTACTTACCGTGCAAAATTTGAAATCGATTATTTTTTCGGTAAGAAATTCTTGGCCAGACACTGAAGCTGCCAAAACTCACGTGAGAGCTTCGATATTGAACTTTGAGCCAGCGTCCTTTTGAAAATAAACGAACTATAGTATTTCTTATGATATGATGTTTGTGTACGGTGGGCTGGGAGATTCACTCCCCGATTTGTGATGATCGCTGTTGACGTTTGCTTTTCTCGAGAATTTATACAGCTGTTGAATACATTTCATAAGGGGACAGAAACTCATTCAAATGTTCGTTTTGTCCTGTCAGTAGCTCATCCATTGAGCAGTTCGCCCAGGTCACTGTCACTGTGGGTGAGTGGTGTCGGCAAATGGCATCCTTATTCGCCCTTCTCTCATCTGTCTCTCCGTCTGTCAGGTGTATTTGGGCAGCGGCATGTAACAGAGATAAGAGGTAATAATCTCTCCCCCCCCCCCCCCCGTCCGTCAGGTGTATATCGGTAGTGCGCCGCTGCCGGTGCCGCAGCAGCCGTCGGCGGCCCTGCTGCGCTGGCTGCGGCTGCTGGCGCACACTGACTGGCGCCAGCAGCCGCTGCTGGTCGGGCTGAATGGCGAGCTGACGGCCGAGCAGCAGGCCCCCCTGCTGGCCAGGTTCCGCACGGAGCGGGACCGGCTGCCCGCGCTGGTGGTGTTCACGCCGTACGACGAGACGGGCACGGCTTGGACCCACGAGCGGCCCACCGCCGTGGTGCTGCAACACGTACAGGTGAGGGGGGAGTGGCATCGGGGGGGGGGGGGGACCTGACCGGCCCACCGCCGTGGTGCTACAGCTCGTACAGGTGAGGGAGAGGGTCGGAAAGGGGTGATGTTTGCTGGATAAGCATGAGACGAAGAGTGTCGATGCTTTAGTAAAATGTGTTGAAGTTCTGAAAATTTAACTTCTGGTAGCCTCAGTGCTGGTCGAACAGCTAAATGAAATAAAATGTTTTCTTGATTTTCGACAAGTTTTGAAGCACAACCAGTTGCTCCTCGCTACACTCGCTGCCCTGGAGGCGATTCTCCCCTTCCCCTTGGGCTCAACTGGCTGCCAAAAGTTGGCACTGCAACGGGCGTGACCCAAGATGAGCATCTGAGCATAATATGTTTTGATTGTGAAGTGGGGACAATGCCCACTCAGATAGCACGCTATTAGCCGTTTTCACGACGGCCATCTGTACACATTTGGTACACATCTGGTGCAGATCAGGTGTAGATTTGGTCAAATCAGGTTCAGTGCGTCTCTTAGTAGCTATAAGCTAGAATTGCACTAACTGCTTATATGCCTGCTTTGTCATATTATCGGAGTGCATCATCGATTAAAACTCTGAAATAAATTAATAAAATAAAGATATTTGCTGTAAAAGAGATTAGGTGCAGATTTGGTCAAATCAGGTGCGCTCGCCGGAAAGCCCGTCGCGAAAACGGCTAATATCAATGTTGTCTGCGCCATTCTCAGAAACTGGCGTCGTCGGCTCACGAGCTTCTGACGGCTCAGCTGAACGCTCCACCGGCCTCGGCGGACCCGCTCAGCGACTGGCGAGCCATCTTCCGGCCGCCGCTGGAAGCTTTCGACATCCGTATCCGGCTGCGGCGCAAACAGATCCCGCGCCGCCACCAGGCGGTCGACCCGGCGGGGAAGCAGTCGCGTGCCGACCCGTACTCGAAACTCCCGTACGAGGCGGTTCCTGCCGCGGAGTTCGACCCCGTTCAGCGGCTGGTGGCGGAGCTGCGGGCGGCCGCCGCCGGCTGGGCGCTCGTCTGCCACGACCGCTGCGGAGGCGATGTCATAGGCGTGGTGGTGCGCCCGGACGCGCTGCGCCCGCGCCCGCTGGCGGCGTTCCGCTGTGAGGGCGACATGCCGGCGGGCCGGGGCGGTGCGGAGGTGGCCCCCAATGTGGCCGGGTTCGTGGACCTGGCCAGGACGCTGGGCGGTGAGCTGGTGGAACACGTGGAGCTCGAGGCCGACAGGCTGACGGCGATGGCGTAAGTGGAAGGGGAGCGTCCCTCAAGAGGGTCCTCACTCCCTCATGAGGGTTCTTACTGAGGAGGGCTGGTCTTCCCAAGCAGACATGCGCTGGGTGGATCGGTTTTGAAGAACATGGTGGGAGGAGTGCGTGTGTGTGTTTTGGTACATGTAACGGACGATGTTCTGCCCTGAACCTGGCGAAATAAGAGCCAGCGATGCAAATGGTGTGTCGTTGTTTTGGACGGGTGTATTTTGTATGAGACTGCCAATGGGTCTGTTCTTGGTCTGCGAAGTGGACAATACACCCCCTTCCCATTCAAAGAACACTTTTATGCTTTAAGTCGGTGTATTTGGCGTGGTGGTGTCCATTCGATTTTAGGAAATATTTATATGAAAGCGCTTCTTGGCGTTGTATTTGTCAAAAGACACGACCCCTTATGGAGGTGATTGAACTACTTTACTTATAACTCGACAAGTGAGCAAATGATATTCATGAACAAAGTAATGGGCTACAGTCTCTGAACAGATGGTCAGAATGACGCCCGTAGGACATTTAGCGTATGCAGCTTACACCCTTATGGACGACGAGACAAATTAGCACGATGAGCAGGCCCAAATTTTGACTATCGGCCCAGCTTGGACGGATAAATGCTACAACAACAGTGAATATTTAATAAACATTCAACACATCTGTAACACATTTCCAACATTTGGATAAGTTTGGCACTCCTGTAGAAGTAGCGTTTAGCTTCTTCCGCTGTTCTTTCTTCCCCAGATCATCACATGGATGAGACAGCTCCGGAAGTACCGACCCTCCTCACAGTTCACTAGCCCGGCAGTAACGGAAACCTTCTGATCAATCAACGGCCCCATCAACAAAGCAACAAACTCGGGAATGTTAGCTGACAGCTCACATCCTGTCGCACGGTTCGCCAAGTCTCCATCTCAGCATATTTCAGTGCGCACTGCGTACAACCCTTCCTCCTCACGAATCACTCAACCAACCAATCAGCTGACCTCACACATCGCAACAGCGCTGAGAACGCGCCTAGACCTTCACATCCTCTCCGCAGAGAACGCGCCTAACCCTCAACCCCTCGCAGAGAACGCGCCTAAACCTTCACATCCCCTCCGCAGAGAACGCGCCTAGACCTTCACATCCCCTCCGCATAGAACGCGCCTAAACCTTCACATCCCCTCCGCAGAGAACGGGCCTAGACCTTCACATCCCCACTGCAGTCCTCGTCTGTGTAGCTCCTGGGTTTCCTGCAGGCGTCGAAGAGTCCCTGCCCGGCGCCGAGCAGGTCGCCGTCGGACAGGGTCTGAGGCAGGTGACCTCCACCCGTCTCCGGGAGAAGGGTGGTGATGGAACCGGCTACCAGAGATAGCGCGCCGATTATCAGCAGAGGGAGACCCGGTGTTGTCTGGTGCTGAAAACCAGAGGGGGGGGGAGGGTCAGAGGGCGTCGTTTGGTGCTGGAAAACAGACGGGTAGGGAATGTCAGAAGGTCACAGGGTGTTCTGTGATGCTGGAACACTGGAGGGGCCGAGGGGGTGAGAAACGGTCACAGGACGTTAGTCGCGTTTACATAGCATTTTTGACGAGGCTCTAGCTCGTTTATTTGGCGATAATTTCGATGCAGTGGTCTTCAAATATTTAGAGGGGATCATTTTGTAAATTGTTAAACACCATTGGCATCTTTTGCAACATCACGAACGGAGATACAGGGTGATCGAAAAAAAGTGTCACCCCTAACTTAAAATCTACATAGCTCGCGACTGGTAGGTCGGATGACTTCGCGCCAGGCAGCATTGGAAAGAGCAGGCAATTTCTTTTCAATTGAATGTATTCATGATTGTTTTCTATTCCAAATAATGTCCCCATGGGCTCAAAAACCAATCAATGCGCGGCTTTCACGTGAAACGAAATTTACCGAACGGGATTGGACACCGCTGAACGAGAACAATGAGTATCGTAACTCAACATGACACACACCTTACACATTACACATGGAGTGTATGTTGTTCACTGCAGACTGTTTCTCAGCTGACCTTAGACTCGTCTTCACTCGAAGTCGAGTCGGTGCTCGAACCGACCGCCACCGCAGGCGATGCACGCCTTATTCACAAATTCGCCGGTAACTAGCGAAACATTGCGACAACCTGCACTACCGGATTATCAATTTTATGCAGCGGTAACCATGAAACAGTTAAGAAAAATGCTCACGTGAGCTGTCATGTGAGCTGTCAGATCAAAAACTCTGTCAAAAGTACAAATTTGCACAAGCAAACTTTTGAACACGCCAAATTGCGTCATTAACATACTTTTTGAACAGCTACATCTTCGTTTGCGGCATAAACCATGCATATTTACATCCATTCGAAAGGAAATTGTATGCTCTTTCCAATGCTGCCTGGCGCAAAGTCGTACGACCAACCAATCGCGAGTTATATGGCTTTTAAATTAGGGGTGACACTTTTTTTCGATCACCCTGTATAAGCTTGCAACAAACCCTATGTAAACGCGTCTGTTATATGGTGCTGGGAAACGGAGGGGACGGGACGAGGTCCCAGGTGTTTGTCCGTCCGTCCGTCGGGACGAGGGACGTCCGTATCCGTCGGGACGAGGTCCCAGGTGTCCCAGGTCCGAGGTGTTCTGTAGATGAGTGAACGGTCAGACGATCTAACGTATATGGATCATGGTTTACTAATCTCCAGCGAGTGCAGTTCTTTTAGCGACTTTTAGTGACCAAACGGCGATTGAAGCAGACTGCCGAACGTAATGATGGATAAATCCGTACATCCGTTACATCCGTACATGAATAATTACATCCGTACGTCATGGAAATACTGCTGGATAAGTGCGGTATACAGCACACCCGTCCCAAGTGTGTGCAATGTCCCACGTTCGAATCCCGTCCCGCACTGACCAGGTAGACGATGGACGGGCTGACGAAGATGGCGATGCCGCCCATGGTCTCGTAGAGCGCCAGGCTCTGTCCTCGTATCACCGTGGGGAACAGCTCCGGTCCGTACTGCAGGCACGTGCTGTATGCGCCCATAATGAGCATCCTGCCGGCCAGCGCCAGCGCTAACCGGCCGCCCGTGGCCAGCGCTGTGCAGGGGGGGGGGGGGGGCACGGGGTCAGTTAGGGGCCGTGGCCAGCGCTGTGCACAAAGGCTCGGAGTTAGAGGTGCTGACATGCCAGCGCCAGCCCGCAGCCGGTCGCCCGAGGCCAGCGTGTGTATAAAGGCACGGGACAGTTAGGGGCTAGGGCCCGTGGACAGCGCTGTGCAGAGAAGCGGTACACGGGGTCAGTGAATGTCAGGAGACAAACGGGTGATGACAGTGAATGCTCCGGTGAATTGGCGTCGCCCATGACTGTGTGACCAGTCCTCGAGCGTTTTTTTTTTTACATCTACGCTGCAAGCGAATCATAATGAAAGTAATGAACTAAAATCATTTACACTCGGATGCCTGCAAAATGAGCCATCCATGAACTGCGAAGCAAGCTCTGAATTGATACAGTCACGTTACTCACGTTCCATTATGTCCTTCCCTCTTCCTATTCTCTCATTGGCGATTCTCCCTTAGTCTTCCTTGCTCAACATATCCCTCGCTTATCCAATCACCGTCAATTATCCACTCACCGTTTCCGACCACGGCGTAGGCCACGCCGCAGAGCCCTGAGGTCACCAGGAAGGTCACCATGGGCCAGCGCCTGCCGAAGCGCTGCAGCAGCGGCGGCACCAGCAGGGCGGCGGCCACCTCCACTCCGCCGCCCAGGGAGAACGAGACGAACACAGAGCTGCCCAGGTTACCTGAGTTCTGGCTGTGCCCGTAGAAACACACGTTCGACAGCATCCTGCGGACCCGGGGAGGATGTCAGATGAATAGCAGCAAAGGTTGTGTCCGCCACACAATTTCTTATAGGTAACATCCCATGGGCATCCTTGTCTCATCACTAAATCACCGATGGAATCAAACAAACTCGTAAAATTACAAGGGAGACACAACAGGTTAAAACAAACGTGACTCACTCCCCAGCAGCACACGTCTCGTTATCGCAGCTACAGCAGCATCTACCAAACATCACCACTTTCACCTCACAGTAAGAATACCACCCCCCGACCCCCGATAACCTCCGTCGAGCCTCGCTCACCATAGTAGCGTGACCAGCGCCAGGTTCTTCATGAGCCGGGGGTGTTTCCACACGTGCAGCAGGCTCTCGGTGGGCTGCTCGGGCTCGCCCTCGCGCTTCTCGACCATCACCTCGCAGAAGACGGCCTCGTCCAGCTGTCGGCCGTTGACGGAGGCGACGAACTGCAGCACCTCGCGGGCCTCGTCTCCGCGGCCGTTCACCATCAGCCAGGAGGCCGACTCGGGAATATACCTGGAGGACAGCGCGGGTTCAAATCCCACCGCTGGCAAAAATTTACCGTGGTATAATAATCCAGCAGCAGATATTCGCTTTTTTCATCAAATAAATTGAACATCGCAAGAGAACGACTCCCAAAAAAAATCCAGAATTAAACATGTGCTGCTTGCTAACGATCGAAACGTCCGTTTATCATTTTTAACGGATCAGCAGTAATTACACATAGGAAATAAATAAAATCTGCGCCGAGGTCGACTCGCCGACCGTCCGTCGCTCTCTCACCGGTAGAGGGCGAGGGCGAGCAGCAGCGGCGCGCTGGTGATCACCACCAGGATCCTCCAGTTCCAGATGGCGTAGGCGATCCAGGGCAGCAGCAGGCCGCCCAGGCCCCAGGAGGCGATCAGCAACATCAGCGGGTACGTGCGGTACGCCGAGCCGCAGTACTCAATCACTGCAACCGGAGAGAGGGGATTTAACAGTTTTTATATCGGAAAAGCATCCACATGTACTTTATTTTCAGTCAACACGGGACCTAACTATCCATTGTTTAAAAAACGAAACAACATTATTGCAAAATCAACATTCCACAATCCACAGGCCTGAAGGCCAATAAGACTGAGGGCGGTGAAACTTGTGTCCTTACCCAGCACGTAGGGCAGGTGGCTGACGGTGTTGTGTTGTGTTGTGTTGTGTTGTGTTGTGTTGTGTTGTGTTGTGTTGTGTTGTGTTGTGTTGTGTTGTGTTGTGTTGTGTGGTGTTGTGTTGTGTGGTGTTGTGTTGTGTTGTGTTGTGTTGTGTTGTGTTGTGTTGTGTTGTGTTGTGTTGTGTTGTGTTGTGTTGTGTTGTGTTGTGTTGTGTTGTGTTGTGTTGTGTGGTGTTGTGTTGTGTTGTGTTGTGTTGTGTTGTGTTGTGTTGTGTTGTGTTGTGTTGTGTTGTGTTGTGTTGTGTTGGATTATGTTGTGTTGGATTATGTTGTGTTGTGGTGTGCTGTGTTGTGTTGTGTTGTGTTGTGTTGTGTGGGGTTGCGTTGTGTTGCGTTGTGTTGTGTTGTGTTGTGCTGTGTTGTGTTGTGTTGTGTTGTGTTGTGTTGTGTTGTGTCGCGTGGTGCTGCGTCCTTACCCAGCACGTAGGGCAGGTGGCTGACGGTGTTGTGCGCCGAGCCCACCAGGAAGCGGACCAGCAGGATGGCTGCGAAGCTGGACGGCTGCACAAGTGTCAGCGCGCCGCCCGCCGCGTACACCAGAAAGGACGCCAGCGTCGCCGGACGGCGGCCCAGTCTGCCGGCAGAACACGCACACGTCAAGAACCTTAAATATGGCTAAAGAGGGATAACGTTTCCCTATTGATTAACCCTCGCCCCGTTGGGGGCATTTTGGCCCCCCCTGTTGTTTTTCCTGAATAGCAAGAAAACAGCGGCGGGCAGCGCCGCCAAATTTCCAGTACCTTCCCGGGCATCAATTTGACACCTTCACACCAAATTTCAAGTCTTAGGTCACCTTAGGTCAGGAGTTATTGAGGTCAAACTGAGGTCATGTTCGAGCAAAAATGAGCAAAAAACATGCAATCTTGAAACGCTCACCAAATCTACAGTTATCAAGCAATTTCAAAGTTCTTTATATGGTCTGGTAAACAAAAAGCGGCGCTATAAAACTGCTATCTCGGATTTTCAAAATTTTGGGTTTTTGACCCTGAAAAATTCAAAAAATTGATTTTTTTAGAAAAACTAAAACAAAATCAAAAATTTTTCCGAATTTCGAAAAAACCGGAATATATGTGATAGTCCCTGCGCTCTTCTATATACATACCAAATTTCAGATCGATATCTCGTTTTTTTGGCCAAGTTATAGCGAAAAAACTGTTCAAAAATGATGACGTCAAATTTTTGAACTCAATTTTTAGCGATTCTAGACCACGTACGGCAAAACAAAGACCACCATTGAACTCCCCGTGACGAGCTGCATCGATTCGATACCCATTTTATGCAAAATATCAACTTTGACATTTGACCTAAGTTGACCTGACCTTGACCTGACCTTGACCTGACCTTGACCTGACCTTGACCTGACCTTGACCTGACCTTGACCAAAACGTGACCTAAGCTGGCCCCAAAGGCTGCCTGACCCACATAATCGCATTTGTCATGTAAAATGGACCATAAAACATGTATCACACGACACTTTCATATTGTGACTCCCCAGTGACCTGACCTCTGTGACCTGACCTGGTATCAGTGACCTCAAATAGCAAAATATGTGTTTGAAGAACATTTCCCCATCGATGATTTTCAATGAAATGCATTTTACTCGATTTTACAACGCATTTCTTGAAATGCCTGTAAACGGTGAAAATTGGACCTTTGACCTGACCTGTGACGTCATCGGTTTGACCTAGGTCAATAAAATTGGGTCACCAGGTAGTTCCCTGATAGGGCTATCCAACACCGTTTGCCGCTTGTCGCTAGGTTGCGTGGTTCTCGAGATCTTAGGGGGGGGGGGCAAAATGCCCCCCCCCCCCCCAACGGGGCGCGTTGCTCGGTAGAGCCCAACGGGGCGCGGGTTAAGGACGCAATTCACTTCTAGGAAGGGGCGAGTGGCAATTTTGGGCTTATGTGGCTTGAATAGAATGTCCTGCAATAATCACATGAAATAAACCATGAACTTGTTTCATGGAAACTTATACAGTTTTTCGTAGTTTTTAGTCGTAGGTAAGATTTATATGATCTATGTTTCATACCTTTTTCCATTTTTTCCGTACGACCTTTGTTACGATATCGAAGTTTCGTTTCTCGTTACGAACAAGCTGTTAGAAGACACAAATCAACAAAAGCAAGCGTCTCTTATATGGCATGTCGTATCCGAAGGTTGGGACTTTTCAATTAAGAACAATCACTATTCTTTAGAATTGTGATTTTCTATTGAAAATCCCAACCTGAGCTACCTCTCTAGGGGGACATTTGCGTTTCTGCCGGAAATTGGGACATTTTGATCCCCGCGAAAACGGCACGGTAGAATTGCTTGCCATTTTCAGCGTTTGGTCCCGTATCGGGGAGCTACCGGCTGGCATCGGTCGCTTGAAATATAATTAACCCGTTTTGGGGTAATCGGCACGTGCATTTTCCCATAGGGTTAACATGGGGGAAAATTGGAAATTTGATTTGCGAAAAATTTCGTCAATTATATTTGCTGATATTTTTAGGGTCGGATCTCGGGCTGGCACCCCAACTGACGGTGGTAATTATTTAAAATATAATTGACAAAATTTCGGGTAATCGTCACAAACAATTACCCCATGTTGAGCCTATGGCAAATTCGAAAAATTATTTTCAAATCGATTTTGCCAAAAATTTCCACGTTAGATTTTGAAAATATTCAAATATGTTGTGCCCCGGGGTGTCGGCTATCACGTGGTATGGGTCAGATATGGGGCGATTGAAAAGCACGTGCCACGTGCAAACGTGTTTGATGGGGTAACCTCCGGGAAAATCCGACATTGGCCAACTGGGGGTCCTATGGCGCGGAAACGACTTCACCTAGCGACACCAAATCAGTGCAGCCGGTGAGCAGATGAGTCCAGCTTGTAGCACTGGTGGTCACGTGGCGCACGTGCTATTGCACGTGCCGTGGCACGAGGTCAATTTTTGTGCTTAAATATACTAGCATTGTGAAATGCAAGGAATGGGGGAAATGGCCGTCAGGCCGTCAGTTTTTATGATAGGGTCGATCTGAAAACGGGTATAGGCACAGAATGAAGGGGGTTAAAAAACTGCTATCTCGGATTTTTTGTAAAATGAAAAATTAAAAATTCTGGGGAAATTATATATTCGAAAGGTGAAATTTCCCTAAATTTTCCCGTTTTTCGAGTTTAGACGTCCACTGTTCAGAGACGGTGACACCGGCCGGGGTCATCTTTTACATGCTGACGGGTACGTCGATGGGTCATCACGTGGCGTGAGCGGTGAAGCTATCAGAGGTCCGGCACGTGCCACGTGGCCACGTGTTTGAGTCGCGTACCTCCCAGATTATCGTGTGTTTGCCGATTTGTGGCCTTATAGCACGTAAACTGCACCAGTCAAGAAGCCTGAAATGGTGCAATCGGTGGGGGGACAAGTCCTGCTTTCACCACTGGTGCTCACGTGGCACACGTGCAAAATTGGGCACCTCCGTTGCGGAGATATTTTATAGTGAAATATTCAAATGTACAAAACTTTGTCAGTTTAAGTCCGATTGGGCTAGAATTTGGTGGGTGGACGAATTTTTAAGCGACATGAACGAATGCGCCATGTTTGTTGCAGTGCGCCACGTTTGTCTCAAAGCGCCATTTTTGCCGCAAATCGCAGAATGTGCCTAACTTTGTCGAACATGGGACGATTAGGATGCGCTTTGATTGAGGGATGGCTGCTTAACCCGCGCCCCACTGGGGTCTGTGTATAACACGCCCTACTGGGGGGGGGGGGGGGGGGGGCTATTCATAGCCCCCCCTCCTAACTCCGAAACTACTGGGCCGATCGTCAAAATTCAAACGGCGTCTGATAGCCCCGGAAAAACTGTCGAGCGAAACCTAATTTCATTGACCTCGAGGTCACCGATGACGTCACAGGTCAGGTCAAAGTAAAAATTATTAGCACTTTGGCTTGTTCACATTTTGGGCGCTGGCCGCCGTCTTACAAGTCAGATCAGGCTCATTTTTGGTTTCCACACTGGTGAACAGATGCTCTAGATACCTTGAGGGTATCAAACTTGTACTTTGATTTTCAGGTCAGGGTCAGGTCATCACAGGTCACGAAAATATTATATCATGCGTCGGTCACGTGACACATGTTTTATGGTCCATTTAGGCCATAGATTTCGAATTTGATGTCGTCTGTGTCATTCAAGGTCATTTTGAGTCGAAATTAGCTTAGGTCAGGTCACTTTCAGGTCAAAAAAGGTCAAATTTTGAAGTTGAAATTTTTCAACAAAAAAGGTGTCTATTGGATGCAGTTTGAGCTCAGGAACACGATGGTGCCATTTATATTGGTGTACGATGCCAAATACGTACTGAAAAATTGATTTGAAAAATTAATAATTGTGAATTTTTTGCAATAATGCGTATAACTTGGCCATTTTTGAAGATATTTAGCTAAAACTTGCTACAGTTAGTCATAACCATGCGTTCTGTCACATATATTCCGGTTTTTTCGAAAAGTCAAAAACTTTTTGAAAAAAATATAAAAATATAAATTTTGAATATCATTTTATAAAATTTTCGAAATTTTCAAAATTTTGAAAATCCGAGATAGCAGTTTGATAGCGCGGTCAATTCTGAGTTCTTTCATGCAAAGAAATTGGATCTAGCTTAAAAACTGAGCTCTTGGGAGCGATTGCCGTGGTTCAATGTTTTGCGTCGAAATCGGACGAACATGACGTCACTCTGACGTCATTTCCGGCCGACCTATAGTAGCTACGAAGTTCAAATTTTGACACAAGGTGTCAAATTGATGCAGCCGAAGGTACTGAAAGTCTGGCGTCGATTCGTAAAGCGGTTTGGAAGTTATTGCAGAAAAACGGGAGGGGGGGCTATAAATAGCCCCCCCCCCAGTGGGGCGCGGGTTAAACGGCAGATATGAATGCGCCCCATTTGCCGCAGGGCGCCATAGTTGTCTTAATGCGTCAGTGTTAGCGTTTTCCCTATGGCGGGCGTTTTTTTTGCGGCGGTTTTTGCGTTTTTTTTCGGTGTTTGCGTTTGACGGCGAGCGGCCGTTTTTTTGCGTTTTTTGCGGTGTTTGCGTTTGGCGGCGGGCGGCCGTTTTTTTGCAGCGGTTGGTGGCGGGCGGGCGTGCGTTGCGGGCGTTTTTTGCGGCGTTGTTTGCGTTTTTGCGGTTTTTGTGTTTGGCGGCGGGCGGGCGGGCGATGCGGGTGTTTTTGCCGTTTGCGTTTGGCGGCGGGCGGCCGTTTTAGCGGCGGTTTGTGGCGGGCGGCCGTTTTTTTTGCGGCGTTTTGCGGTTTGCGGCGGGCGGCCGTTTTTTGCGGTGTTTTGTAGTTTGCGGCGGGCGGCCGTTTTTAACGGCGTTTTGCGGTTGCCGTTGGCCGGCCGTTATTTGCGGTTAGCGGCGGGCGGCGGGCGGTCGTTTTTTTTGCGGCGTTTAGCGGTTTGCGGCGGGCGGCCGTTTTTGCGGCGTTTTGCGATTCGCGGCGTGCGGCCGTTTTTTGCGGCGTTTCGCGGTTGGCAGCGGGCGATGCGGGCGTTTTTTTTGCGGCGGTGGTTTTTGCGGTGTTTGCGTTTTGCGGGGTACGCGCGTTTTTTTGCGGCATTTTGTGCGTTTTTTCTGCGGTTTTTGGCGGGCGGGTATCCGAAGGTTGGGACTTTTCAATTAGACAATCACTATTCTTTAGAATTGTGATTTTCTATTGAAAATCCCAACCTGAGCTACCTCTCTAGGGGGGTGTTTAGCGTTTCGGCCGCGATTTTGGTCATTTTGATCGCCGCCGAAACGGCACGGTAGAATTTCTTGCCATTTTCAGCGTTTGGTGCCGTATCGGGGAGCTACCGGCTGGCATCGGTCGCTTGAAATATAATTAACCCGTTTTGGGGTAATCGGCACGTGCATTTTCCCATAGGGTTAACATGGGGGAAAATTGGAAATTCGATTTGCGAAAAATTTCGTCAATTATATTTGCTGATATTTTTAGGGTCGGATCTCGGGCAGGCACCCCAACTGACGGTGGTAATTATTTAAAATATAATTGACAAAATTTCGGGTAATCGTCACGAACAGTTACCCCATGTTGAGCCTATGGCGAATTCGAAAAATTATTTTCAAATCGATTTTGCAAAAAATTTCCACGTTAGATTTTGAAAACGTTCCAATATGTTGTGCCCCGGGGTGTCGGCTACCACATGGTATGGGTCAGATATGGGGCGATTGAAAAGCACGTGCCACGTGCAAACGTGTTTGATGGGGTAACCTCCCGGAAAATCCGACATTGGCCAACTGGGGGTCCTATGGCGTGGAAACGACTTCAACTAGCGACACCAAATCAGTGCAGCCGGTGAGCAGATGAGTCCAGCTTGTCGCAATAGTGGTCACGTGGCGCACGTGCTATTGCACGTGCTGTGGCACGGGGTCAATTTTGGTGCTTAAATATACTAGCATAGTGAAATGCAAGGACTGGGGGAAATAGCCGTCAGGCCGTCAGTTTTTTTGATAGGGTCGATCTGAAAACGGGTATAGGCACAGAATGAAGGGAGCTAAAAAACTGCTATCTCGGATTTTTTGTAAAATGAAAAATTCAAAATTCTGGGGAAATTATATATTTGAAAGGTGAAATTTCCCTAAATTTTCCCGTTTTTCGAGTTTAGCCGTCCACTGTTCAGAGACGGTCACACCGGCCGGGGTCATCTTTTACATGCTGATGGCCACGTCGATGGGTCATCACGTGGCGTGAACGGTGAAGCTATCAGAGGTCCGGCACGTGCCACGTGCCCACGTGTTTGAGTCGCGTACCTCCCAGATTATCGTGTGTTTGCCGATTTGTGGCGTTATAGCACGAAAACAGCACCAGTCAGGAAGCCTGAAATGGTGCAACCGGCGAGGGGACAAGTCCTGCTTACACCACCAGTGGTTACGTGGCACACGTGCGAAGATGGGCACCTCCGTTGCGGAGATATTTTATAGTGAAATATTCAAATGTACATAACTTTTTCAGTTTAAGTCCGATTGGGCTAGAATTTGGTGGGTGGATGAATTGTTAAGCGACATGAACGAATGCGCCATGTTTGTTGCAGTGCGCCACGTTTGTCTCAAAGCGCCATTTTTGCCGCAAAGCGCAGAATGTGCGTAACTTTGTCGAACATTGGACGATTAGGATGCGCTGTAATTAAGAGATGGCTGCTTAAACGGCAGATATGAATGCACCACATTTGCCGCAGGGCGCCATATTTGTCTTTATGCGTCAGTGTTTGCGTTTTGCCTACGGCGGGCGTTTTTTTGCGGCGGTGTTTGCGTTTTTTTTTCGGTGTTTGCGTTTGACGGCGGGCGGCCGTTTTTGCGTTTTTGGCGGTGTTTGCGTTTGGCGGCGGGCGGCCGTTTTTTGCAGCGGTTTGCGGTTGGCGGCGGGCGTGCGTGCGTTGCGGGCGTTTTTTTTGCGGCGGTGTTTGCGTTTTTTGCGGTTTTTGTGTTTGGCGGCGGGCGGGCGGGCGATGCGGGTGTTTTTTCTGTTTGCGTTTGGCGGCGTGCGGCCGTTTTGGCGGCGGTTTGCGGCGGGCGGCCGTTTTTTTTGCGGCGTTTTGCGGTTTGCGGCGGGCGGCCGTTTTTTGCGGCGTTTTGTGGTTTGCGGCTGGCGGCCGTTATTTGCGGTTAGCGGCAGGCGGCGGGCGGTCGTTTTTTGCGGCGTTTGGCGGTTTGCGGCGGGCGGCCGTTTTAGCGGTTGTTTGCAGCGGGCGGACGTTTTTTGCGGCGTTTTTTTGTGGTTTGCGGCGGGCGGCCGTTTTTTTGCGGCGTTTGCGGTTGACGGCGGCCGGGCGTTATTTGCGTTGTTGCGGTTTGCGGCGGGCGGGCGTTTTTTTTGCGGCGTTTTTTTGCGTTTTTTTCTGCGGTTTTCGGCGGGCGGGCGATTGTTTTTTTGCGAAGTTTGCGTTTGCGTTTTGGGCGTGCGTTTTGCGGTGTTTGCGTTTGGCGGCGGGCGGGCGGTTTTTCACAATTAAAGTCCCAACCTTCGGATCCGCAGAGCTGTTCGACAAGCGCTGCCCGGGCCTATCCGAAGGTTGGGACTTTTCAATTAAGAACAATCACTATTCTTTAGAATTGTGATTTTCTATTGAAAATCCCAACCTGAGCTACCTCTCTAGGGGGGTGTTTAGCGTTTCTGCCGCGATTTGGGTCATTTTGAATCCCTCAAAAACGGCACGGTAGAATTTCTTGCCATTTTCAGCGTTTGGTCCCGTATCGGGGAGCTACCGGCTGGCATCGGTCGCTTGAAATATAATTAACCCGTTTTGGGGTAATCGGCACGTGCATTTTCCCATAGGGTTAACATGGGGGAAAATTTAAAATGCGATTTGCGAAAAATTTCGTCAATTATATTTGCTGATATTTTTAGGGTCGGATCTCGGGCTGGCACCCCAACTGACGGTGGTAATTATTTAAAATATAATTGACAGAATTTCGGGTAATCGTCACAAACAGTTACCCCATGTTGAGCCTATGGCGAATTCAAAAAATTATTTTCAAATCAATTTTGCCAAAAATTTCCACGTTAGATTTTGAAAAAGTTCCAATATGTTGTGCACCGGGGTGTCGGCTACCACGTGGTATGGGTCAGATATGGGGCGATTGAAAAGCACGTGCCACGTGCAAACGTGTTTGATGGGGTAACCTCCGGGAAAATCCGACATTGGCCAACTGGGGGTCCTATGGCGTGGAAACCACTCCACCTAGCGACACCAAATCAACGCAGCCGGTGAGCAGATGAGTCCAGCTTGTCGCACTAGTGGTCACGTGGCGCACGTGCTATTGCACGTGCCGTGGCACGGGGTCAATTTTGGTGCTTAAATATACTAGCATTGTGAAATGCAAGGAATGGGGGAAATAGCCGCCAGGCCGTCAGATTTTATGATAGGGTCGATCTGAAAACGGGTGTAGGCACAGAATGAAGGGGGCTAAAAAACTGCTATCTCGGATTTTTTGTAAAATGCAAAATTCAAAATCCTGGGGAAATTATATATTCGAAAGGTGAAATTTCCCTAAATTTTCCCGTTTTTCGACTTTAGCCGTCCACTGTTTAGAGACGGTGACACCGGCCGGGGTCATCTTTTATATGCTGATGGCCACGTCGATGGGTCATCACGTGGCGTGAACGGTGAAGCTATCAGAGGTCCGGCACGTGCCACGTGGCCACGTGTTTGAGTCGCGTACCTCCCAGATTATCGTGTGTTTGCCGATTTGTGGCCTTATAGCACGAAAACAGCACAAGCCAGGAACACTGAAATGGTGCAATCAGTGAGGGGACAAGTCCTGCTTGCACCACCGGTGGTCACGTGGCACACGTGCAAATCTGGGCACCTCCGTTGCGGAGATATTTTAAAGCGAAATATTCAAATGTACATAACTTTGCAAGTTTAAGTCCGATTGGGCTAGAATTTGGTGGGTGGATGAATTGTTAAGCGACATGAACGAATGCGCCATGTTTATTGCAGTGCGCCACGTTTGTCTCGAAGCGCCATTTTTCCCGCAAAGCGCAGAATGTGCGTAACTTTGTCGAACATTGGACGATTAGGATGCGCTGTAATTAAGGGATGGCTGCTTAAACGGCAGATATGAATGCACCACATTTGCCGCAGGGCGCCATATTTGTCTTAATGTGTCAGTGTTTGCGTTTTGCCTACGGCGGGCGTTTTTTTTGCGGCGGTGTTTGCGTTTTTTCGGGGTTTGCGTTTGACGGCGGGCGGCCGTTTTTGCGTTTTTGGCGGTGGCTGCGTTTGGCGGCGGGCGGCCGTTTTTTGCGGCGTTTTGCGGTTGGCGGCGGGCGGGCGTGCGTTTTTTGCGGCAGTGTTTGCGTTTTTTGCGGTTTTTGTGCTTGGCGGCGGGCGGGCGGGCGATGCGGGTGTTTTTGCTGTTTGCGTTTGGCGGCGGGCGGCCGTTTTAGCGGCGGTTTGCGGCGGGCGGCCGTTTTTTGCGGCGTTTTGCGGTTTGCGGCGGGCGGCCGTTTTTTGCGGCGTTTTGCGGTTTGCGGCGGGCGGCCGTTTTTTGCGGCGTTTTGCGGTTGCCCGTTATTTGCGGTTAGCGGCGGGCAGCGGGCGGTCGTTTTTTGCGGCGTTTAGCGGTTTGCGGCGGGCGGCCGTTTTTCGGCGTTTTGCGTTTCGCGGCGGGCGGCCGTTTTTTGCGGCGTTTCGCGGTTGGCGGCGGGCGATGCGGGCGTTTTTTTGCGGCGGCGGTGTTTGCGTTTTTTGCGGTGTTTGTGTTTTGCGGCGGACGCGCGTTTTTTTTGCGGCATTTTGTGCGTTTTTTTCTGCGGTTTTCGGCGGGCGGGAGATTGTTTTTTTGCGAAGTTTGTGTTGGCGTTTTCGGCTTGCGTTTTGCGCGTTTTGCGGTGTTTGCGTTTGGCGGCGGGCGGGCGGTTTTTCACAATTAAAGTCCCAACCTTCGGATCCGCAGTGCTGTTCGACAAGCGCTGCCCGGGCCTATCCGAAGGTTGGGACTTTTCAATTAAGAACAATCACTATTCTTTAGAATTGTGATTTTCTATTGAAAATCCCAACCTGAGCTACCTCTCTAGGGGGGTGTTTAGCGTTTCGGCCGCGATTTAGGACATTTTGATTCCGAGAAAAACGGCACGGTAGAATTTCTTGCCATTTTCAGCGTTTGGTCCCGTATCGGGGAGCTACCGGCTGGCATCGGTCGCTTGAAATATAATTAACCCGTTTTGGGGTAATCGGCACGTGCATTTTCCCATAGGGTTAACATGGGGGAAAATTGGAAATTCGATTTGCGAAAAATTTCGTCAATTATATTTGCTGATATTTTTTGGGTCGGATCTCGGGCTGGCACCCCAACTGACGGTGGTAATTATTTAAAATATAATTGACAAAATTTCGGGTAATCGTCACAAACAGTTACCCCATGTTGAGCCTATGGCGAATTCGAAAAATTATTTTCAAATCGATTTTGCAAAAAATTTCCACGTTAGATTTTGAAAATGTTCCAATATGTTGTGCCCCGGGGTGTCGGCTACCACATGGTATGGGTCAGATATGGGGCGATTGAAAAGCACGTGCCACGTGCAAACGTGTTTGATGGGGTAACCTCCGGGAAAATCCGACATTGGCCAACTGGGGGTCCTATGGCGTGGAAACCACTCCACCTAGCGACACCAAATCAACGCAGCCGGTGAGCAGATGAGTCCAGCTTGTCGCACTAGTGGTCACGTGGCGCACGTGCTATTGCACGTGCCGTGGCACGGGGTCAATTTTGGTGCTTAAATATACTAGCATTGTGAAATGCAAGGAATGGGGGAAATAGCCCTCAGGCCGTCAGTTTTTATGAGAGGGTCGATCTGAAAACGGGTATAGGCACAGAATGAAGGGGGCTAAAAAACTGCTATCTCGGATTTTTTGTAAAATGAAAAATTTAAAATTCTGGGGAAATTATATATTCGGAAGGTGAAATTTCCCTAAAATTTCCCGTTTTTCGAGTTTAGCCGTCCACTGTTCAGAGACGGTGACACCGGCCGGGGTCATCTTTTACATGCTGATGGTCACGTCGATGGTTCATCACGTGGCGTGAACGGTGAAGCTATCAGAGGTCCGGCACGTGCCACGTGGCCACGTGTTTGAGTCGCGTACCTCCCAGATTATCGTGTGTTTGCCGATTTGTGGCCTTATAGCACCAAAACAGCACAAGCCAGGAACACTAAAATGGTGCAATCAGTGAGGGGACAAGTCCTGCTTGCACCACCGGTGGTCACGTGGCACACGTGCAAATCTGGGCACCTCCGTTGCGGAGATATTTTATAGTGAAATATTCAAATGTACATAACTTCTTCAGTTTAAGTCCGATTAGGCTAGAATTTGGTGGGTGGATGAATTGTTAAGCGACATGAACGAATGCGCCATGTTTGTTGCAGTGCGCCACGTTTGTCTCAAAGCGCCATTTTTGCCGCAAAGCGCAGAATGTGCGTAACTTTGTCGAACATTGGACGATTAGGATGCGCTGTAATTAAGGGATGGCTGCTTAAACGGCAGATATGAATGCACCACATTTGCCGCAGGGCGCCATATTTGTCTTAATGCGTCAGTATTTGCGCTTTGCCTACGGCGGACGTTTTTTGCGGCGGTGTTTGCCTTTTTTTTCGGTGTTTGCGTTTGACGGCGGGCGGCCGTTTTTGCGTTTTTGGCGGTGTTTGCGTTTGGCGGCGGGCGGCCGTTTTTGCGGCGTTTTGCGGTTGGCGGCGGGCGGGCGGGCGTTGCGGGCGTTTTTTTGCGGCGGTGTTTGCGTTTTTTGCGGTTTTTGTGTTTGGCGGCGGGCGGGCGGGCGATGCGGGTGTTTTTGCTGTTTGCGTTTAACGGCGGGCGGCCGTTTTAGCGGCGGTTTGCAGCGGGCTTCCGTTTTTTGCGGCGGTTTGCGGCGGGCGGCCGTTTTTTGCGGTGTTTTGTGGTTTGCTGCGGGCGGCCGTTTTTTACGGCGTTTTGTGGTTGCCGGCGGTCGGCCGTTATTTGCGGTTAGCGGCGGGCGGCGGGCAGTCGTTTTTTTTGCGGCGTTTAGCGGTTTGCGGCGGGCGGCCGTTTTTGCGGCGTTTTGCGGTTCGCGGCGTGCGGCCGTTTTTTTCCGGCGTTTCGCGGTTGTCGGCGGGCGATGCGGGCGTTTTTTTGCGGCGGCGGTGTTTGCGTTTTGCGGCGGACGCGCGTTTCTTGCGGCATTTTGTGCGTTTTTTTGCAGTTTTCGGCGGGCGGGCGATTGTTTTTTTGCGAAGTTTGCGTTGGCGTTTTAGGAGTGCGTTTTGCGCGTTTTGCGGTGTTTGCGTTTGGCGGCGGGCGGGCGGTTTTTCACAATTAAAGTCCCAACCTTCGGATCCGCAGTGCTGTTCGACAAGCGCTGCCCGGGCCTATCCGAAGGTTGGGACTTTTCAATTAAGAACAATCACTATTCTTTAGAATTGTGATTTTCTATTGAAAATCCCAACCTGAGCTACCTCTCTAGGGGGGTGTTTAGCGTTTCTGCCGCGATTTTGGTCATTTTGATCGCCGCCGAAACGGCTCGGTAGATTTTCTTGCTTTTTTCAGCGTTTGGTCCCGTATCGGGGAGCTACCGGCTGGCATCGGTCGCTTGAAATATAATTAACCCGTTTTGGGGTAATCGGCACGTGCATTTTCCCATAGGGTTAACATGGGGGAAAATTGGAAATTCGATTTGCGAAAAATTTCGTCAATTATATTTGCTGATATTTTTAGGGTCGGATCTCGGGCTGGCACCCCAACTGACGGTGATAATTATTTAAAATATAATTGACAAAATTTCGGGTAATCGTCACAAACAGTTACCCCATGTTGAGCCTATGGCGAATTCGAAAAATTATTTTCAAATCGATTTTGCAAAAAAATTCCACGTTAGATTTTGAAAATGTTCCAATATGTTGTGCCCCGGGGTGTCGGCTACCACACGGTATGGGTCAGATATGGGGCGATTGAAAAGCACGTGCCACGTGCAAACGTGTTTGATGGGGTAACCTCCGGGAAAATCCGACATTGGCCTATTTGGGGTTCTATGGCGCGGAAACGACTTCAGCTAGCGACACCAAATCAGTGCAGCCGGTGAGCAGATGAGTCCAGCTTGTCGCACTAGTGGTCACGTGGAGCACGTGCTATTGCACGTGCCGTGGCACGGGGTCAATTTTGGTGCTTAAATATACTAGCATTGTGAAATGCAAGGAATGGGGGAAATAGCCGTCAGGCCGTCAGTTTTTATGATAGGGTCGATCTGAAAACGGGTATAGACACAGACTGAAGGGGGCTAGAAAACTGCTATCTCGGATTTTTCGTAAAATGAAAAATTAAAAATTCTGGGGGAATTATATGTTCGAAAGGTGAAATTTCCCTAAATTTTCCCGTTTTTCGAGTTTAGCCGTCCACTGTTCAGAGACGGTGACACCGACCGGGGTCATCTTTTACATGCTGATGGCCACGTCGATGGGTCATCACGTGGCGTGAACGGTGAAGCTATCAGAGGTCCGGCACGTGCCACGTGGCCACGTGTTTGAGTCGCGTACCTCCCAGATTATCGTGTGTTTGCCGATTTGTGGCCTTAGAGCACCAAAACAGCACAAGCCAGGAACACTGAAATGGTGCAATCAGTGAGGGGACAAGTCCTGCTTGCACCACCGGTGGTCACGTGGCACACGTGCAAATCTGGGCACCTCCGTTGCGGAAATATTTTATAGTGAAATATTCAAATGTACACAACTTTTTTCAGTTTAAGTCCGATTGGGCTAGAATTTGGTGAGTGGATGAATTGTTAAGCGACATGAACGAATGCGCCATGTTTGTTGCAGTGCGCCACGTTTGTCTCAAAGCGCCATTTTTGCCGCAAAGCGCAGAATGTGCGTAACTTTGTCGAACATGGGTCGATTAGGATGCGCTGTGATTGAGGTATGGCTGCCTTAACGGCAGATATGAATGCACCACATTTGCCGCAGGGCGCCATTTTTGTCTTAATGCGTCAGTGTCAGCGTTTTGCCTACGACGGGCGTTTTTTTTGCGGCGGTCTTTGCGTTTTTTTCGGGGTTTGCGTTTGACGGCGGGCGGCCGTTTTTTGCGTTTTTGGCGGTGTTTGCGTTTGGCGGCGGGCGGCCGTTTTTTGCGTTGTTTTGCGGTTGGCGGCGGGCGTGCGTGCGTTGCGGGCGTTTTTTTGCGGCGGTGTTTGCGTTTTTTTGCGTTTTTTTTTTGTTTTGCGGCGGGCGGGCGGGCGATGCGGGTGTTTTTGCTCTTTGCGTTTGGCGGCGGGCGGCCGTTTTAGCGGCGGTTTGCGGCGGGCGGCCGTTTTTTTGCGGCGTTTTGCGGTTTGCGGCGGGCGGCCGTTTTTTGCGGCGTTTTGTGGTTTGCGTCGGGCGGGCGTTTTTTACGGCGTTTTGCGGTTGCCGGCGGCCGGCCGTTATTTGCGGTTAGCGGCGGGCGGCGGGCGGTCGTTTTTTGCGGCGTTTAGCGGTTTGCGGCGGGAGGCCGTTTTTGCGGCGTTTTGCAGTTCGCGGCGTGCGGCAGTTTTTTGCGGCGTTTGGCGGTTGGCGGCGGGCGATGCGGGCGTTTTTTTTTTTGCGGCGGCAGTGTTTGCATTTTTTGCGGTGTTTGTGTTTTGCGGCGGACGCGCGTTTTTTGCGGCATTTTGTGCGTTTTTTCTGCGGTTTTCGGCGGGCGGGCGATGGTTTTTTGCGAGGTTTGCGTTGGCGTTTAAGGCGTGCGTTTTGCGCGTTTTGCGTTGTTTGCGTTTGGCGGCGGGCGGGCGGTTTTCACAATTAAAGTCCCAACCTTCGGATCCGCAGTGCTGTTCGACAAGCGCTGCCCGGGCCTATCCGAAGGTTGGGACTTTTCAATTAAGAACAATCACTATTCTTTAGAATTGTGATTTTCTATTGAAAATCCCAACCTGAGCTACCTCTCTAGGGGGGTGTTTAGCGTTTCGGCCGCGATTTAGGACATTTTGATTCCGAGAAAAACGGCACGGTAGAATTTCTTGCCATTTTCAGCGTTTGGTCCCGTATCGGGGAGCTACCGGCTGGCATCGGTCGCTTGAAATATAATTAACCCGTTTTGGGGTAATCGGCACGTGCATTTTCCCATAGGGTTAACATGGGGGAAAATTGGAAATTCGATTTGCGAAAAATTTCGTCAATTATATTTGCTGATATTTTTTGGGTCGGATCTCGGGCTGGCACCCCAACTGACGGTGGTAATTATTTAAAATATAATTGACAAAATTTCGGGTAATCGTCACAAACAGTTACCCCATGTTGAGCCTATGGCGAATTCGAAAAATTATTTTCAAATCGATTTTGCAAAAAATTTCCACGTTAGATTTTGAAAATGTTCCAATATGTTGTGCCCCGGGGTGTCGGCTACCACATGGTATGGGTCAGATATGGGGCGATTGAAAAGCACGTGCCACGTGCAAACGTGTTTGATGGGGTAACCTCCGGGAAAATCCGACATTGGCCAACTGGGGGTCCTATGGCGTGGAAACCACTCCACCTAGCGACACCAAATCAACGCAGCCGGTGAGCAGATGAGTCCAGCTTGTCGCACTAGTGGTCACGTGGCGCACGTGCTATTGCACGTGCCGTGGCACGGGGTCAATTTTGGTGCTTAAATATACTAGCATTGTGAAATGCAAGGAATGGGGGAAATAGCCCTCAGGCCGTCAGTTTTTATGAGAGGGTCGATCTGAAAACGGGTATAGGCACAGAATGAAGGGGGCTAAAAAACTGCTATCTCGGATTTTTTGTAAAATGAAAAATTTAAAATTCTGGGGAAATTATATATTCGGAAGGTGAAATTTCCCTAAAATTTCCCGTTTTTCGAGTTTAGCCGTCCACTGTTCAGAGACGGTGACACCGGCCGGGGTCATCTTTTACATGCTGATGGTCACGTCGATGGTTCATCACGTGGCGTGAACGGTGAAGCTATCAGAGGTCCGGCACGTGCCACGTGGCCACGTGTTTGAGTCGCGTACCTCCCAGATTATCGTGTGTTTGCCGATTTGTGGCCTTATAGCACCAAAACAGCACAAGCCAGGAACACTAAAATGGTGCAATCAGTGAGGGGACAAGTCCTGCTTGCACCACCGGTGGTCACGTGGCACACGTGCAAATCTGGGCACCTCCGTTGCGGAGATATTTTATAGTGAAATATTCAAATGTACATAACTTCTTCAGTTTAAGTCCGATTAGGCTAGAATTTGGTGGGTGGATGAATTGTTAAGCGACATGAACGAATGCGCCATGTTTGTTGCAGTGCGCCACGTTTGTCTCAAAGCGCCATTTTTGCCGCAAAGCGCAGAATGTGCGTAACTTTGTCGAACATTGGACGATTAGGATGCGCTGTAATTAAGGGATGGCTGCTTAAACGGCAGATATGAATGCACCACATTTGCCGCAGGGCGCCATATTTGTCTTAATGCGTCAGTATTTGCGCTTTGCCTACGGCGGACGTTTTTTGCGGCGGTGTTTGCCTTTTTTTCGGTGTTTGCGTTTGACGGCGGGCGGCCGTTTTTTGCGTTTTTGGCGGTGTTTGCGTTTGGCGGCGGGCGGCCGTTTTTGCGGCGTTTTGCGGTTGGCGGCGGGCGGGCGGGCGTTGCGGGCGTTTTTTTTGCGGCGGTGTTTGCGTTTTTTGCGGTTTTTGTGTTTGGCGGCGGGCGGGCGGGCGATGCGGGTGTTTTTGCTGTTTGCGTTTAACGGCGGGCGGCCGTTTTAGCGGCGGTTTGCAGCGGGCTTCCGTTTTTTGCGGCGGTTTGCGGCGGGCGGCCGTTTTTTGCGGTGTTTTGTGGTTTGCTGCGGGCGGCCGTTTTTTACGGCGTTTTGTGGTTGCCGGCGGTCGGCCGTTATTTGCGGTTAGCGACGGGCGGCGGGCAGTCGTTTTTTTGCGGCGTTTAGCGGTTTGCGGCGGGCGGCCGTTTTTGCGGCGTTTTGCGGTTCGCGGCGTGCGGCCGTTTTTTTTCCGGCGTTTCGCGGTTGTCGGCGGGCGATGCGGGCGTTTTTTTGCGGCGGCGGTGTTTGCGTTTTGCGGCGGACGCGCGTTTCTTGCGGCATTTTGTGCGTTTTTTTGCAGTTTTCGGCGGGCGGGCGATTGTTTTTTTGCGAAGTTTGCGTTGGCGTTTTAGGAGTGCGTTTTGCGCGTTTTGCGGTGTTTGCGTTTGGCGGCGGGCGGGCGGTTTTTCACAATTAAAGTCCCAACCTTCGGATCCGCAGTGCTGTTCGACAAGCGCTGCCCGGGCCTATCCGAAGGTTGGGACTTTTCAATTAAGAACAATCACTATTCTTTAGAATTGTGATTTTCTATTGAAAATCCCAACCTGAGCTACCTCTCTAGGGGGGTGTTTAGCGTTTCTGCCGCGATTTTGGTCATTTTGATCGCCGCCGAAACGGCACGGTAGAATTTCTTGCCATTTTCAGCGTTTGGTCCCGTATCGGGGAGCTACCGGCTGGCATCGGTCGCTTGAAATATAATTAACCCGTTTTGGGGTAATCGGCACGTGCATTTTCCCATAGGGTTAACATGGGGGAAAATTGAAAATTCGATTTGCGAAAAATTTCGTCAATTATATTTGCTGATATTTTTAGGGTCGGATCTCGGGCTGGCACCCCAACTGACGGTGGTAATTATTTAAAATATAATTGACAAAATTTCGGGTAATCGTCACAAACAGTTACCCCATGTTGAGCCTATGGCGAATTCGAAAAATTATTTTCAAATGGATTTTGCAAAAAATTTCCACGTTAGATTTTGAAAATGTTCCAATATGTTGTGCCCCGGGGTGTCGGCTACCACATGGTATGGGTCAGATATGGGGCGATTGAAAAGCACGTGCCACGTGCAAACGTGTTTGATGGGGTAACCTCCGGGAAAATCCGACATTGGCCAACTGGGGGTCCTATGGCGTGGAAACCACTCCACCTAGCGACACCAAATCAACGCAGCCGGTGAGCAGATGAGTCCAGCTTGTTGCACCAGTGGTCACGTGGCGCACGTGCTATTGCACGTGCCGTGGCACGGGGTCAATTTTTGTGCTTAAATATACTAGCATTGTGAAATGCAAGGAATGGGGGAAATACCCGTCAGGCCGTCAGTTTTTATGATAGGGTCAATCTGAAAACGGGTATAGGCACAGAATGAAGGGGGCTAGAAAACTGCTATCTCGGATTTTTTGTGAAATGAAAAATTTAAAATTCTGGGGAAATTATATATTCGAAAGGTGAAATTTCCCTAAATTTTCCAGTTTTTCGAGTTTAGCCGTCCACTGTTCAGAGACGGTGACACCGGCCGGGGTCATCTTTTACATGCTTATGGCCACGTCGATGGGTCATCACGTGGCGTGAACGGTGAAGCTATCAGAGGTCCGGCACGTGCCACGTGGCCACGTGTTTGAGTCGCGTACCTCCCAGATTACCGTGTGTTTGCCGATTTGTGGCCTTATAGCACGAAAACAGCACAAGCCAGGAACACTGAAATGGTGCAATCAGTGAGGGGACAAGTCCTGCTTGCACCACCGGTGGTCACGTGGCACACGTGCAAATCTGGGCACCTCCGTTGCGGAGATATTTTATAGTGAAATATTCAAATGTACATAACTTTTTCAGTTTAAGTCCGATTGGGCTAGAATTTCGTGGGTGGATGAATTGTTAAGCGACATAAACGAATGCGCCACGTTTGTTGCAGTGCGCCACGTTTGTCTCAAAGCGCCATTTTTTGCCGCAAAGCGCAGAATGTGCGTAACTTTGTCGAACATTGGACGATTAGGATGCGCTGTAATTAAAGGATGGCTGCTTAAACGGCAGATATGAATGCACCACATTTGCCGCAGGGCGCCATATTTGTCTTAATGCGTCAGTGTTTGCGTTTTGCCTACGGCGGGCGTTTTCTGCGGCGGCGTTTGCGTTTTTTTTTCGGGGTTTGCGTTTGACGGCGGGCGGCCGTTTTTGCGTTTTTGGCGGTGTTTGCGTTTGGCGGCGGGCGGCCGTTTTTTTGCGGCGTTTTGCGGTTGGCGGCGGGCGTGCGTGCGTTGCGGGCGTTTTTTTTGCGGCGGTGTTTGCGTTTTTTTGCGGTTTTTGTGTTTGGCGGCGGGCGGGCGGGCGATGCGGGTGTTTTTGCTGTTTGTGTTTGGCGGCGGGCGGCCGTTTTAGCGGCGGTTTGCGGCGGGCGGCCGTTTTTTGCGGCGTTTTGCGGTTTGCGGCGGGCGGCCGTTTTTTGCGGCGTTTTGCGGTTTGCGGCGGGCGGCCGTTTTTTACGGCGTTTTGAGGTTGCCGGCGGCCGGCCGTTATTTGCGGTTAGCGGCGGGCGGCGGGCGGTCGTTTTTTTGCGGCGTTTTGCGGTTCGCGGCGTGCGGCCGTTTTTTGCGGCGTTTCGCGGTTGGCGGCGGGCGATGCGGGCGTTTTTTTGCGGCGGCGTTGTTTGCGTTTTTTGCGGTGTTTGCGTTTTGCGGCGGACGGGCGGTGTTTGGCGGCGTTTTTTTGCGTTTTTTCTGCGGTTTTCGGCGCGCGGGCGATTGTTTTTTTGCGAAGTTTGCGTTGGCGTTTTGGGCGTGCGTTTTGCGCGTTTTGCGGTTTTGCGGCGGGCGGGCGGTTTTTCACAATTAAAGTCCCAACCTTCGGATCCGCAGTGCTGTTCGACAAGCGCTGCCCGGGCCTATCCGAAGGTTGGGACTTTTCAATTAAGAACAATCACTATTCTTTAGAATTGTGATTTTCTATTGAAAATCCCAACCTGAGCTACCTCTCTAGGGGGGTGTTTAGCGTTTCTGCCGCGATTTGGGTCATTTTGAATCCCTCAAAAACGGCACGGTAGAATTTCTTGCCATTTTCAGCGTTTGGTCCCGTATCGGGGAGCTACCGGCTGGCATCGGTCGCTTGAAATATAATTAACCCGTTTTGGGGTAATCGGCACGTGCATTTTCCCATAGGGTTAACATGGGGGAAAATTTAAAATGCGATTTGCGAAAAATTTCGTCAATTATATTTGCTGATATTTTTAGGGTCGGATCTCGGGCTGGCACCCCAACTGACGGTGGTAATTATTTAAAATATAATTGACAGAATTTCGGGTAATCGTCACAAACAGTTACCCCATGTTGAGCCTATGGCGAATTCAAAAAATTATTTTCAAATCAATTTTGCCAAAAATTTCCACGTTAGATTTTGAAAAAGTTCCAATATGTTGTGCACCGGGGTGTCGGCTACCACGTGGTATGGGTCAGATATGGGGCGATTGAAAAGCACGTGCCACGTGCAAACGTGTTTGATGGGGTAACCTCCGGGAAAATCCGACATTGGCCAACTGGGGGTCCTATGGCGTGGAAACCACTCCACCTAGCGACACCAAATCAACGCAGCCGGTGAGCAGATGAGTCCAGCTTGTCGCACTAGTGGTCACGTGGCGCACGTGCTATTGCACGTGCCGTGGCACGGGGTCAATTTTGGTGCTTAAATATACTAGCATTGTGAAATGCAAGGAATGGGGGAAATAGCCGCCAGGCCGTCAGATTTTATGATAGGGTCGATCTGAAAACGGGTGTAGGCACAGAATGAAGGGGGCTAAAAAACTGCTATCTCGGATTTTTTGTAAAATGCAAAATTCAAAATCCTGGGGAAATTATATATTCGAAAGGTGAAATTTCCCTAAATTTTCCCGTTTTTCGACTTTAGCCGTCCACTGTTTAGAGACGGTGACACCGGCCGGGGTCATCTTTTATATGCTGATGGCCACGTCGATGGGTCATCACGTGGCGTGAACGGTGAAGCTATCAGAGGTCCGGCACGTGCCACGTGGCCACGTGTTTGAGTCGCGTACCTCCCAGATTATCGTGTGTTTGCCGATTTGTGGCCTTATAGCACGAAAACAGCACAAGCCAGGAACACTGAAATGGTGCAATCAGTGAGGGGACAAGTCCTGCTTGCACCACCGGTGGTCACGTGGCACACGTGCAAATCTGGGCACCTCCGTTGCGGAGATATTTTAAAGCGAAATATTCAAATGTACATAACTTTGCAAGTTTAAGTCCGATTGGGCTAGAATTTGGTGGGTGGATGAATTGTTAAGCGACATGAACGAATGCGCCATGTTTATTGCAGTGCGCCACGTTTGTCTCGAAGCGCCATTTTTCCCGCAAAGCGCAGAATGTGCGTAACTTTGTCGAACATTGGACGATTAGGATGCGCTGTAATTAAGGGATGGCTGCTTAAACGGCAGATATGAATGCACCACATTTGCCGCAGGGCGCCATATTTGTCTTAATGTGTCAGTGTTTGCGTTTTGCCTACGGCGGGCGTTTTTTTGCGGCGGTGTTTGCGTTTTTTCGGGGTTTGCGTTTGACGGCGGGCGGCCGTTTTTGCGTTTTTGGCGGTGGCTGCGTTTGGCGGCGGGCGGCCGTTTTTTGCGGCGTTTTGCGGTTGGCGGCGGGCGGGCGTGCGTTTTTTGCGGCAGTGTTTGCGTTTTTTGCGGTTTTTGTGCTTGGCGGCGGGCGGGCGGGCGATGCGGGTGTTTTTGCTGTTTGCGTTTGGCGGCGGGCGGCCGTTTTAGCGGCGGTTTGCGGCGGGCGGCCGTTTTTTGCGGCGTTTTGCGGTTTGCGGCGGGCGGCCGTTTTTTGCGGCGTTTTGCGGTTTGCGGCGGGCGGCCGTTTTTTGCGGCGTTTTGCGGTTGCCCGTTATTTGCGGTTAGCGGCGGGCAGCGGGCGGTCGTTTTTTGCGGCGTTTAGCGGTTTGCGGCGGGCGGCCGTTTTTCGGCGTTTTGCGTTTCGCGGCGGGCGGCCGTTTTTTGCGGCGTTTCGCGGTTGGCGGCGGGCGATGCGGGCGTTTTTTTTGCGGCGGCGGTGTTTGCGTTTTTTGCGGTGTTTGTGTTTTGCGGCGGACGCGCGTTTTTTTGCGGCATTTTGTGCGTTTTTTTCTGCGGTTTTCGGCGGGCGGGAGATTGTTTTTTTGCGAAGTTTGTGTTGGCGTTTTCGGCTTGCGTTTTGCGCGTTTTGCGGTGTTTGCGTTTGGCGGCGGGCGGGCGGTTTTTCACAATTAAAGTCCCAACCTTCGGATCCGCAGTGCTGTTCGACAAGCGCTGCCCGGGCCTATCCGAAGGTTGGGACTTTTCAATGAGACAATCACTATTCTTTAGAATTGTGATTTTCTATTGAAAATCCCAACCTGAGCTACCTCTCTAGGGGGGTGTTTAGCGTTTCTGCCGCGATTTGGGTCATTTTGATCGCCGCCGAAACGGCTCGGTAGATTTTCTTGCCATTTTCAGCGTTTGGTCCCGTGTGGGGGAGCTACCGGCTGGTACCGGTCGCTTGAAATATAATTAACCCGTTTTGGGGTAATCGGCACGTGCATTTTCCCATAGGGTTAACATGGGGAAAAATTAAAAATGCGATTTGCGCAAAATCTGTTCAGTAATATTTGTCCACTTTTTTAGGGTCAGTTCTTGGGCTGGCACCTCACCTTCTGGGGGTAATTATTTAAAAATCATAGGGTACAGTTTCGGGTAATCGTGACGGACAGTTACCCCATGTTGAGCCTATGGCGATTTCGAAAAATTATTTTCAAATCGATTTTGCAAAAAATTTCCACGTTAGATTTTGAAAATGTTCCAATATGTTGTGCCCCGGGGTGTCGGCTACCACATGGTATGGGTCAGATATGGGGCGATTGAAAAGCACGTGCCACGTGCAAACGTGTTTGATGGGGTAACCTCCGGGAAAATCCGACATTGTCCAACTGGGGGTCCTATGGCGCGGAAACGACTTCATCTAGCGACACCAAATCAATGCAGCCGGTGAGCAGATGAGTCCAGCTTGTCGCACCAGTGGTCACGTGGCGCACGTGCTATTGCACGTGCCGTGGCACGGGGTCAATTTTTGTTCTTAAATACACCAACATTGTGAAATGCAAGGAATGGGGGAAATAGCCGTCAGGCCGTCAGTTTTTATGATAGAGTCGATCTGAAAACGGGTGTAGACACAGAATGAACGGCGCTAAAAAACTGCTATCTCGGATTTTTTGTAAAACGAAAAATTTAAAATTCTAGGGAAATTATATATTAGAAAGGTGAAATTTCCCTAAATTTTCCCGTTTTTCAAGTTTAGCCGTCCACTGTTCAGTGACGATGACACCGGCCGGGGTCATCTTTTACATGCTAATGGCCACGTCGATGGGTCATCACGTGGCGTGAACGGTGAAGCTGTCAGAGGTCCGGCACGTGCCACGTGGCCACGTGTTTGAGTCACGTACCTCCCAGATTATCGTGTGTTTGCCGACTTGTGGCCTTATAGCACGAAAACAGCACCAGTCAGGAAGCCTGAAAGGGCACAATCGGTGAGGGGACAAGTCCTGCTTGTACCACCGGTGGTCACGTGGCACACGTGTTCAGCTGGGCTCCTCCTTTGCGGAGATATTTTATCGTGAAATATTCAAATGTCCATAACTTTCTCAAATATGGTCCGATTGGGTTCAAATTTGGTGGGTGGCTGCATTGTTAAGCGTCAATGACAACTGAGCCGCGTTTGATGCACCGCGCCACATTTGTCATTATGCGCCATAATCGCCCGAAATCGCAAAATGTTTGTAACTTTGTCAAACATGATCCGATTTGGATTCAATTTTGGGGACGGATGCACAACACATACAAAGGACTGCCCTTGCCGCAATGCGCCACAATTGTAACAGTGCGCCATTTATGCCGCAAAACGCACCAGTCCACAACTTTGCCAAATAGGGGCAACACTATTCGACCGCCACCCTTGCAGCATTCTATAACTCAGGAACCACTGGACCGATCGGGATGAACGAAACACCATTCGAATTAGGGGATACGATTTTGTCAGCCGTTTCGATGATGATGACCTCAAGTGACCTGCACCTGGGTAACCTCAAAAGGTCAACTTGGCATTAGCCGTTTTCACGACGGGCTATCCGGCGAGTGCACCTTATTTGACCAAATCTGCACGTAATCTCTGGTGCAGCAAATATCTTCATTTTATGAATTTATAATTTTAATCGATGATACTCTCTGATATGACAAAGCAGGCCTAGGTATAAGTAATTATTGCAACCCTAGCTGATAGCTACTAAGAGATACACTGAACCTAATTTGACCAAATCTGCACCTAATCTGCACCAAATGTGTATCAGATGGCCGTCGTGAAAACGGCTATTGACGCGCCTATTGCAGCCATTCTATAACTCAGGAACTACTGGGCCGATCGAGACGAAAACGCCACCAGTCGACTCAGCGTATGCGATTTCATCAGCCGTTTCGAAAATGGTGATCTCAGCCTCTCAGGTGACCTCGGTGACCTTGGGAGGTCACATGACCGTTGTCGCCTATGGCAGCCATTCTATAACTCAGGAACTACTGGGCCGATCGATGCTTGCATGATGCTGCGTGATGCTGCGTGATTGTCGTATCAAAGAGCCCTCAGCAGGCCGCAAAGGGCTCTCAACTGACGTCAAACGGCCCTACGAAGGCCTCAAAGGACTCTTAGTTGGTGTCAGAGGGCCCCCAGCAGGTGTCAGAGGACCCTCAGCTGACATCAAATGGCCCTCAGCTGGCGTCAAATGGCGGTCAGAAGGCCTTAAAGGTAGTGTGCCACCTTTGAAAGATTTCCCATTTTATTTTTCCTAGGATAAGAAGCTTCTGTTTTTACCTAATATCGTAAAAAAATCAAAAATGGGCCTGGAATAGTGCCTTTTTCGCCTAAAAGTTTTTCGGTTTTTAGATATGTATAACAACTGTAGTGGGCTCACCTGCAAACAGGCGTCGGGCAACAATCGCGAATGCGGCGCACTTGTGACAATAAGCAAAGGTCATTATAGTGTTACGACCATACGACGTACGGGAATGAGTTATCAGCTGTCTAATCGTAGACAACACAATGTCGAGCCTTAAACTGTAAGCCCGTATTGGTATTGTTTCTTTTATTTGGCTGTCGAACATTATTTATGGTTTGAAATATGATTTTATGTAAAATAATTGATATGAAAAAGCCGTCTTATAAGTTATGACCCCATTTCACCACACGCAAGTGGCAGAAATGACAATGATCAGCTGACGCATTTTTCTTGGCCGAAGTCAGAGCGCGCGGCCCGACGCACCACGCGTATTTGGAAATTCCGACCTCGACGAGCATCAGAAGCCACCTAACAGGCTTGTTCGAAACCGCAGGAGATGATGATGAACGGGTTTATCGAAACTTGATTGGATGAGCATATCGGTAATAGCGATTTCAGTGTGTGCATTTATTGTTCATAGTGGTGTGAAATGTGGTTGGGGTACGACCGACAACCCGTCGGGGCGAATTTCGCACTGGGGTACTCAAAATTTGAAGAATTTAAGACGTTTCCATGAGTTTTGAAGGTATGGATAAGTTCTAAAAATCCGGTTCTCCTTATCTGGGCCATTAACTCCATACGGTCCAAGAAAGCTGGCACACTACCTTTAAAGGGCCATCAGCTAGGGCCAAAGCACCCTCAGCTGACGTCAAACGGCCCTACGAAGGCCTCAAAGGACTCTTAGTTGGTGTCAGAGGGCCCCCAGCAGGTGTCAGAGGACCCTCAGCGGACATCAAATGGCCCTCAGCTGGCGTCAAATGGCGGTCAGAAGGCTTAAAGGGCCATCAGCTAGGGCCAAAGCACCCTCAGCTGACGTCAAATGGCCCTCAGAGGACCTCAAAGGGCTCTCGCCTGGCATTAAATGGCTCTCAGAAGGCCTCAAAGGGCCCTCAGATCTTAGGGCCCTTTGAGGGCTTCTTCGTTGTGACAGTGCTGCTTTGTCGGTAAGGTGCGCAGTCGCCGTGGGTCCCTCGCTCGCCGCCGTGACAGCGGCGGGACAGGGACGGGACAGCGAAAGGTTGGTGATCGGGGCCGCCGTATGCCCTGGTACGGTCTTCCTGAATATCTGTTACGACTGTTACTAGGAAAGTGAGTATCCGAAGGTTGGGACTTTTCAATTAAGAACAATCACTATTCTTTAGAATTGTGATTTTCTATTGAAAATCCCAACCTGAGCTACCTCTCTAGGGGGGTGTTTAGCGTTTCTGCCGCGATTTTGGTCATCTTGATAGGGAAGAAAACGGCACGGTAGAATTTTTTGCTATTTTCAGCGTTTGGTCCCGTGTGGGGGAGCTACCGGCTGGCATCGGTCGCTTGAAATATAATTAACCCGTTTTGGGGTAATCGGCACGTGCATTTTCCCATAGGGTTAACATGGGGGAAAATTGGAAATTCGATTTGCGAAAAATTTCGTCAATTATATTTGCTGATATTTTTAGGATCGGATCTCGGCCGGGCACCTCACCTTTTGATGTTAGTTATTTAAAAATCATAGGGTACAGTTTCGGGTAATCGGGACGGATAGTTACCCCATGTTGAGCCTATGGCAATTTTGAAAAATTATTTTCAAATCGATTTTGCCAAAAATTTCCACGTTAGATTTTGAAAAAGTTCCAATATGTTGTGCACCGGGGTGTTGGCTACCACGTGGTATGGGTCAGATATGGGGCGATTGAAAAGCACGTGCCACGTGCAAACGTGTTTGATGGGGTAACCTCCGGGAAAATCCGACATTGGCCTACTCGGGGTTCTATGGCGCGGAAACGACTTCATCTAGCGACACCAAATCAGTGTAGCCGGTGAGCAGATGAGTCCAGCTTGTCGCACTAGTGGTCACGTGGCGCACGTGCTATTGCACGTGCCGTGGCACGTAGTCAATTTTGGTGCTTAAATATACTAGCATTGTGAAATGCAAGGAATGGGGGAAATAGCCGTCAGGCCGTCAGTTTTTATGATCGGGTCGATCTGAAAACGGGTATAGGCACAGAATGAAGGGGGCTAAAAAACTGCTATCTCGGATTTTTTGTAAAATGAAAAATTTAAAATTCTGGGGAAATTATATATTCGAAAGGTGAAATTTCCCTAAATTTTCCCGTTTTTCGAGTTTAGCCGTCCACTGTTCAGAGACGGTGACACCGGCCGGGGTCATCTTTTACATGCTGATGGCCACGTCGATGGGTCATCACGTGGCCTGAGCGGTGAAGCTATCAGAGGTCCGGCACGTGTCACGTGGCCACGTGTTTGAGTCGCGTACCTCCCAGATTATCGTGTGTTTGCCGATTTGTGGCGTTATAGCACGAAAACAGCACCAGTCAGGAAGCCTGAAATGGTGCAACCGGCGAGGGGACAAGTTCTGCTTACACCACCGGTGGTCACGTGGCAAACGTGCAATTCTGGGCACCTCCGTTGCGGAGATATTTTATAGTGAAATATTCAAATGTGCATAACTTTGTAAGTTTAAGTCCGATTGGGCTAGAATTTGGTGGGTGAATGAATTGTTAAGCGACATGAACGAATGCGCCATGTTTGTTGCAGTGCGCCACGTTTGTCTCAAAGCGCCATTTTTGCCGCAAAGCGCAGAATGTGCTTAACTTTGTCGAACATTGGACGATTAGGATGCGCTGTAATTAAGGGATGGCTGCTTAAACGGCAGATATGAATGCACCACATTTGCCGCAGGGCGCCATATTTGTCTTAATGCGTCAGTGTTTGCGTTTTGCCTACGGCGGGCGTTTTTTTTGCGGCGGCGTTTGCGTTTTTTTCGGGGTTTGCGTTTGACGGCGGGCGGCCGTTTTTGCGTTTTTGGCGGTGTTTGCGTTTGGCGGCGGGCGGCCGTTTTTTGCGGTGTTTTGCGGTTGGCGGTGGGCGGCCGTTTTTTGCGGCGTTTTGCGGTTGCCGGCGGCCGGCCGTTATTTGCGAATTTGCGTTTTGCGGCGGGCGTCCGTTTTTTGCGGCGTTGCGCGGTTGGCGGCGGGCGATGCGTTTTTTGCGGAGGCGGTGTTTGCGTTTTGCGGCGGACGGGCGTTTTTTGCGGCGTTTTTTTCTGCGGTTTTTGGCGGGCGGGCGATTGTTTTTTTTTGCGAAGTTTGCGTTTGCGTTTTAGGCGTCGTTTTGCGGTTTTGCGTTTGGCGGCGGGCGGGCGGTTTTTCACAATTAAAGTCCCAACCTTCGGATCCGCAGTGCTGTTCGACAAGCGCTGCCCGGGTATCCGAAGGTTGGGACTTTTCAATAAAGACAAATCACTATTCTTTAGAATTGTGATTTTCTATTGAAAATCCCAACCTGAGCTACCTCTCTAGGGGGGTGTTTAGCGTTTCTGCCGCGATTTGGGTCATTTTGATCGCCGCCGAAACGGCTCGGTAGATTTTCTTGCCATTTTCAGCGTTTGGTCCCGTGTGGGGGAGCTACCGGCTGGTACCGGTCGCTTGAAATATAATTAACCCGTTTTGGGGTAATCGGCACGTGCATTTTCCCATAGGGTTAACATGGGGAAAAATTAAAAATGCGATTTGCGCAAAATCTGTTCAGTAATATTTGTCCACTTTTTTAGGGTCAGTTCTTGGGCTGGCACCTCACCTTCTGGGGGTAATTATTTAAAAATCATAGGGTACAGTTTCGGGTAATCGTGACGGACAGTTACCCCATGTTGAGCCTATGGCGATTTCGAAAAATTATTTTCAAATCGATTTTGCAAAAAATTTCCACGTTAGATTTTGAAAAAGTTTCAATATGTTGTGCACCGGGGTGTCGGCTACCACATGGTATGGGTCAGATATGGGGCGATTGAAAAGCACGTGCCACGTGCAAACGTGTTTGATGGGGTAACCTCCGGGAAAATCCGACATTGGCCAACTTGGGGTCCTATGGCGTGGAAACCACTCCACCTACCGACACCAAATCAACGCAGCCGGTGAGCAGATGAGTCCAGCTTGTCGCACTAGTGGTAACGTGGCGCACGTGCTATTGCACGTGCCGTGGCACGGGATCAATTTTGGTGCTTAAATATATTAGCATTGTGAAATGCAAGGAATGGGGGAAATAGCCGTCAGGCCGTCTGTTTTTATGATAGGGTCGATCTGAAAACGGGTATAGGCACAGAATGAAGGGGGCTAAAAAACTGCTATCTCGGATTTTTTGTAAAATGAAAAATTCGAAATTCTGGGGAAATTATATATTCGAAAGGTGAAATTTCCCTAAATTTTCCCATTTTTCGACTTCAGCCGTCCACTGTTCAGGGACGGTGACACCGGCCGGGGTCATCTTTTATATGCTGATGGCCACGTCGATGGGTCATCACGTGGTGTGAACGGTGAAGCTATCAAAGGTCCGGCACGTGCCACGTGGCCACGTGTTTGAGTCGCGTACCTCCCAGATTATCGTGTGTTTGCCGACTTGTGGCCTTATAGCACGAAAACAGCACAAGCCAGGAACACTGAAATGGTGCAATCAGTGAGGGGACAAGTCCTGCTTGCACCACCAGTGGTCACGTGGCACACGTGCAAATCTGGGCACCTCCGTTGCGGAGATATTTTATAGTGAAATGTTCAAATGTACATAACTTTGTAAGTTGAAGTCCGATTGGGCTAGAATTTGGTGGGTGGATGAATTGTTAAGCGACATGAACGAATGCGCCATGTTTGTTGCAGTGCGCCACGTTTGTCTCAAAGCGCCATTTTTGCCGCAAAGCGCAGAATGTGCGTAACCTTGTCGAACATTGGACGATTATGATGCGCTGTAATTAAGGGATGGCTGCTTAAACGGCAGATATGAATGCACCACATTTGCCGCATGGCGCCATATTTGTCTTAATGCGTCAGTGTTTGCGTTTTGCCTACGGCGGGCGTTTTTTTGCGGCGGTGTTTGCGTTTTTTTCGGTGTTTGCGTTTGACGGCGGGCGGCCGTTTTTGCGTTTTTGGCGGTGGTTGCGTTTGGCGGCGGGAGGTCGTTTTTTGCGGCGTTTTGCGGTTGGCGGCGGGCGTGCGTGCGTTGCGGGCGTTTTTTGCGGCAGTGTTTGCGTTTTTTGTGGTTTTTGTGTTTGGCGGCGGGCGGGCGGGCGATGCGGGTGTTTTTGCTGTTTGCGTTTGGCGGCGGGCGGCCGTTTTAGCGGCGGTTTGCGGCGGGCGACCGTTTTTTGCGGCGTTTTGCGGTTTGCGGCGGGCGGCCGTTTTTTGCGGCGTTTTGTGGTTTGCGGTGGGCGGCCGTTTTTCACGGCGTTTTGCGGTTGCCGGCGGCCGGCCGTTATTTGCGGTTAGCGGCGGGCGGTCGTTTTTTGCGGCGTTTAGTGGTTTGCGGCGGGCGGCCGTTTTTGCGGCGTTTTGCGGTTCGCGGCGTGCGGCCGTTTTTTGCGGCGTTTCGCGGTCGGTGGCGGGCGATGCGGGCGTTTTTTTGCGGCGGCGGTGTTTGCGTTTTTGCGGTGTTTGTGTTTTGCGGCGGACGCGCGTTTTTTTTGCGGCATTTTGTGCGTTTTTTCTGCGGTTTTCGGCGGGCGTGCGATTGTTTTTTTGCGAAGTTTGCGTTGGCGCTTTCGGCGTGCGTTTTGCGCGTTTTGCGGTGTTTGCGTTTTGCGGCGGGCGGGCGGTTTTTCACAATTAAAGTCCCAACCTTCGGATCCGCAGTGCTGTTCGATAAGCGCTGCCCGGGCCTATCCGAAGGTTGGGACTTTTCAATTAGACAATCACTATTCTTTAGAATTGTGATTTTCTATTGAAAATCCCAACCTGAGCTACCTCTCTAGGGGGGTGTTTAGCGTTTCGGCCGCGATTTGGGTCATTTTGACTCCCGCAAAAACGGATAGTTAGATTTTCTTGCCATTTTCACCGTTTGGTCCCGTGTGGGGGAGCTACCTGCTGGCAAAGTTACAAAAAATATAATTGACACGTTTTGGGGTAATCGGCACGTGCATTTTCCCATAGGGTTAACATGGGGAAAAATTAAAAATGCGATTTGCGCAAAATCTGTTCAGTAATATTTGCCCACTTTTTTAGGGTCAGTTCTTCAGCTGGCACCTCACCTTCTGGGGGTAATTATTTAAAAATCATAGGGTACAGTTTCGGGTAATCGTGACGGACAGTTACCCCATGCTGAGCCTATGGCGATTTCGAAAAATTATTTTCAAATCGATTTTGCAAAAAATTTCCACGTTAGATTTTGAAAATGTTCCAATATAATGTGCCCCGGGGTGTCGGCTACCACATGGTATGGGTCAGATATGGGGCGATTGAAAAGCACGTGCCACGTGCAAACGTGTTTGATGGGGTAACCTCCGGGAAAATCCGACATTGGCCAACTGGGGTTCCTATGGCGTGGAAACCACTCCACCTAGCGACACCAAATCAACGCAGCCGGTGAGCAGATGAGTCCAGCTTGTCGCACTAGTGGTCACGTGGCGCACGTGCTATTGCACGTGCCGTGGCATGGGGTCAATTTTGGTGCTTAAATATACTAGCATTGTGAAATGCAAGGAATGGGGGAAATAGCCGTCAGGCCGTCAGTTTTTATGATAGGGTCGATCTGAAAACGGGTATAGGCACAGAATGAAGGGGGCTAAAAAACTGCTATCTCAGATTTTTTGTAAAATAAAAAATTCAAAATTCTGGGGAAATTATATATTCGAAAGGTGAAATTTCCCTAAATTTTCCCGTTTTTCGAGTTTAGCCGTCCACTGTTCAGAGACGGTGACACCGGCCGGGGTCCTCTTTTACATGCTGATGGCCACGTCGATGGGTCATCACGTGGCGTGAACGGTGAAGCTATCAAAGGTCCGGCACGTGCCACGTGGCCACGTGTTTGAGTCGCGTACCTCCCAGATTATCGTGTGTTTGCCGATTTGTGGCCTTATAGCACGAAAACAGCACAAGCCAGGAACACTGAAATGGTGCAATGAGTGAGGGGACAAGTCCTGCTTGCACCACCGGTGGTCACGTGGCACACGTACAAACTTGGGCACCTCCGTTGCGGAGATATTTTATAGTGAAATATCCAAATGTACATAGCTTTTTCAGTTTAAGTCCGATTGGGCTAGAATTTGGTGGGTGGATGAATTGTTAAGCGACATGAACGAATGCGCCATGTTTGTTGCAGTGCGCCACGTTTGTCTCAAAGCGCCATTTTTGCCGCAAAGCGCAGAATGTGCGTAACTTTGTCGAACATTGGAGGATTAGGATGCGCTGTAATTAAGGGATGGCTGCTTAAACGGCAGATATGAATGCAACACATTTGCCGCAGGGCGCCATATTTGTCTTAATGCGTCAGCGTTTGCGTTTTGCCTACGGCGGGCGTTTTTTGCGGCGGTGTTTGCGTTTTTTTCGGTGTTTGCGTTTGACGGCGTGGGCCGTTTTTGCGTTTTTGGCGGTGTTTGCGTTTGGCGGCGGGCGGCCGTTTTTTGCGGCGTTTTGCGGTTGGCGGCGGGCGTGCGTGCGTTGCGGGCGTTTTTTTGCGGCGATGTTTGCGTTTTTGCGTTTTTTGTGCTTGGCGGCGGGCGGGCGGGCGATGCGGGTGTTTTTGCTGTTTGCGTTTGGCGGCGGGCGGCCGTTTTAGCGGCGGTTTGCGGCGGGCGGCCGTTTTTTGCGGCGTTTTGCGGTTTGCGGCGGGCGGCCGTTTTTTGCCGCGTTTTGTGGTTTGCGGCGGGCGGCCGTTTTTTACGGCGTTTTGCGGTTGCCGGCGGCCGGCCGTTATTTGCGGTTAGCGGCGGGCGGCGGGCGGTCGCTTTTTGCGGCGTTTAGCGGTTTGCGGCGGGCGGCCGTTTTTGCGGCGTTTTGCGGTTCGCAGCGTGCGGCCGTTTTTTGCGGCGTTTCGCGGTTGGCAGCGGGCGATGCGGGCGTTTTTTTTGCGGCAGCGGTGTTTGCGTTTTTTGCGGTGTTTGCGTTTTGCGGACGCGCGTTTTTTGCGGCATTTTGTGCGTTTTTTTTCTGCGGTTTTCGGCGGGCGGGCGATTGTTTTTTTTTTTTGCCAAGTTTGCGTTGGCGTTTTAGGCGTGCGTTTTGCGCGTTTTGCGGTGTTTACGTTTGGCGGCGGGCGGGCGGTTTTTCACAATTAAAGTCCCAACCTTCGGATCCGCAGTGCTGTTCGACAAGCGCTGCCCGGGCTATATCCGAAGGTTGGGACTTTTCAATGAGACAATCACTATTCTTTAGAATTGTGATTTTCTATTGAAAATCCCAACCTGAGCTACCTCTCTAGGGGGGTGTTTAGCGTTTCGGCCGCGATTTTGGTCATTTTGATCGCCGCCGAAACGGCTCGTTAGATTTTCTTGCCATTTTCACCGTTTGGTCCCGTGTGGGGGAGCTACCTGCTGGGCAAGTTACAAGAAATATAATTGACACGTTTTGGGGTAATCGGCACGTGCATTTTCCCATAGGGTTGACATGGGGAAAAATTAAAAATGCGATTTACGGAAAATCTGTTCAGTAATATTTGCCCACATTTTTAGGGTCGGCTCTCGGGCTGACACCTCACCTTCTGGGGGTAATTATTTAAAAATCATAGGGTACAATTTCGGGTAATCGTGACGGACAGTTACCCCATGTTGAGCCTATGGCAATTTCGAAAAATTATTTTCAAATCGATTTTGCCAAAAATTTCCACGTTAGATTTTGAAAATGTTCCAATATGTTGTGCCCCGGGGTGTCGGCTACCACATGGTATGGGTCAGATATGGGGCGATTGAAAAGCACGTGCCACGTGCAAACGTGTTTGATGGGGTAACCTCCGGGAAAATCCGACATTGGCCAACTGGGGGTCCTATGGCTTGGAAACCACTCCACCTAGCGACACCAAATCAACGCAGCCGGTGAGCAGATGAGTCCAGCTTGTCGCACCAGCGGTCACGTGGCGCACGTGCTATTGCACGTGCCGTGGCACGGGGTCAATTTTTGTTCTTAAATACACCAACATTGTGAAATGCAAGGAATGGGGGAAATACCCGTGAGGCCGTCAGTTTTTATGATAGGGTCGATCTGAAAACGGGTATAGGCACAGAATGAAGGGGTCTAAAAAACTGCTATCTCGGATTTTGGTAAAATGAAAAATTTTCAAATTCTGGGGACATTATATATTCGAAAGGTGAAATTTCCCTAAATTTTCCCGTTTTTCAAGTTAAGCCGTCCACTGTTCAGTGACGGTGACACCGGCCGGGGTCATCTTTTACATGCTAATGGCCACGTCGATGGGTCATCACGTGGCGTGAACGGTGAAGCTATCAGAGGTCCGGCACGTGCCACGTGGCCACGTGTTTGAGTCGCGTACCTCCCAGATTATCGTGTGTTTGCCGATTTGTGGCCTTATAGCACGTAAAGTGCACCAGTCAAGAAGCCTGAAATGGTGCAATCAGTGAGGGGACAAGTCCTGCTTACACCACCGGTGGTCACGTGGCACAGTGCAAATCCGGGCACCTCCGTTGCGGAGATATTTTATAGTGAAATATTCAAATGAACATAACTTTGTCAGTTTATGTCCGATTGGACTAGAATTTGGTGGGTGGATGAATTGTTAAGCGACATGAACGAATGCGCCACGTTTGTTGCAGTGCGCCACGTTTGTCTCAAAGCGCCATTTTTGCCGCAAAGCGCAGAATGTGCGTAACTTTGTCGAACATTGGACGATTAGGATGCGCTGTAATTAAGGGTTGGCTGCTTAAACGGCAGATATGAATGCGCCACAATTGCTGCAGGGCGCCATATCTGTCTTAATGCGTCAGTGTTTGCGTTTTGCCTACGGCCGGCGTTTTTTGCGGCGGTGTTTGCGTTTTTTGCGGCGTTTTGCGGTTGGCGGCGGGGTGGCGTGCGTTGCGGGCGTTTTTTTGCGGCGGTGTTTGCGTTTTTGCGGTTTTTTGTGTTTGGCGGCGGGCGGGCGGGCGATGCGGGTGTTTTTGCGGTGTTTGCGTTTGGCGGCGGACGGCCGTTTTAGCGGCGGTTTGCGGCGGGCGGCCGTTTTTGCGTCGTTTTGCGGTTTGCGGCGGGCGGCCGTTTTTTGCGGCGTTTTGTAGTTTGCGGCGGGCGGCCGTTTTTTGCGGCGTTTTGCAGTCGCCGGCGGCCGGGCGTTATTTGCGGTGTTGCGGTCTGCGGCGGGCGGCGGTTTTTGCGGCGTTTCGCCGTTGGCGGCGGGCGATGCGGGTGTTTTTTGCGGCGGTATTTGCTTTTTGCGGCGGACGGGCGTTTTTTTGCGTTTTTTTTTTCTGCGGTTTTCGGCGGGCGGGCGATTGTTTTTTTGCGGCATTTGCGTTGGCGTTTTGAGCGTGCGTTTTGCGCGTTTTGCGGTGTTCGCGTTTTGCGGCAGGCGGGCGGTTTTTCACAATTAAAGTCCCAACCTTCGGATCCGCAGTGCTGTTCGACAAGCGCTGCCCGGGCCTATCCGAAGGTTGGGACTTTTCAATTAGACAATCACTATTCTTTAGAATTGTGATTTTCTATTGAAAATCCCAACCTGAGCTACCTCTCTAGGGGGGTGTTTAGCGTTTCTGCCGCGATTTGGGTCATTTTGAATCCCTCAAAAACGGCACGGTAGAATTTCTTGCCATTTTCAGCGTTTGGTCCCGTATCGGGGAGCTACCGGCTGGCATCGGTCGCTTGAAATATAATTAACCCGTTTTGGGGTAATCGGCACGTGCATTTTCCCATAGGGTTAACATGGGGGAAAATTGGAAATTCGATTTGCGAAAAATTTCGTCAATTATATTTGTTGATATTTTTAGGGTCGGATCTCGGGCAGGCACCCCAACTGACGGTGGTAATTATTTAAAATATAATTGACAAAATTTCGGGTAATCGTCACAAACAGTTACCCCATGTTGAGCCTATGGCGAATTCGAAAAATTATTTTCAAATCGATTTTGCAAAAAATTTCCACGTTAGATTTTGAAAATGTTCCAATATGTTGTGCCCCGGGTGGTCGGCTACCACATGGTATGGGACAGATATGGGGCGATTGAAAAGCACGTGCCACGTGCAAACGTGTTTGATGGGGTAACCTCCGGGAAAATCCGACATTGGCCTATTTGGGGTTCTATGGCGCGGAAACGACTTCAGCTAGCGACACCAAATCAGTGCAGCCCGTGAGCAGATGAGTCCAGCTTGTCGCACTAGTGGTCACGTGGCGCACGTGCTATTGCACGTGCCGTGGCACGGGGTCAATTTTGGTGCTTAAATATACTAGCATTTTGAAATGCAAGGAATGGGGGAAATAGTCGTCAGGCCGTCAGTTTTTATGATAGGGTCGATCTGAAAACGGGTATAGGCACAGGATGAAGGGGGCTAAAAAACTGCTATCTCGGATTTTTTGTAAAATGAAAAATTGAAAATTCTGGGGGAATTATATGTTCGAAAGGTGAAATTTCCCTAAATTTTCCCGTTTTTCGAGTTTAGCCGTCCACTGTTCAGAGACGGTGACACCGGCCGGGGTCATCTTTTACATGCTGATGGCCACGTCGATGGGTCATCACGTGGCGTGAACGGTGAAGCTATCAGAGGTCCGGCATTTGCCACGTGGCCACGTGTTTGAGTCACGTACCTCCCAGATTATCGTGTGTTTGCCGATTTGTGGCCTTATAGCACGTAAACTGCACCAGTTAAGAAGCCTGAAATGGTGCATTCAGTGAGGGAACAAGTCCTGCTTACACCACCGGTGGTCACGTGGCACACGTGCAAATCCGGGCACCTCCGTTGCGGAGATATTTTATAGTGAATTATTCAAATGAACATAACTTTGTCAGTTTATGTCCGATTGGACTAGAATTTAGTGGGTGGATGAATTGTTAAGCGACATGAACGAATGCGCCATGTTTGTTGCAGTGCGCCACGTTTGTCTCAAAGCGCCATTTTTGCCGCAAAGCGCAGAATGTGCGTAACTTTGTCGATCATTGGACGATTAGGATGCGCTGTAATTAAGGGATGGCTGCTTATACGGCAGATATTAATGCACCACATTTGCCGCAGGACGCCATATTTGTCTTAATGCGTCAGTGTTTGCGTTTTGCCTACGGCGGGCGTTTTTTGCGGCGGCGTTTGCGTTTTTTTCGGTGTTTGCGTTTGACGGCGGGCGGCCGTTTTTGCGTTTTTGGCGGTGTTTGCGTTTGGCGGCGGGCGGCCGTTTTTTGCGGCGTTTTGCGGTTGGCGGTGGGCGTGCGTGCGTTGCGGGCGTTTTTTTTTTTGCAGCGGTGTTTGCGTTTTTTGCGGTTTTTATGCTTGGCGGTGGGCGGGCGGGCGATGCGGGCGTTTTTGCTGTTTGCGTTTGGCGGTGGGCGGCCGTTTTAGCGGCGGTTTGCGGCGGGCGGCCGTTTTTTGCGGCGCTTTGCGGTTTGCGGCGGGCGGCCGTTTTTTGCCGCGTTTTGTGGTTTGCGGCGGGCGGCCGTTTTTTACGGCGTTTTGCGGTTGCCGGCGGCCGGCCGTTATTTGGGGTTAGCGGCGGGCGGCGGGTGGTCGTTTTTTGCGGCGTTTAGCGGTTTGCGGCGGGCGGCCGTTTTTGCGGCGTTTTGCGCTTCGCGGCGTGCGGCCGTTTTTTGCGGCGTTTCGCGGTTGGCGGCGGGCGATGCGGGCGTTTTTTTTGCGGCGGCGGTGTTTGCGGTGTTTGCGTTTTGCGGCGGACGCGCGTTTTTTTTTTGCGGCATTTTGTGCGTTTTTTTCTGCGGTTTTCGGCGGGCGGGCGATTGTTTTTTTGCGAAGTTTGCGTTGGCGTTTTAGGCGTGCGTTTTGCGCGTTTTGCGGTGTTTGCGTTTGGCGGCGCGGGCGGTTTTTCACAATTAAAGTCCCAACCTTCGGATCCGCAGTGCTGTTCGACAAGCGCTGCCCGGGCCTATCCGAAGGTTGGGACTTTTCAATTAAGAACAATCACTATTCTTTAGAATTGTGATTTTCTATTGAAAATCCCAACCTGAGCTACCTCTCTAGGGGGGTGTTTAGCGTTTCTGCCGCGATTTTGGTCATTTTGATCGCCGCCGAAACGGCACGGTAGAATTTCTTGCCATTTTCAGCGTTTGGTCCCGTATCGGGGAGCTACCGGCTGGCATCGGTCGCTTGAAATATAATTAACCCGTTTTGGGGTAATCGGCACGTGCATTTTCCCATAGGGTTAACATGGGGGAAAATTGAAAATTCGATTTGCGAAAAATTTCGTCAATTATATTTGCTGATATTTTTAGGGTCGGATCTCGGGCTGGCACCCCAACTGACGGTGGTAATTATTTAAAATATAATTGACAAAATTTCGGGTAATCGTCACAAACAGTTACCCCATGTTGAGCCTATGGCGAATTCGAAAAATTATTTTCAAATGGATTTTGCAAAAAATTTCCACGTTAGATTTTGAAAATGTTCCAATATGTTGTGCCCCGGGGTGTCGGCTACCACATGGTATGGGTCAGATATGGGGCGATTGAAAAGCACGTGCCACGTGCAAACGTGTTTGATGGGGTAACCTCCGGGAAAATCCGACATTGGCCAACTGGGGGTCCTATGGCGTGGAAACCACTCCACCTAGCGACACCAAATCAACGCAGCCGGTGAGCAGATGAGTCCAGCTTGTTGCACCAGTGGTCACGTGGCGCACGTGCTATTGCACGTGCCGTGGCACGGGGTCAATTTTTGTGCTTAAATATACTAGCATTGTGAAATGCAAGGAATGGGGGAAATACCCGTCAGGCCGTCAGTTTTTATGATAGGGTCAATCTGAAAACGGGTATAGGCACAGAATGAAGGGGGCTAGAAAACTGCTATCTCGGATTTTTTGTGAAATGAAAAATTTAAAATTCTGGGGAAATTATATATTCGAAAGGTGAAATTTCCCTAAATTTTCCAGTTTTTCGAGTTTAGCCGTCCACTGTTCAGAGACGGTGACACCGGCCGGGGTCATCTTTTACATGCTTATGGCCACGTCGATGGGTCATCACGTGGCGTGAACGGTGAAGCTATCAGAGGTCCGGCACGTGCCACGTGGCCACGTGTTTGAGTCGCGTACCTCCCAGATTACCGTGTGTTTGCCGATTTGTGGCCTTATAGCACGAAAACAGCACAAGCCAGGAACACTGAAATGGTGCAATCAGTGAGGGGACAAGTCCTGCTTGCACCACCGGTGGTCACGTGGCACACGTGCAAATCTGGGCACCTCCGTTGCGGAGATATTTTATAGTGAAATATTCAAATGTACATAACTTTTTCAGTTTAAGTCCGATTGGGCTAGAATTTCGTGGGTGGATGAATTGTTAAGCGACATAAACGAATGCGCCACGTTTGTTGCAGTGCGCCACGTTTGTCTCAAAGCGCCATTTTTTGCCGCAAAGCGCAGAATGTGCGTAACTTTGTCGAACATTGGACGATTAGGATGCGCTGTAATTAAAGGATGGCTGCTTAAACGGCAGATATGAATGCACCACATTTGCCGCAGGGCGCCATATTTGTCTTAATGCGTCAGTGTTTGCGTTTTGCCTACGGCGGGCGTTTTTTGCGGCGGCGTTTGCGTTTTTTTTTTTCGGGGTTTGCGTTTGACGGCGGGCGGCCGTTTTTGCGTTTTTGGCGGTGTTTGCGTTTGGCGGCGGGCGGCCGTTTTTTGCGGCGTTTTGCGGTTGGCGGCGGGCGTGCGTGCGTTGCGGGCGTTTTTTTGCGGCGGTGTTTGCGTTTTTTTTGCGGTTTTTGTGTTTGGCGGCGGGCGGGCGGGCGATGCGGGTGTTTTTGCTGTTTGTGTTTGGCGGCGGGCGGCCGTTTTAGCGGCGGTTTGCGGCGGGCGGCCGTTTTTTTGCGGCGTTTTGCGGTTTGCGGCGGGCGGCCGTTTTTTGCGGCGTTTTGCGGTTTGCGGCGGGCGGCCGTTTTTTACGGCGTTTTGAGGTTGCCGGCGGCCGGCCGTTATTTGCGGTTAGCGGCGGGCGGCGGGCGGTCGTTTTTTTGCGGCGTTTTGCGGTTCGCGGCGTGCGGCCGTTTTTTGCGGCGTTTCGCGGTTGGCGGCGGGCGATGCGGGCGTTTTTTGCGGCGGCGTTGTTTGCGTTTTTTGCGGTGTTTGCGTTTTGCGGCGGACGGGCGGTGTTTGGCGGCGTTTTTTTTGCGTTTTTTCTGCGGTTTTCGGCGCGCGGGCGATTGTTTTTTTGCGAAGTTTGCGTTGGCGTTTTGGGCGTGCGTTTTGCGCGTTTTGCGGTTTTGCGGCGGGCGGGCGGTTTTTCACAATTAAAGTCCCAACCTTCGGATCCGCAGTGCTGTTCGACAAGCGCTGCCCGGGCCTAAAAGAGAGTGCTATTTACGATAAGCTGTAAAACGTTTTTGTTGTTGTAATATCCAGCTTCTGACGACGCAAGAAACGTTTTATCGAAACCAAAAAATAAACAGCTGATTTACGATGCTGCGGGCTTTTTTGTTGGCTAGTACCAACATATTTTTATTCGGCTTTGCCTCTGCTTTGCAATGTATCCATACTCAAACTTTGCCACTAATTCAAACAGGAGAACTTTATAAGACTTGCATGTAGATGTTGTACGCAGCATAACATATGTCAGGTGGGTGGTAAAAACTAGTTAAGTTTCTCGTGGTGTTCACAGGAGCATATTACCAGTTAATAAACAGAGGAGAGCACCATGGGGTGCCACTGTCAAGTCATCACCAATGAGAAGGTGAAGGCATCACAAAAGCACCCCGAGATACAAACAGAACACTCGCGCATACTCACAGGGCGCATACTCACAGGTGAGGGCTCTCACCTATCGCTGAGAATGCCCCAGAACCACGAGCCCACGATGTTGCCTGCCCAGAAGACGGCGTTCACAGTGAACGGACGCCACGCGTCGCGGCACACCCAGTCGTTCTGCAAAGGAGTACAGTGTGCCAGCAACGGCTGGCGGCGGCCGGGCCGAGAGGCCGGCCGGAGGGCAGGGTGCAGTGGGCTGGGCGGCGGGAGGGGTGAGGGGTGGAGAGAGGGGTGGGGTGGGAGGCAGTGGCTGAACAGATGCGGCGGATGGTGGGAGGGGCGTGGGTAGGTCGTGGGTGGGGCGGATCGCGAACGGGGGGGGGGGGGCGGGGGGGGGGGGGGTAGTAGTAGGAGGGGCGTGTGTAGGTCGTGGGTGGGGCGGATCGCGGACGGGGGGGGGGGGTAGCAGGAGGGGCGTGGGTAGGTCGGGGGTGGGGTGACAGGCAGGTGTAGGAAACGGACAAGTCATTGAGAAGACGGATCGCGGCTGCTCATTTGAGAGCGAATAGGAAAAAGAATATCCCGGGAAGAGATCACCAATATCCTCGGGTATCGGTACATTGTAATGTTCCCACTTCATAGGTATGCTCAACATGAACATTACCTACAGTACGTAGCACGCGGGTGTAAGAGAAATTAGTGATTTAGAAAATAATTATCGATGTGATACGAACACCATGCAGCGCCGCAAATGGAGAAGCTGAGTACTTCGCCAATTTTATTATATACACGTATCCCCTATCCCATTAGCATAAACTGCATTGAAATTAGTTAAAGGGAGATTATGACCTTTTTCCACAAAATCTGAGTTAGGACCATTTTCTGACAAAACACAACAAGTTATAATGTAAATTAAAACCATTTTGCTCAATTCGGTACCTTGCCGCAAATATCTCAACTTGAAGTCGCGTTAGCGGGGAGCGCTGAAAATGACCGTTGAATAAGTACTTACATCACTTTTTGGTACTTGCATGTAATTTTGTAAAATGAGCGTATTCCTCACATTTGATCTTCATCACATCTAGTTAGTTAATGGTCGTCTATAGTGCCTTCAAAAGATATTAATGGTTTGGGGGTGGTTTATGTCTAAATTTACGCAACTATTTTTCCTGTTCATCATCTGTCGCCATATGCTGCTATTTTAGTAGCAACGACTCAATTTTGAATCGGTCCCGCCGACTGCACAATAAAAGAAGATAGATACAACACTTTTGCGGCATCACTGAAAAACTTATGCAGTACTGTTATCAAAATTCTCATAGCACCGTTCGACAAACCTGAAGTCTTTTTGAAATAAATATGCTTGTATTTTTCGCTTCAGGCTCTGAGCCCAAAATAATGAATTTCGTAGTCGCAATCGCAAGATTTGGCTGCGTTTCTGGCGCATGCCGTTCATTTGTGGCGCAAAATAATACTTGGAAACAAAGAAGAGTAGGCACTATGTACCCCCGAATTAGAATCTAAATAATTCTAAACCGAATTAACTCTAATTCAAATTAGAATCCTTACAACCAAGCAACGACAAGGCGATAACATAAACAAAAACCCAGGCGTCGCTGTTTGAAACAAAAGCGCCATATACTGCGACTTTTTTATAGAGAAGGACAACGCATTTCGGTGAGTGTTACAAGTACTGCAAGTACTGCTTCTTTTTCGCAAAAATAAAACCTTTTTCACATACGAAAATGTGCTAGGAAATTTTCATATTTTATAGAAACTAGGGGAAAGTGGGGTAAGACGGGCACCTTAACTTTGGAGCCATTTTTCGGCCGGTTAGAAACATCATAGAAACGGGAAACTGAGTGAAAACCTTTTACAGACATTTTACTTCCATTTGCCAGAAGATGAGACTTAGACCTGACTCAACAAATAAACTGCAGCTATTTTTGCAAAACCTTGCAAAAACCCATCTTACCCCACTCCATGGGGTAAGACGGTCACATGGGTAGGGCAAGACGGCCAGCTTCTTTCACCGACCAGCACAGCTCGCAGCAAATGCCCGAGATTAGCCGCATTGATACAGTCGCTCGTTGGTCTCAAGTGCTTCGGAAATGGCAGTATACGAGATTCGTGCAGAAGGCGTATACTCGTATATAGGCCCTAGTTCAGAAGCCATGTAGAGCCGTTTTTCACATTCATTATTCGAGAATAAACTGTGCCGAAGGAATATTGCTAACATGTCTGTGAGTATCGGAATCGAACATATTCTTATCAGAAATGCTTCTTTTTTCCTACAGCAACAAAAATATTTTTACCATTACAGACCCATCGGATTCATAGTTGCCCGTCTTACCCCAAACTCAATGTCAGAAGTTCAGCACGATTTTTCTCTGTGGACAATTTGATGCAGACAAAGCAAATCCGCGGTGAATGAACACTGGAGGCATATGAGTGTGCCACAAGTGATTGCCAGTTTTTAACTCTATAGTGCTGCACACAAAAGCTTGCACAATACATTATGAATGTTTTCAATGAAATGAGTGTTTTAAAGAAATCAAAATAAAAGATTATTGACCGAACACAAATTCACCAGACTTCAATGGCGGTGTGTAGTGGGAAAGGCTATTCTGGTCCTAATTTTTCTCGCTCGTAGCGCTATTGGTTTGGTCTGCAGAGGGGGTGCCCGTCTTACCTACCTTGACCGTCTTACCCCACTTTCCCCTACAGTAGAAATAGTATAGATGTCGAGTAATTTTTATTTAAGAAAAAAGAAAGCTCATTATCTCCCTTTAACCCTATTCCTGGCGGGCTCCGCCGGGACAAGAAACTGGCGGGGGGGGGGGGGGGCCGATTCGGCCCCCCCTGAGATCTCGAGAACGAAGCAAGATAGCGACAAGCGGTAAACGGCATCGGATACGCATGGACAAGGTCTACAATTTTTACTAAGGTCATTTTCAGGTCAGGTCAAAGATGACGTCACAGGGGTCGAAAAAGTCAAAATGGCGGCGCTAGATATGGAGAGAGCTTTTCTCGAATAACTTTCGAATTAGTCAAGATAGGAACAAACTAAGGGCATCATCGTGATCCTCTCGTCAATCCGCATCGAATGATATATATGTTGACCTCGAAAGGTCAAGGTCAAAGGTTGACCTCAGGTCACGTGACCTCGAGGTCATCATGTATATCATTCGATGCGTCTTGACGAGCTGAACACAATGAGACCATCCACGCGTCTGTATCTTGTTCCTGTACGGAGGTATTGGCCAAAAACCTTTGGTGACCTTTGATGACGTCACATGACCTCACAGCTGCCCAACAGCAAAACAGACCTCAAGGTAGTGAAGGTTGATCGTATATGAAGTCATGTATGGTATATGGGGCCATTCCGACCCGTTTTAGTGGTAAAAACAGGGAGTTGATTTTTCCCCCATTGACTTATAATGGGGAGGTCGCGAAACTGACCTGACCTTAGGTCACCGATATCAAAATTCCGAGATATACAAATTGCACATACTGGTACCCTAACTAAAGCCTGAAGAGAAGAAGTTGATCGGTCAAAAACTCTAGCTCTGGCGTGATTGCAAACTTTTCTGAGGTAGGGTCACCAAACCGCCTCTGGTGACCTGACCTGAGGTCAGATCAACTCAAAATTTTCAGACATGTTGCGTAGAAGCCTTTTAGGAAAAGTCAGAAAATTTGAGCTTCCTAGCTCAACGCGTTTGGGAGAAATAACCAAAAAACCTCAGGGGGGGGGGCTCCTGAGGCCCCCCCCCGCCAGGAATAGGGTTAAGATGATTAAAAAACTCGATAATGATGATGATAATGTGAATGGTAATGATTATGATAATCATTAGCAAAGCATCATCATATGATTGTCTGCTTTACACTTTTATGCCTAAAACTAAACGGCACGTTAACGGTGTTGGCTGAAGTTAATGTTTTTTCATGCTGTTTTGATGAAAGATCAGTGCTCGATGCATTTCTCTGGCAAATATCTCCACCGTGACCGTCTGAACTCCGCGTGAAATTCGAAGGCAGCGGAGACAGCCGCCGCCCGAACCTGGGTACTGGGCAGGTAGGCTGTACCGCATGGCTCGCAGGCACTGCGGCGCAGTATAACACGCAGGCAACCACTTTCGCTATTCAACACTCTTGCTAAGTAACGCTTTTGCGCTACATGTGTTTGAATGCTGATGGAAGGAAGAATGGGAAAGGAAAATAACCTTTTGCGTTCAATTATTCGCTTAATCGAGGCTTGTTTTTCATTACCTACATGTGGAAAGATGATACAGATAAATAGGCTCTTTCGTTGCATTGGCCATAAAGTCCGACGTAATGTCATTGGAATGTTTGTTTTGATCCCATATAGCAGCGCGTATAACTGAAACGATAGATACGTGCTTAAAGGTACTATCCCACCTTCTAAAATGTTGTTAAAACCAGTTAAATTGTGCCCGACTTTATAGATTGGATGACCAGGAACACGGTTCTGGCATTTATTTTTCATTAAACATCTTAGGCTTCCCATATTCCAAACACAAACTTTCAAATATGTGACGTCACAGCCCAAAATTACCTCCTTCCCCAGGCCACATTACTGTCATAAAGCTGATTCTTTTTACTCTGTAGGCACCACAACAAAGTTCAGACCAAGTTTTAAGCGATTTTTCAACGAACAAACTCATTTAAATCAGAATGACTAAACGAGGTGACGTCACACTAACGGTCGCTCCATGTTGAAGATAGGGCCTTGTACAAGGCCCATTTTCAAATGAAGGGAACGAATTTCTTCAACACCAAGAGGCCGCGGGGGTTGCAACCTAGATAGATAGTGGTTTCTGAACCTCGCCGCAAACTTGGCTATCTCAACTCAAACCCCATGTTAAAGGTGGGATAGTCCCTTTAAACATGGATTATTTCTCACACTTTCGCTTAACTGAACACGCCCTTTGCTAATAAAATATCAGCCCATTTTCAATTAGTCGTCGCTGACTGGGTGATTCACTTGATGGCAACAATACGGCACCAATCATTAAACAGCCACCTGATTAATGCCTGGACTCTATGAGCTGAAAACTTCAGGTTACAAACAGCCCAGCTACATACTAGCAGCCAAAAATTTGCTGGCCAACCCGCTCGGATACTGAAGTGCCCTACTTTGACTCGATTTCTACCGAAGACTCCCGGCGCTGTTGCATCTGAAGTGACCTAAAAACAGTGGATGCTTAGTATTCGTGACAAGACAGTTAGAGGGAACCAACTGTGACCCCAGTTTGCAGCATTGTGTTCTCAGAAGGTAGGCAGGCAGGCCAGCCGAGGGTCGTAAAGGATCCTTCAAATAAATTCTTTCGCACATCTGCCATTGAGTAGAGCACCAATTCATCGACGAAAAAATAGAAATTGCTATCTAGAATACTTCTACTGGAACGAGAATGTTTATATAGTCCCGCAAAACTAGTTAGCATTCTTCGGAGGCTTCGGAGCACTACGCCTGACAAAAAGCAGAGACGACTCTATGGAAATTCATCGTGACGGCTTCCACCTCTGCAGTAGTCGTTGGAGACGAGGGGCCGACAGATAAATCGCTAATAAACAACCATTAATAACAGCCGCCTAGACAGACGTCCTTTGATTGTTGATGTTACAAATGTTACCGCTACTGTGTGACGCCAAAGCAAAGCAACGGTGAGTGCTGTGATTAATTATTGCAAGTCCTAGAGCCGACCACGAGACTTTGCTTTACGGGTACGAAATGTACGAACTGCTGCTGTCGGCTCATACGATTGGTGGGTGTACATACACCTTAGCATGGTTGTAATTGCACCGACCCAGACGGGGGGTGGGGGGTGGGTGAGGGGCGGAGTGGGAGGGATAGATATATGTGGCGATTGGGCACAACCTCAAAGCAGTTCGTTTCTATTTGTGCACTACCACTGCATTATTATGGAAATTCGGATAAAAGGAGTGACACATGATTTCTCTTCTTTACGGCCGTCAGTGATTCGTTTGATGTTGAATGTTCGAACACCATAAATTTCTCCGTTTCATACAGTACACCGGCACAATGAGTACCTAAGCCTTCAGTTGCATCAATATAGGCCAATCAGCTGGAATGCATAGAAGCTTTCCAGCTTTCCGGATGTTTTCTGGTGTGATCGTTCCTTCATACTCACATTGACACTTCAAAGAGCCCAATCGATAATTGATAGCAATAATTGTTTGGTGATAATGACGGTGAAACAGCTTCAAAGCAAATCCAGGATTGACGAAAATCCATTGAGAAATGGAAAGAGTCGGTGAAACCAAGAGAACTTTGTGAAAACTTCGAACTCCAAATGCACTCAGCAAGGGCCACAAATTCCAAACTAAGTGTTACGTTCGTGCACCACACGATAAAACTGTCGCAAGCCTCCAATATGCACCTGCACCAGGGACAATCGATACAACACTAGGGACAATCGACATCTGCTGCCCATTCTGCACGCTTTGTTAGAGCGACTCTTACCTCCGAGGCAATCGTGTCAAAGAGCACGGAGGTGTCGTAACTCCAGCTGCCGCAGCGGCTGTCCGCCGCCGCCCCTGCGCCGGTGGACCCGTTGCCCTGGGGCTCGCCGGGGCCCCCCGCTGCGTCCAGCAGACTCTGTGTGCTGCTGTCCGGCAGCACCGCGCAGCCGCCGTCCGTCTGTCTGTCGGCGGGCACCCCTCGGCAGGAGAGCGGCGGCGTCAGCATCATCAGCAGCTGGGCATAATAGGTGAGGCTGCAGACCAGTGTGGAGCCGCCGATCAGCATCACACACATCAGACGCTGGTACAGGCCGAACGCCCCCACCTGTTCCAGCAGCGTCTCGAACGTGGGCCGCGGGCACTTCTCCAGCCGGCCGGCCTCTCGCGCCTTCTCCTCCATGGACGGCATGGTGGCGGGTGTGTGACGAGCTCGGGACAGTGCCGCTCGGCTGTGCTCCCGCCTCGGGCAGTGGCTGTATAGGACGGCCGCCGGCGGTCCGCCCCGTCTGCGCTCAGCGCCTCACTGCGCTGGCTGCCGGCGGCCGCCCGGCTATAAGGCGACCGGCGCGGCGCCCTCACTGCTCCTCTCCGGCGACCCCCCCGCCCCCCGCTAGACGCCCCCCCCGCAGAGTCACCCCGGCGCCTCTCCACTGAACCCCCCCCCCGCCTGCGCCCCCCCCCCTCCGCAGAGTTCCCTCTGGCGCCGTCGGAGCGGGCATTCGCCGCCGGCGATTGAATTGCCATTGAGGACACCTGTCCTTCGGGGCACCTGCCCTCAGGACGTGTAGCCCCAACAAGCCTCCGGGGGGGGGGGGGGGTCAAATGGTTCACCCTCAGTGTTTGTAAATAAGGTTGGGTGGAGAGGGTAGGGAGGAGAGAGTATTTATTATTTAATCGGTCCTAATTAGAAGCGGCACACGCGAGAACTCTATCACTCGATACCGCTGTGCGTGCACCAGAAAATGAGAGCTCACTTTGGATCTGTTTACTTTTTTGGCCACACTAATTGCGATCTAGGGATGGCGTCAAGCGATGGGATGATTAGAAATTGGCTTCACTTGCAATGCAATCAACGGTGGAAATGAGGTCTACGAAACTAATAAAGGAGCGCTATTCTGAGTATTTCCTCATTACTCTGCAAGGATGGATCATCAGTGCTGCATAAGTTTTGCTATTTTCTTATCAAATAAAGTTGTTTAGGAAAATCGCATGGTCAAGTTCACTCCGAAATACGCGTTCCAAAAAGTCGCATCATAGGTACCTACTTAGGTATTTGTGCACTGTCGTCACGCTTCAAAGTCCAATTTTAAATGTTTGATCATGAATAATGCATTGCGCAACGACAATAATAAGGGACATGTGTGTCCGGCAAGGGTGTAATTGACACGGTCACTGACACAGGGGTCACCGGCACTGTCACTGACACGGATTGAGACGTTGTGTCACTGTTCAGGCCATGAATAAAACAATGTGATTGCTGCGCCCACTTAGTATGGCATGGGTATTAATTAACAATCAACAACGTGCAACGCAGCTATCGTTCGGAGGTTAACTGTGACCTGCAGCAGTTATTTGCACAGAGCGAACGGACACAGTGTTAGTCCATTGTTCGAGAGAAGCGCCCGGCAGTGACCTTACCAGCACTTAATTACCGTTAGCGCAGCTGTGGCTGGTGATAAAAGACTGTCAATCATCACCTCGTATGGGATGATGACCTTGTTTACAATCTGTCAGCACATGTTTTAGAACAGCAGAGTGCTATACGAGTGTAGGACCTACTTGGTGCATTATGTGTGATGGAGCTACGAGAACAATGGAGCCAGCTGGAGTGCACTTGTGATGGCTACCCTGTCCCATGTGCCCTGTGCAGCTCACGCTGCAGCCTGTGTATTATTTTTGTCATGCCAATGTCTTCATTTGGCATGCTTTTTCCCTGTATTTTCCACAATCACAGAGCTGCTAACTTATCCGTGCTGCGCTGATTTCTTTGTCAGGTTTGTCTTGGCCCGTGGTTATCTATGAGTACCTAATCATTTTTTAGTCTAGCATATTTACGAATATATCATTTCAAGGTATCAATGATCAATCGCGTCGTTTGTTCCCACACATCTGTTTACAATGGCGGAACGGGATCACGTGCTGAAGTTACTCTGAAAACGGCTTCTCGTGCCACGTGCCCGGAACATTAGCCGCGCAGCAGTAGGTACCCATGTCGCGTTTTTCGGCTGGTTTAGTAGAGCGAGATATGCCGAGAAGCTGAAGTTTATTTTAACTACTCTTAGATACGCGTCGTCATTTTCCAGAGTCAAAATATTTACGTTTGATCGTAACTGCATAACACATTAATGGTCGTAGCTCTGTGGTGGTTTCTGTAATCAAAGCCCCATAGAGCGATCGACGACCATTGCTCTACAACAAGTTACGGAAGCTCTTGGGGCAGACAGCGCGTATAATGCTTAGCTGCATTTTTATTTACAACATAAGAATCAGTAGCGTAGACGATTATAGGTATCAGACAGTTCAAAGTCAAACGCATAATGACCCATGTGAATACCTTCTATTTCATCTTTGTTGGCAAGCCAAGTGTGTTTTGCTCTTCCACAATTGCGGTCGTTTTTTGCTTTTTGGACCTGCTTCGCCCTAGTGAATCGGCAGCCTCTGAAACGGTTACATAATTTCTCGGAAAACAGACTCGGAGCGGCGTTCGGTTGCCATGGCAGCCGGCCCGCCTGGCAGTCTCTCCTGACCAGCGCAACTGCTGGCACGCGAGGCGACACAAAAACCCGGATACAGCCAGACATAACCGGCCGTAACCGGCCCGGACCGGATGGCGCCCCAGTCTGAGGGCCCGTGGATCAGAGGCACGTGGCCGAGCATAGGGGCGGGGTAGGCCAGGGGCTCTGGGCGGTCACCCTGCCTCGCCCGACCGCTGGGGTCGATCACCTGACCCTGTTGTCGTTGGCAATGCGAGGTCACGTGACACAATGTTAAGGTCGCTGTGTTAACCCTCGCCCGCACATGGGGGGGGGGTTACCACCCCCCCCCCCCAGGTAGTCTTTCTGCTTTGCACTCAACATTTTTAGAGCTAGAAGGCTGATTTTTCGTATAGCTGCTCCTCTATCCTTTCTGGATGTCCACTGGAAATTTCAAGTTTATGTGGTTTTTGGTTTCGGAGATATGACCTTGTTTTTCAGGTCATGTCATGACCCAAATGGCCAATTCTCAACATTTTGCGTTGGCTATGGGCCTTGTGAGCTTTTGACACCCTGATTTCGTTTTTTTTTTGCCAGTCTTACCTCCCACCTATCATGGAACATGTTGTTCGACGATGTACAGATGTCAAGGTCAGGGTCAAGGTCAACCTAGGTCATCTAAGATAATTGCGTTTTAGGCAAGCTGAATTTATTTTTTTGTGAATTTTTTTGACTGCATTTTTGGTAAAAGCTTCTCAGATCATGATTTCATGTAATATGGACACATAAACAACCGCTGCACACATCAGTATACACACAGTCACACACAAACATACAAACACATATCATTGACCTTGACCTAACTTGACCTGAAATGACCTCAGCAGCAAAAACCTGGTGGGGTAGTGTGACAAAGAGGCTCTAGCTGGCTTGGCACCAGAAAACGGCATCGTCATCGGTATATGATAAGCAGCGCAATTGATATCCAACGGTGACCCAAAACAGCAATATTTTTTAGTTTGACCTGACCTGGAAGGTCAATGACTGACCTGAGAAGGTAAAACTGGGTACCATTGGATTTGCCTCTTCCCAAAGAATCTTTTTGGTCTTTACCGCTAAGCTCTATCTCCAACAGGAACGAAATGGCGCAAGGGGGTGGCAACCACCCCCCATGTGCGTTCTAGGATGGGAAAATGGCATGTGCGGGCGAGGGTTAAATCGGTGAGGGCTGCGAACATGATACATTCAATTGAACCTTCCGCAGTCGAGGAGGGAAGCGTGTGCCACGCTAGTGAATTTTTGTCTTCACAATTGCTCGGTACGCGGTGGCCACACTGAGCTGAAGATTAGCACGGCGCACGCCATATCTGTCCGCTAATTCAAGTGGTTGATGTTGTGACACCAACATCAACCACTTGTTATGGCAATCCGTAGTGAAATACTCGATACCAAACCGAGGAAAAACTGACGAACATGGAAATTAACGTATTTCGAAGCACGAAGCCACTAAAAGCAAGAATCTGATCTCGCATGGATTTAGGTATTGCTGAAGTGCGTAGCTCTGAGAAAAACATTGAGAGGGGGGGGGGGGTGAGAGCAGCATTGGGGAGGGGGGCTCAAAAGTATACAAATTAACACCAGTGGGTATATACATTTTATTCGTCAATGTCTCGCTTGGTTTTCAAGTCATCGCGAATTAGTTGTTGATGTGGGAAGCTCTTGCATCTCCCTCAATCGTTGGCGGGTTAAAGGAAATATTCCCTCGCCGGACCTATTGGTTTTTTACATATTGCGCCGGCTGAGGGGGGGGGGGGTGAGGTACGACCCTACTTGCCGTTTCGCCCCTGATAGAGGTAGAGCGTCGATAAAAGAACGAGCGTGTGCGCCGTTACGAGACGCTGCGACTGGTACCCAATTTTAAGGTCTCAGGACAACCGGTGACCTCTGAGGTCAGGTCAAGTGACCCAAGACACGAGTTTAGCTTCTCATAAATAACCGCAAAAAAAAAACGGCCACTAAGCCGCGATTTGGCATCATCGTGTCCGTCTCGCTCAGGCTCTGACTGAGCCTGAGCGACCTGAATGATATAGGTACTTTATATATCATTCACCTGAACTGAACGACCTGACCTGAATGATATAGGTACTTTCTGTTTGGTTGAGGTCATTTTGAGGTGTTGACTTCGGGTCAAGGTCAGGTCAGCGCCCCCCAGGTCACGAAGGTGGGCGAAGGAGGTCATGTCGCATAGCGTTCGGTTCGACATATCTTTCTGAGTCCATTGGTGGCTTTGTCGTCTCGCTAGCTCAATTTGATCGAGAGTTATTAACCCGCGCCCCACTGGGGTCTGTGTATAACACGCCCTACTGGGGGGGGGGGGCTATTCATAGCCCCCCCTCCTAACTCCGAAACTACTGGGCCGATCGCCAAAATTCAAACGGCGTCTGATAGCCCCGGAAAAACTGTCGAGCGAAACCTAATTTCATTGACCTCGAGGTCACCGAGGACGTCACAGGTCAGGTCAAAGTAAAAATTATTAGCACTTTGGCTTGTTCACATTTTGGGCTCTGGCCGCCGTCTTACAAGTCAGATCAGGCTCATTTTTGGTTTCCACACTCGTGAACAGATGCTCTAGATACCTTGAGGGTACCAAACTTGTACTTTGATTTTCAGGTCAGGGTCAGGTCATCACAGGTCACGAAAATATTATATCATGCATCGGTCACGTGACACATGTTTTATGGTCCATTTAGGCCATAGATTTCGAATTTGATGTCGTCTGTGTCATTCGAGGTCATTTTGAGTCGAATTTAGCTTAGGTCAGGTCACTTTCAGGTAAAAAAAGGTCAAATTTTGAAGTTAAAATTTTTCAACAAAGAAGGTGTCTATTGGATGCAGTTTGAGCTCAGGAACACGATGGTGCCATTTATATTGGTGTACGATGTCAAATACGTACTGAAAAAGTGATTTGAAAAATTAATAATTGTGAATTTTTGGCAATAATGCGTATAACTTGGCCATTTTTGAAGATATTTAGCTAAAACTTGCTAGGGTTAGTCATAATCATGCGTTCTGTCACATATATTCCGGTTTTTTTCGAAAAGTCAAAAACTTTTTGAAAAAAAAAATTAAAATATAAATTTTGAATATTATTATATAAAATTTTCGAAATTTTCAAAATTTTGAAAATCCGAGATAGCAGTTTAATAGCGCGGTCAATTTTGAGTCCTTTCATGCAAAGAAATTGGATCTAGCTTAAAAACTGAGCTCTTGGGAGCGATTGCCGTGGTTCAATGTTTTGCGTCGAAATCGGACGAACATGACGTCACTCTGACGTCATTTCCGGCCGACCTATGGTAGCTACGAAGTTCAAATTTTGACACAAGGTGTCAAATTGATGCAGCCGAAGGTACTGAAAGTTTGGCGTTGATACGTCAAGCGGTTTGGAAGTTATTGCAGAAAAACGGGAGGGGGGGGGGCTATAAATAGCCCCCCCCAAGTGGGGCGCGGGTTAACGAAAAACTCTTACGACCCAAGTAAGAAAGCTCAACAATGCAAAATTGAAGCATCGGACCTTACAAGGAGTGCAAGAAATCACGATTCCGTGTGCTTGATTTTGAGATCGTTCCCGGCGCTAAAATATCAGTGTTCGTTTTCCCCGTTGACTCATAATGGTGAGGTCATGTGACCGACCTGACCTCATGTGACCTTTGGGGCATTCCACGATAGATCGTACCACTTTTTTCCAATTTGACACCCTCGTCTCTCGGATTTTAACGATAATTGGTCTAAGGGGTAATCAGGGGCTCTGAATCCTCCTGTAACAATTTCAGGCTTATCAGACGAGTGGTTTTTGAGTTACAGTGTATAACATGTTTTGGATCTTGCGTTGCAGCCCCAAGTTTGGCGGGCTGTAATTCTAAGACGGATAATCCAAATGCCAAATGCTATACGGCATTGAACTTGCATTGAAACAAAGAATAATATGCATTTTTAAAATTTTGAAATATTTACTATTTTATATATATAACACCTCGAGTTTCCTTTCATTTGCATTTTTATGCCTTTGGGACCAAATTTTTTTGAATTTTTATTTGCTTAAAAACATTTTTGGATCATTTTTAAGTAGTATGCAAAAAATTAGGAAGGTGTTCTTTCTATAAATGTACTTATTTTGCGTCACCGTAATGGTCTCGAATTGTGATTTTGGAAGAGAGCCTACAAATGGTGTGGTAAAGCTTCCTAGTGACATCACTGGTTACTGAAAGTTCAATTGAAGTCATTTTTGCCTCACTTTTGCGTTGTTGACCTTGCGTGACGTCATTCGTACGTCACTAGGGTCATAAGAGTTTTTCGTCAATAACTCTCGATCAAATTGAGCTAGAGAGACGGGAAGGCTACCAATGGACTCGGGAAGACCTTGCGAATCGAATGATGTGCAAAGTGATCTCATTCACCCAGCTTCGTGGCCTGACCCGACTGTTAACCATCTCTGTAGCGGCGCTGTTTGCCAAGCGCCGCGCTGGTTGGCTTTGCCGCGGACTCGGGGCGATCACGTGATGCCCGGGGGCTGGCTGCCGGCTGGGCCGCCCGGTCGGGGCGCGGAGCCAAATACACGGCAGTGTGCTTACCCGAGGTCAGCGACTTAAGCTGACTTCACCAGAACAAACAGTATACCATTCGACGCGCCGGAGCTAGGCAAACACAAAGATGCTAAAATCGCGGCTCTGCGACCATTTGTTGCGAAGTTATCTATCAAAAACCGGACCCGTAATTTTGGGTCACTTGAAATGACCTCAGGGGTCACTAATGAACCCGAGACCTTAAAATTTGGTATCATTCGATGCATCTTGTAACGGCGCACATGCTCGTTTTTTCCGCAAGGTTCTAGCTCCATTAGAGGCGAAACGGCGAGCTGGGGTCGTACCGACCCCCCGGAAAACCATTTTGTATACATTTAAATGAGGAACTTATAGAAAGAACACCTTTCTAATTTTTTGCATATCGATTTTAAAGGACCTGAGGTTTATTTTGAAGAAATAAAAATGGCAAAAATTTTGGTCCCAAGAGCCATTATAGACAATTTAAAAAAATACTACGACTTTTTTCAATATGTAAAGCTTTTCCTTCCAATTTTAAAAATACTGTATTTATCTTTGATTCATCGTTAATTCAAAGCTGTTTACCGTTTTTTGCTTGCTTATCTCGTTTTTGAGTTAAAGCTCATCAAACTCACCCTTACAATCTGAAGTTAAGAAAATACTATGCTATGTAACTCAAAGAGTTTTCATCTGAGAAGTCTGATATTTTGGCAGGTGTTTTTGGAGCCTATGATTACCCCTTGTACCAATTTTCATTCAAATCTGAGAGATGAGGGTGACGGGCCTGGTACGATCTATCGTGGAATGCCCCCTTTAGGAAAAAATCCGAGATTTTCAAGTTGTGAGACCTCGGAGGATACTACATGCTATAGGACTCATCGCCCTGTGAAAGTTTCTCTGGCACTGAGACCGTTGCAAAGTTGCGACATTTTAGGACCGTGCAGAGGTTCACTTATGACGTCATAAGTCAGTGACCTGACCTTATCTGAAAATGTGGTTGGTGTCACAAGATGCGGCTTGGATCAAGGGTCACATATGTCAAGTTTCAGCTCTCTATCGCCGGCGCGTTCGGAGCTATCGGGAAAAACCCTATGGTGGGTGGCACCTGCCTAGTGCCTACCCTCTCGGCCGGCGAGGGTCAAATGCCTACAGCCAGTACTCGCACACATATCCTTCAGCAGTGAGTCCGCAATTTCTGTTCATCAGACCGAGCTTCACCTTAACCAGAACGCAGTCGCTGCGCCCACTGTAAGCGCTCACGAAGAAGTTACGAGGGACATCTTGGTACCACTCCGGGTTGAGGGTGATGTTTCGCTCGTTGAAGAGATCCCTGAAGACGCCCTCCTCTTCGATGTCGTTGATGCCTGTCCAGTAGTCCTCGAAGGGCATACTGATGAGTCCGCGCAGCTGCTCGTCGGTCGTTGGGAAGGCTGGGATGGCCCGCGGGTCGTCTTTGCGACACCTGGCGATGATGCTGTACCCGCCCAGCGTCTTCCCTCTGTGGCCGCCGTAGGCCACGCGCCGGTCGAACGGAGACCGCACGTATCCGGGAGGAACGAGCAACTGGTAGACCGTCTCGGCAGTGGTGGTCAGCGGGTTGTCAGCAGAGTCTGTCGGCCACATGTAACACAGCGCCGCCGCGGGACCCTCCGCGCGGCGACTCCACTTGAGACAGCCCTCCGAACGGTGGCAGAGCATCGCGCAGGTGACCGCCGAGGGGGTGGCGACCGGAGCGACCAGAGGCCTCTCGGCGTGCACCACCGAGCGGGTCACATACGCGGTGGCAGGTTCTCCTTTCACAAACACGGAGCTCCCTAGGCTGCCGCCGAGGATGACAACCCCGAAGCCTGTGGATCTTGCCTTAGCTTTGAGGAGGAATGCGACGAGCAATGCGAAGATGATGGTTTTACCCAGAGAATTATCCGAGAGCCGGTCCGGACTCTCTCCAGGGTGACCATTTACCAGAATTGAAGCAACAATTGCTGAAATAATCAGAGTGGGGAGCATCCTGACTCGTTGGAGCAGCTGGACGAAGTGTTTGGGATCAATATGACCCGCCTATATTTATGGCCTCAAGGAAACTAGGGCTGCAACCGAATGCGTGCAAAATACGCTGCTTGCAGGAGCAGCGGATTGTTTATCCCCTAACTGAAGTGCGTACTGTACTACTTTCATTATCTGAATGATTTATGAGTGTTTACTATTGCTGCTAATGTCGCCTGCTAAAAGCATCTGAGACGGACCATCGCAGCAAATGCAAACTTAGAAATGGAATGTGGCCCTCAATTTTACGAGTGTATGTACAATCAATTCCACTCTACGTACCATAAAGCGTCACCTTAAATCTTCACCTTTTCACCTTCCCAATCACCTTTTAATCAGCCTTTGGTAGCTGACGGAGCGACGAAAATCGGTACCGGTAAATATTTTTGGAGCTACACAAAGGGTTTGGTTTCAAACATTCCAAATTCGTTGTCAAAGCACGTGCATTTGTCTAGCGTACACATAAGCATCAAAACCCTATATTTTTGGCTGGTTCTTATATGCTTTATTGGCATTGAAACTTTTGAGACGGCAGTGTACTGAAAATTGGTCTAGCAGGTGTAGGGTACTACATTTAGTACACGGATGCTAAACAAATATGGGTACTTATATTAGCACCTTGATACTAAACTAGATCTCAGTTAAGTACGAATAAAATGCTTAGCTGAGCACCGCTAGGGTACTGAAAATTAGTCAATTGAAAAGTACCTCTATGGTGCTAAACTTTTTTTTTACAGTGTATGAGTGGCCTATACACTGTAAAAACCCATGTCAAAAACCAGCACCCTGTACCTGCTTATTTTAAGCAGGCTAACTGGGTGCTAAATTTTAGCACCCTTTTCGAAAAATAGCTCCCTTTGCCGGCTTATTTTAAGCACCCTAAATGGTTGCAGCCATTTAGGGTGCTTAAAATAAGCCGGCAAAGGGAGCTATTTTTCGAAAAGGGTGCTGAAATTTAATACCCATTTAGCCTGCTTAAAATAAGCAGGTATAAGGTGCTGGTTTTTGACATGGGTGCTAAACTTTTTTTTACAGTGTACATGCCTCATACATCTCGACTTTTCTAACGCTCGTAGGAATATGGTTTTGCAACTGTTTGACGATGACAATAGTGAACCTTTTGATCTGCAGGACACTAGCAGACCATATCTTCTAAAACCACGTTAGGAATGACATGCTATCGATGACAAGCTTGTTGATTTCAAGGATCGATCATCCGTGCGAGCATTTATACTCGTGAAACCAAAAATTGAGACTTGATGTTAGGGACAGGAGGATTCAGCATGGATGAAGACTTGCATTAGCAGCCAGCCAGCATTTTTCATTCATATTGGAGAACGATTCACAATTTGTTTGCGATTCAAATCTCCTCCGTTCATCCCAGTAGTAAGAGATTGAATGTGGAGTGGAAAACTATATCGTCATCTTCAGAGGAAGCTCGCTAAACGGGCTCGCCATGAAGACAGACTCAGGACCGTTAAGGGCGTGGTTCCTTTGATTTCCTATCTAAGAAGTAGGCAACCATGCACTGCTGCCAGGTTCCAGCAGGTGCCTGACACCTGGCAAGCATTTTCACTGCCAGGTATGTCATTTGTTGTCATATATTGACATATGCCGCCAACTATGGTAGCTGAGTGTCACTAAACAAAAAGGATTATACTAAAAAATGGATACTACTTTTGTACTGACCATAAGAATAAAAGTTACGGCATTGCGTAATGCGTATGCTCACCTCCATATGAGGTCAATGAACATTGTGCAAGTTCCTGCCGATCGGTGCACAGTTACCTGTACCTTTGTTGTCTGACACGTACAACGGTTACTGCACTGGTCAGTGCGCGGCTGTTATACTGACGCTGATGACATCAGGACCGCACGACCATTCAAAGTAGTAACTGACGATTCACAGGCTGAGGGTTTCAGTCACCAGGGATTGTCCGGCTATCGTGAAGATAAACCAACATCGTCTTTGGCATTGATCCCGGTCCGTCGGCAGGCTGTCCAGCATTTTGGATCAGAACTGCTTCACTTCAACCACTTACCGCGAGCCAACTGTAATGTCTTCATTTCTATATCAAGTATGCATAACGCATCTACGTTTGAGAAGCATGGCCCACATGTCTGAATTATGAAAAAATTGCACAAGTGCAACGCGCTGTATCGTGGAAATTGAAGGAATAGAAGGCACTCGTAAATAGATGCCTATGATTAGCGTTGTTCCCTAAGCAGTAAGCACCGACTGAAAGGACATTTTGATACAAGAAGAATGCCAATGAAATATTAAGAAAATGTTCTGATAAAAGGTGCACAGTAAAGGATGTCTTGTTGGCATTTTACACATTGTAACTGCCACTTTTATCACTGAAATTTTTGATAATATATATTTTCTCATATATGTCTTCACTTCCTTCTGTGTGGTCTGATACCACTAAAAATTAGCAAGTGGAATGCCCAATGTATCATATCTGATACAAAATTTATTTCCGAAATTTGAACTGCGAAAAAATATTTGACATCAGATTTCGAACAAGGGACCCAAAATGAATCATATGTCACAACACTGTAAACTCATTTCAACAAACGTTTGTTACTTTTACAAGGAAAATTAGGTATTTAGCGCAAATCCCCGCACCCTTTGCCATGTCATCGAACGACCCTATTGTTTGTCATGGTAGTTGTTCTTACAACCCACTCGCATGTAGTTCGTTAGTCTAGCTACCAAAGTTTGCTTTGTCATTGTTGTGTGAACGACTGTGTTCCTAGTTATAATCATGCGGCTACTAGGTAAAGACCTGCGCATGTTTGCATTTAACAGGTCTGAGCCGTGTACTTGTTAAGTCAAATCAATGCAAATCTTAGTTAGCATAGTAATGTTTACGTGCAGCAAACCTGTACTTGTAAGCAATCTACTAGTCTCAGGCTTGTAACGTTTTACAAAGACCTCCCTTGTATTCGTCAGTTTTCTCCACAAATCGCAGGTCGCCGCTCTGCAGTCTCATTACTACAGCAAAACAGCATTACTGAAAGTAGGTCATGTATTTAAAATGGTACATACACATTACACACACAATGGTGATGACACTGATGACCCAAGCGGCAAGGGCAATAACGCATGCGAAAAGGCAATGAGCGTCATCACTTACGAGTACACTGTAGAATCACACGTTTACATGGATTAGGTTTGAGTTAAGATAGTCAACTTGGGTTCCCTACCTCGCAATAACTGGTTTGGGGACTCGCAACATTGAGGAATGCCTTGATTCGGAAATATGTTATTTCTAAGTCTGCGGAACACGAATTTTAAGGGGCAAACCCATTCGAATCTAAGGGGCGTTCAAATTCATTAGCCCCTTGAAGTTCAGGTGCTTTTTCATTTTTAGACTTCTTGAGTTTCTGCAGTTTGCTGTCTTAACCCGCGCGGGGCTGGGGGGGGGGGTAAATTTTACCCCCCCTCGCGAATTTTTGCGATATCTCAAAAACGGTGGCGCGCAGCGCCGCCAAACTTTCAGTACCTTTTCTTACATCAATTTGACACGTTCCCTGAAAATTTGAGCAAAATCCGTTGGAAAATTTTTGAGAAATTGACGTTTTAGTGACGTCATGTTCGCCATTTTCGCCTCAAAAACGGCAAAAGTTCAAACGCCGCTAACATCTTCATTTTTAAAGGAATCAAGACGTAACAAAAAAGGTTATACGTAATTTTACTTTGTCTATCAAATGGCTATCTCGGTTTTTTGAAAATTTTGGATTTTGGCCTAAATTTTTTCAAAAAACTGACTTTTTTGGGAAAATCATTATAAAATCCAAAATTTTGAGTCTATCGAAAAACCGGAATATATGTGAGAGAAGTGGTCTATGTGCACGTACATACCAAATTTTAGAAGAATCGGTTCAAAAATGTGGGAGTTATTCAAAATTTTATGACGTCACGACACACAAAATTTTTGAAAAATGACTTTTTTGGAAGTTCTAGACCTCGTACGGAAACAAAAATAGCACCATTCGATTTGCCGTGAAAAACTGCATCAGCTAGACACCTTTTTAGGCCTTAACAACCAACTTCAAAATTTGACCTCACTTGACCTGACCTTGACCTGACCTCGACCTGAAATTCATCCAGATGTGGTCCATATCACTTATTGAGTGTGCCTATTGAATTCTACGAGTAAAATGACCCATAAAACATGTGTCGCACATGCCCTTTTCTATATTTTGTTTTTTGGTGACCTGACCTGACCTGACCTGACCTTGACCTTGACCTCTGAATGATATTGTATGCAACGAATATTGTCTTGGTAGCCTAAGAACACGTTTTGGGCGATCAGTCTCAGTCCATGACTCCATTCTTCGGCAACTACGGTGCAAGGCCGATACTGTAGAAACTTGCAATTTGTACCCTTGACCTGACCTTGACCTTGACCTCAAACTTTAAATTAAGTACATGCTTTTAGTAGTTCGTGATGAGAGCTTTCGATTGGCGTTTGAATTTTCCAAATCGGACCATTAGTTCGGGAGATAACAGGGGGGGGGGGTAAAATTTACCCCCCCCCCAGCCCCGCGCGTTCGGCTGGAGACCCCAGCCCCGCGCGGGTTAAGTGTAGCGACCCTTGCTCGCAAGCTGGAGCTTTCGCTCCTGATGAAAGCCTGAAAGAAAGCATCGCTATATTATAGCATATGCAGAACAATATGGCCTGGAGCAGAACACATTGTGCTTACTTCCATACATCACGCACTTATTCAGCAAATTTCTCTGATTTAACCCTCGCCCTCACATGGGGGGGGGGGGGGGTGGTGGTTGCCACCCCCCCCCCCAGGTAGTCTTTCTGCTCTGCACTCAACATTTTTAGAGCTAGAGGGCTGATTTTTCGTATAGCTGCTCCTCTATCCTTCCTTAATGTCCACTGAAAATTTGAAGTTTCTAGGTGATTTTTGGTTTCGGAGATATGACCTTGTTTTTCAGGTCATGTCATGACCCAAATGGCCAATTCTCAACATCTTGCGTTTGCCATGGGCCTTGTGAACTTTTGACACCCTGATTTCGGCCATTTTGCCAGTCTTACCTCCCACCTATCATGGAACATGTTGTTCGACGATGTACAGGGGTCAAGGTCAGGATCAAGGTCAACCTAGGTCATCTAAGATAATTGCGTTTTAGGCAAGCTGAATTTACTTTTTGTGAAGTTTTTTGACTGCATTTTTGGTAAAAACTTCTCAGATCATGATTTCATGTAATATGGACCCAAAAACAATCGGTGCACACATCAGTATACACACAGACACACACAGACATACAAACACATATAATTGACCTTGACCTAACTTGACCTGAAATGACCTCAGCAGCAAAATTCTGGTCGGGTAGTGTGACAAAGAGGTTCTAGCTGGCTTGGCACCAGAAAACAGCATCGTCATCGGTATTTGATAAGCAGCGCACTTGATATCCAACGGTGACCCAAAACAGCAACATTTTTTAGTTTGACCTGATCTGGAAGGTCAATGACTGACCTGAGAAGGTAAAACTGGGTATCATTGGATTCGTCTCTTCCCAAAGAATCTTTTTGGTCTTTACCGCTAAGCTTTATCTCCAACAGGAACGAAATGGCGCGGGGGGTGGCAACCCGCACATGATACCCCCATGTGCGTTCTAGGATGGGAAAATGGCATGTGCGGGCGAGGGTCAATCTGCATTACTATCAGTTGAAAGACATACATTTCATTAACCCTCGCATGTGTAGGGGGGGTCGGATGGCCCCCCCCATGGTTTTTTCGCGAATAACTCGCGTAAAAAGCGGCCGATCGCGACGAAACTTTCAGTACCCTCGCATTGATCAATTTTACACCTACCCTGAAAATTTCATGACCCTGACCCAAATGACCTTTGACCTGTGACCTCTTTTCCGAGACCATGTTTGGCCGGAATCGCGATTTCGCGTATGTCGACTCGCACTAGCCGCGTGTTTGCAAGCTTTTCGTGGTTTCAAACGTTCAAACATGTCATTTGATGTTACTCCCGTGTGTGTCAAGGTCACCTGAAGGTCAGGTCAGGACATTAACCTTTGGTGACCTCGGGTGACCTCGGGTCACAATTTTCGAGTTTTACATGTTTCTAGGCTAGTTTTTGGAGCTGAATTCGAATTTAGCAACCATTTGAACATTTACGAAGTAGTTTTGGTGACTTCGTAACATGTTACGAAGCTGTCAGAGGCGGTTGACACGTACTACGAATACCCATCATGACGCCTACTGGTTGACCTGACCTGACCTGACCCGACCTGGTCTAAATGCTTCAAGACATCATCTGTGATCAAAACTAACACGATATTCGTGATCAGCACCCCGAAAACCCCTTAGAAGCCACACTTAACGACTTTCTAACAGGTCCCGATTTTCCCGACTTTGGGTCATTGACCTGACCTGGAAGGTCAACCAATGACCTAGGACCTTAAAATTGGGTATCATCGGCTTTCTCTCGTCACGGGCAACACGCTCGTTTTTTCCGCGAAGCTCTAGCTCGATCAGGGGCCAAACGGCAAGGGGGGGTCCAACCGACCCCCCCCCCCCCTACACATTAGAAGCTGGCAAACGCCGCACACATGCGAGGGTTAAGAAATGACAAAAACGACCGAACAATGTTATCACCTACCATTTTCACGGAAGTGCGCAGGAGGCCACATCACTGCACGGCGGTTGGTGCGCAACTGAAACTTTCAAAATGAAACGGCCGGAAACGTTTTTGGCGCCACCTATATAACAAGTAACAGCTTTGTGTATGTTACTACTAACACGTCTAACGAGCGTAACTAAGTCCGTGTTGCAAAGGTGTAGCTGATACCTTCGACAAGGACATAGATTACATAAGTACGTATCAGTATTGTTGCAATGGTGTAGCTGGTTCTTTCGACAAGGATATAAATTACAAATCATAAGCAAATATATGTTCCATATTACGAATAAGACCCTGGTAGTTTTCACAATAGCCTCCGCCCTCCATAATCCTCGTCAATTTTATGAATGGTCGACTAGGTGCTGGGGCTGATACTTATATTTGCCCTGTTGATTCAACCAACTATGACAAGATATTCGTCGTTCGACATAACCTTTATTAGTATTTTTGACAAACGCTCGTCGTTGTACGACAACCCCTTGTCAAAATGAGTTTACAGTGAAGGTGTTAATTTTTGGAACCGTGGAACTATGTGTGCAGGCATTAGAGGGTTAAGCGAAATCGCGCCATTGACTCCCGAGTTTTCAAATGAAAACAAATTTAACACCCCTTCTTTTTGCAGTTTGCACGTGCAGTGGGGGTCACTCACATGCATCAAGAGTATTCAACGTTTGGGAAAAGGGATGCAGCTACCCTTAGCAAGACAATCGCCTAAGCGTTTGCTGACATATGATCCTCCCAAAAGCGCTACTTTTGCAAAACAGCTTGAACACCCTTGCCTTTTCACGTGGCACGTGCCACGACGGTTACTGAGATGTATCAAAAGTAGTCAATTACAGGGTAGAAGGGATGGGACTACCCAGCGAAAAAGACCGCAGGCCAATCGGTCTTGTTGTTGCTGAGATATAAGCCTCTCAAAAACGTTAGAGGCCAGCACGGGCCGGGCCGGGCCGCTCTTGTTGAGATTTTCCCGTTATATTGAAATGAGTTCGCTTCACTCGCTGTGCTCGCTCCCTCATGACTCTCCGCTGAAGAGAAAACATCTTTATTTTACTAGAGTCCAATTCATATGGAGACGTCTGACGCCACAACATGGGGATCTCCGATAGTGGAACGCATCAGTATCTATAGGTATTCAGCACGTGAATCATTCGGAATAATCAACACGCGTATGGGAAGGTGGGCGAATGTCGACCACCCGTCCTGTTTTTCGCAAATAGCTCATGCCGTAATCTTTAATTAGCGTCAGATTTTCAGTACCAGATTAGATTGGAACTGCAAATCTCTTCATGTGAGCAATAAGTAAATCGGTAATCAACTTTTCTAGTAATAACGGTGCAAAGTCCAACATCCTGCCGGACCGGGGCGGCAGCCGAGTCGGCCGTACTTCGCCGCCTGACTGGTAGACTGTGCCAGCGCCAGGTGGCTCCGTCTTTGCATTGCAATGCTTACCGCTGATATTGGACGTTTTGCGTGAAATCTTCTGTGAAGACTTGGAAATGTACAGACAATCTTTGGTCAAAGAAATACGAAAATCGGACGGTAGCATTTGGAGTTACGAGGGGGTTGTTGTGAATTATCTGCGCGGAGGCGCTGGCAATAGTCGACGCGTGAGAAATTTGAAATGATTGGATTGCGTGAGGTGAAAAATGTCTAGAAAAAAGGGAGATACTGATGTAATGACTTGATTTGAATGAAGCGAATGATTAAGCTTTGCTTTAACGTAAAAGGCCTAGAACGATTAATTAGAAATGATCACCGCGATCATGAAATCACGACAAATGTAAAACATTGTCTGCGACAGTGCAATGTGACTCAAGCTACCATCTGCCTTACCTACGCAATACATCGGTTTTCTAACAGGTGTCAACACAAAATTGTGACAAATGTTTTTCGCATCGGCCGGTCCCCGCCTCAGCCGGCGACATTTTACTTTTAGCAGGCTTCTCACCGCCATTTCTTTTGGTTGGGTTAACAAGAAATTCGCAATATATACTCCAGAAACGTATGTACTGTTGCATGGTGCAAGAAATGAAAAATCAGTCGGTAATTTTTCATTTGAGTTATGGGCGTGTAAATGCAAAATTTGATCTAGAAAATATTGCCCTAGTGTCATGCAATTACCCACATTCCGTCTTGTTAACTCCCATAAGAGTGAGAGCTGGGGGGGGGGACATTCGCCCCCCCTTCCACTGGACGTAGTTCTCAGAACCCTTACCCTGCGCGGGTTAACCTTCGCCCCAGTAGGGGGGGGGGGCATATGTTACCACCCTGTCGCGTTTTTTTTGCGTGTGAATAAAAAACCGCGGCGCGTAGTGCCGCGCCGCTTTGAGTAGTTTTTTGCACATCAATTTTGGACAATGTGTGAAATTTTGGCCCCAGGTCATGTCAGGTCAGGTCACCAGGTCAAGTTAACCCTCGCCGGCCGAGGGGGGGGGCGTGTGCCGCCCCCCCCATAGGGTTTTTTCGTGATAGCTCCGAACACGCTGGCGATAGAGAGCTGAAACTTGGCATACCTGACTTTTGATTCAAGCCGGATCGTTCGACACCAACCGCATTTTTGGGTCAGGTCAGGTAACTGACCTATGACGTCATAAGTGAATAAGCACTGTCTTCAGATGTCGCAACTTCGCAACGCCCTCACTGCCAGAGGAGATGTCACAGGGAAATGAAACTTGCAGGATCTAGTATCCATTATGAGTCTCACAACTTGTATATCTCGGATTTTTCATAAAGGTTATATGAGGTCAGGTCATTTTCGTGACCTCACCATTATAAGTCAATGGGGAAAAATGAAAACTGCTATTCTGGCGCCAGGAACGATCTCCAACTATCTCAAGCACATATAATCGTGATTTGATGCGCTCCTTGCAAGGTTAGATGCGTCACTTTTGCAATGTGACCTTGCGTGACGTCATTTATGACGTCATCAAGGTCATATTAGTTTTCATCAATAACTCTTGATCAAATTGAGCTAGCGAGTCGGGAAAGGCACCAATGGACTCAGGAAGACCTGCCGAATCGAATGATATGCGACATGACCTCTTTCGACCAACTTCGTGACCTGGGGGTGCTGACCTGACCTTGACCTGAGGTCAACACCCCAAGTTGACCTGACCCGGACAAAAAGTATATCATTCGACGCGCCTGAGCGAGGCGAACACGATGCTACCAAAATCGCGGCTCTGTGGCCGTTTTTTGCGAAGTTATTCACCAAAAACTGAACCGTAACTTGGGGCACTTGACCTGACCTCAGAGGTCACCGGTTGACCTAGGACCTTAAAATCGGGTACCAATCTCTGCGTCTCGTAACGGCGCACACGCTCGTTTTTTTTCGCGACGCGCTAGCTCCACCAGGGGCGAAACGGCGAGGGGAGGGGGGGGGTCGTACCCGCCCCCCCTCGGCCGGCGCGTATGTAGAAAACCAATAGGTCCGGCGAGGGTTAACTGATCAAGCCTAAAAAAGTTTGCAATCATGTCCAGCCTGCAGTGTTTGTCAGAGAGGTTTTAAACTTGGTGGATTGCATGATGTTATGGGTGCCTACAATTCATAGGCGTAGGAACAGGGGGGGGGGGGCGGGGGGGCCATGGCCCCCCACTTTCGGAGGTGGGGGGCCAGCAATGTTAACTGGCCCCCCCCCACTTTTTGCTGACTTAAGTGTCTGTCTGTACCTAACCTACCACCCGGTAACTTGACAACTATTCAGCTTGCCCTTTAATGAGGATTCCTTTTTGTTTCTACAGCGTTATTGACCGCAATTTCCTTCACTCAATGAAGGAAACCATATCAGAGACAAGACTGTGAGTCCTGGTGACAGCATTTTGTTGAATACGAGGCGCGGGACAGCGAGTACTAAAAAGGTATAGGCAATACTAACCCGCGCACCGACGGGGGGGGGGCGGATATCCGCCCCCCCCCCTGAGGTTTTTCGCGAATAGCGGGAAAACCGCGGCGCGTAGCGCCGCGAAATTTAATATGACTATTCCCTTATCAATTTTACACATGGTGTGCAAGTTTGAACCTCCTACCTTTCAAGGTCAGGTCACCAGGTCACTTTGAATGACCCAACCTCAAGTCACTTTTTTGCAACTTTGTCACCGTGCCAGAGCTACAGTAGATGTCGGAGGCCTTTGAAAGTCGCAGGATGTTATTAGGTCATTAGTAGCTACAATTTGTATATCTCGGAATTTTGATATCGGTGACCTAAGGTCAGGTCAATTTCGCGACCTCCCCATTATAAGTCAATGGGGGAAAAATCAACTCCCTGTTTTTACCACTAAAACGGGTCGGAATGGCCCCATATACCATACATGACTTCATATACGATCAACCTTCACTACCTTGAGGTCTGTTTTGCTGTTGGGCAGCTGTGAGGTCATGTGACGTCATCAAAGGTCACCAAAGGTGTTTGGCCAATAACTCCGTACAGGAACAAGATACAGACGCGTGGATGGTCTCATTGTGTTCAGCTCGTCAAGACGCATCGAATGATATACATGATGACCTCGAGGTCACGTGACCTGAGGTCAACCTTTGACCTTGACCTTTCGAGGTCAACATATATATCATTCGATGCGGATTGACGAGAGGATCACGATGATGCCCTTAGTTTGTTCCTATCTTGACTAATTCGAAAGTTATTCGAGAAAAACTCTCTCCATATTTAGCGCCGCCATTTTGACTTTTTCGACCCCTGTGACGTCATCTTTGACCTGACCTGAAAATGACCTTAGTAAAAATTGTAGATCTTGACCGTGCGTAATAGCGTATCCGATGCCGTTTACCGCTTGTCGCTATCTTGCTTCGTTCTCGAGATCTCAGGGGGGGGGGGGCGGTCATCCGCCCCCCCCGTCGGTACTAAGTTGGCGCAGACCCCCGTCGGTGCGCGGGCTAAGGCTGGGGGGATCCAGAGCGTCGTAAGCCTCGTCGCAGCTGCGACGTGTCGCAAGTTGTGTAGTAAGTCGTTTTTGGAGGGATCAATTGATGAGTAGCGTTACTTAAGAAGTAAAGTCTATCGCAAAGTGCCTGATTTACGACACAACTTACGAATTTGAAATAGCAGTCGTAAGTTGTGTCGCAAGTTGATATGGCCTTGAGGGAGAGGTCACAGGTCACAGGTCATTAGGGTCATGGTCACGAAATTTGCATGGTACCTACGTGGAAAATTGTTGAAACTTGAGATCCTGAAAATTTCGTTGCAATCCGTTGCCGCTAACGCGAGTTCTAAAGCAAGAACCAACGGTTCGTCTATGAGGCCTCAATCCGCGCCAGCGAGAGTGTTGAACATGGTGCATAATATGTTATATTCACATTTATTGGGGTATTCATGGATATGAAGTAGCCTAACACCATTCCAGCAACTACTGGCGAATCCAGAAAGGCGGTCTTGGACGTTGCGAGGGGCATCCCCCAAAGGATTCTCCAAATTCTAAAAACGATGCGTCCCAGATGACCCCCATGACCTCGAATTGATCTCTGTGATGACCCCAAGTTGACCTCTGTAACCTGACGTGTCCCAGATGACCTCCAATTGAGCTTTGTGATGACCCCAAGTTGACCTCTGTAACCTGACGTGTCCCAGATGACCTCCGTGACCTCCAATAGAGCTCTGTGATGACCCCAAGTTGACCTCTGTGACCTGACGTGTCCCTTGATGACCCCCATGACCTCCAATAGAGCTCTGTGATGACCCCAAGTTGACCTCTGTTACCTGAAGTGTCCCAGATGACCTCCGTGACCTCCAATTGAGCTCTCTGATGACTCCAAGCTGACCTCTGTGACTTGATGTGTCCCAGATGACCTCCAATTGAGCTCTGTGATGACCCCAAGTTGACCTCTGTAGCCTGACGTGTCACAGATGACCTGCGTGATCTCCAATAGAGCTCTGTGGTGACCCCAAGTTTACCTCTGTGACCTGACGTGTCCCAGATGACCTCCAATTGAGCTCTGTGATGACCCCAAGTTGACCTCTGTATCCTGACGTGTCCCAGATGACCTCCGTGACCTCCAATTGAGGTCTGTGATGATCTCAAGTTGACCTCTGTGACCTGACGTGTCCCATATGACCTCTGTAACCTCTAAGTGACCCCTCTGATGACTCCAAGCTGACCTATCTGACCTGATGTGCCCCAGATAACCGACATGACCTTCAATTGAGCTCTGTGATGACCCCAAGTTGACCTTTGTGACTTGACGTGTCCCAGATGACCTCCGTGACCTCCAATTGAGCTCTTTGATGACCTCAAGCTGACCTCTGTGACCTGGCGTGTCCCAGATGACCCCCAATTGAGCTCTGTGATGACCCCGAGTTGACCTCTGTAACCTGACGTGCCCTCAAGTTGCCTTCTGTGACCTGACGTGTCTCAGATTACTTCCGTGGTCTCCAATTGAGCTCTGTGATGACCCCAAGTTGACCTCCGTGACCTGAAGTGTCCCAGATGACCTCTGTAACTTCCAATTGTGACCTCAATCTCCAACTCTACTAACTCTCTGTGACCTCATACTCTCTTAACTCATTTCTTCTAAAGCATCGCTTCTAGATGCCCTATAGCGCCACGAATCTCCTGTGATCGATCCCAAAATTCATGGCAACTCACGTGAGCGTAAGCAACCACAAGTCACCCAGTTGAGACAAAGCTTCAGAATCAGAGAACATGCTTGAACTGGCTGTCTCATAAGCTCGCAAACCAGAAGGGCGAATGTTCCTTTATGCTTGATAGAGTTTTCGACCTTACTGACGCTTACTACGGGATCAGCTGATCGTGTAGCCTTTTAAATTCTCGAGTAAAGCGGGTATTTAAACCTTGTCGCAGCTACGTTCTGTCGTATCCTCCGACAAACCCCTCTTTCCTCAACATCCCTCCTTTTTCGCTACGACACAACTTGCGACGGGACATGTGTCGTAACTTGCGACGTGTCGTAGATGGACTTGCGACGCCCTGGATCCCCCCGGCCAAGACAATACTAGCACGGTGCAGGAGAATGCGTATACAAACGACCAACGCTTGACCTTATCTGCTTGGGGTCGGCATAGTTCGTCAAAGGCGTACTAGCTGGGGGCCAGGGTGACCGTGCCTCAGCCTCGGTTCAAACAGGCTGGGGGCCAGCAATGTCTGTTTCTGCCCCTCCCCCTTCCACTTTCAGTGCAGTGGCGGTCGCAGAGGGGGATCAGGGCCATGCCCTTCCCCCTCCAAAGGCTAATCAGGGGGCCATCATATCATTTGGCCCCCCCCCAAACAACCAATGGGCCCCCATGGGCGTATGGGGCTCTGCCCTTATTCGATTGTCACGAGACTCAAGAATCCCACGCTAGCTATTAACAGCTCCCAAACCAGTCTTTGAGGGTCCTACACTGATCTCGGAGGGCCCTTCAGTGGCGGTCAAGCGCCCACATTGACCTCATTTGAGGGCCCCTAAACCGGCCTCAAGGGCCCAGCCGGCGTCTGAGGGCCTCACACCGGCCTCTGGTGGCCTCATTTCTGTCTCTGGGGCCCCAAGACTAGCCTTTAGGTGCCTTTGAGGGCCCCGCACTGAATTCTGAAGACCCTATGCCGGCCTTTAAGGGTCCGCATCGGCCTCTGAGGGTCCACCTTGGCCTAGGGGTCCAACGCCGGCCCATGCCGGTCTTTTAGGGCCCCACACTGACCTCTAAGGGCCCATGCTGACCTGTAAGGATCCACATTAGCCTCTGATGGCCCAAGTCGGCATCTTAAGGTCTCATCTTGCCCTTTGCAGGCCCTGTACTGGTCTCTGAGGGCCTTAACCCTCGCCGGCCGGGGGGGGGGGGCGGGTGCCGCCCCTCCATAGTTTTTTTTTCGCGATAGCTCCGAACACGCCGGCGATAGAGAGCTGAAGCTTGGCATACCTGACCTTTGAATCAAACGGAATCTTTTGACACCAACCGCATTTTCGGGTCAGATCAGGTCACTGACCCATGTGGTCATAAGTGAACCTCTGCACGGTCTTCAGATGTCGCAACTTCGCAACGCCCTCACTGCCAGAGAAGATTTCACAGGGAAATGAACCTTGGAGGACCTAGTATCCAATAGGAGTCTCTCAACTTGTATAATGTAACTATATCTCGGATTTTTCCTAAAGTTCATATGAGGTCAGGTCATTTTCGTGACCTCACCATTAGGTATAAGTCAATGGGGATAAACTGAAAACTTTTTCTGGCGCCGGGAACGATCGATCTCCAACTATCTCAAGCACACCAAATCGTGAATTCATGCACTCCTTGCAAGGTTCGATGCGTCACTTTTGCAATGTTGACCTTGCGCGACGTCATTTATGAAGTTATAAGGGTCTTATTAGTTTTTCGTCAATAACTAGGTACCGATCAAATTGAGCTAGCGAGTCGGGAAAGCCACCTATGGACTCAAGAAGACCTGCCGAATCGAATGATATGCGACATGACCTCCTTCGACCAATTTCGTGACCTGGGGACGCCGACCTGACCGTGACCCGAGGTCAACACCCTAAGTTTACCTCAACCAAACAAAAAGTATATCATTCGACGCGCCTGAGAGAGGCGAACACGATGCTGGCAAAATCGCGGCTCTGCGGCCATTTTTTTGCGAAGTTATTCACCAAAAACGGAACCGTGCCTTGAGGCACTTGACCTGACCTCAGAGGTCACCGGTTTTTGTTTGTTTTGTTGGGTTAGGCCCTTTCGGTCCAATGAGACCATTTCAGAGCCGGAAGGATGATAGGATATAGGGGGAGACATTAGTCTGGGCAGGCACCCTAGTGAGTCGCCGGGGCTGAGCCCGTCCAGAGGACAGGCCACCCAGCCCCAAGGCACTCACTGCACCCGGCTACGGGGTGCGCTCCCTCGGGAGCAGCGGTGCCGCTCCAAGGGAGCAGCCCGCATGAGATAAAGTTGCCTGTCCAGCCCGGAGGGGGTTGCGGTGTGGAGGGGAAGGATTTCAGTATCCTGAGGATAGAAGCACGGAACGGTGTCAGAGGTCACCGGTTGACCTAGGACCATAAAATCGGGTATCGATCTCTGCGTCTCGTAACGGCGCACACGCTCGTTTTACCGCGACGCGCTAGCTCCACCTGGGGCGAAACGGCGAGGGGGGTCGTACCCGCCCCCCGCCCCCTCGGCCAGCGCGTATGTAGAAAACCTATAGGACCGGGCCGTGGAGGGTTAAACTGGCCTCTGAAGGCCCAGACCGTCTAAAAGTCCCACACCGGCCTCTGATAAGTGATAGTCAATCAGCCCAGTTGCAGTGGTCGCTGATATAAAACCTCTTAAAAACGTTATAGGCCTGGCTGAGCCTAGCTGGGCCGTTCATGCTGATTTTTATAGGTATATTGAAAAGACTCGCTTTGCACGTTTCACGCTTGCTCGTAATGAAAAAGTTGCTGGATGGCTCTGGAATTTGCATGGGTGCCAACGGCTGCGGAGGACAGGGGAACGCGTCCATCAGTTTGAGTTTATGTACGGGAGACTCCCTGAAATTTCAACCAATTTTTTTCTCTTTTTTTTTGTCTCGATTTTTTTTTTACCTCTGAGCATGTTTGCGAAAACAAAGTGGCCGAAATCCGAGGAGAAATCGGATTTTGGGGTTAGGTTAGGTTTTGGACCTCTGGGACCCTGGCCCCCCCACTTTCGAAAACGTTCCTACGCCTATGCTACAATTCGTTTATCTCGGATTTTTATATGCGTGACCTAAGGTCAGGTCAGTGGCGTGACCTTTCCATTATAAGTCAATGGAGAAAAACGAAAATGCCTCTAGATCCGTGTGTACGCTTAGGAACAGTCCAAATATTTCAGAATCACAATGATTTGGACCACCCGTGACGACCAAGGTGTCTTTTTTTGGTAATAGCCTCTAGAAAGGTCATCCGAACCGAGGTCATTTGAGGCTACAAACAGCTTTTTGCCAATAACTATCGATTGGAAAGAGATAGAACGCTGGAGTTGGCCTCATTGTGCTTGTCTTGCCGAGACGCATCGAATGATATGCAAAATGACCTTTTCCGGTCAGGTCATGACCTTGACCCGAGGTCAAATTTTCAAGTTGACTTTTCAAGGTCAAATTATAGTTCATTCGACGCGTCTCGGCGAGAGGAACACGATTCTGGCAATAAAAATGTCCTAGTTTTTGTAGTCAAAAGTTATTGTCGAAAAACACTTTTCGTAAAAACAGCTATTTTTGGAGTTTTTGCCTTCTGGAGGCTAAACCGTTGACCTGAGGTCATTTTTACTATACCTTATCAAAAGAAGAGTTCAAAAGCTATCGATTGCTTTTCCCAGCGATTTTCTAGCTATCATAGTTCCTGAGATAATGGCATGTTTTCTGAAAAAAATATAATGACAATCGGGAAATTTTGACATTTAATGACCTCTGGTGACCCCAATATTGCTCTAAGATGAAAAATGACCGAAATACTTTCAAACGTACGCATTGAGAGCTATCGACTGCTTTTTACCGCGTCTTTCTAGCCCTCTTAATTTTTGAGTTAGAGGTGGGTGGTAACATATGCCCCCCCCCCACTAGGGCGAAGTTGGCTGAGACCGTCACTGGGGCGCGGGTTAAAGGTACCTGCAGCCAGCCCGCCTGTATCCAACGTCTGTTGCTTACTGGAGCGCTAAGTGAGCGACGAACGGGCCAAAAGCAATATCAGATAAAACGTGACTGCTCTTTATTTCAAGTGAGTTTATGCAGCGTCACCGTTATAACAGCAAGCTCAATTCACGTGTTGAGTGCGAGAAATCATGGAGTAGCGACATTCATACGATTTTTCAACTTTTTTTTCTTCAGAAAACTGAAAAACTCAACGTTATGGATCTCCAGTCTAATCCAACAATCCTCCTTCTCACAAACAAATCATTGTTCTAGAGTGGCCGTTTTCACAACAGGCTATCTGGCGCATGCACCTGATTTGACCAAATATGCACCACATTCCTTTTACAACAAATATCTTCAAATCATTAATTTATTTCAATATTTCAATAGAAAATGATGCCTCATAATTTGAAAAATGGGGTTTATAAGCATCTGTGCAACGAAAACTAGCAGCTTTTAAGAAATTCAGTGAATCTAATTTGACGAAATATACATCAAATTTGCACCTAATCTGTACTAAATGTGTATCAGATGGTCGTCGTGAAAACGGCTATTATCATTTCGCGGAATATCGGTGAGAGTGCCTCACCTTTCCATTATATTTCACCAGCAGGGTGAGCCTCCTACAAACATACATTTTTTCCCATCGATGTCCTACTCTTTTCTCAAGTCATCGCAAATTAGTTGTAGATGGGGTAAGTTATTGGGCAATGGGCTCCCTCCTCTAACATTGCCGGTTGAAAGGAAACATTCGTTAACCCTATTAGTGGCAGGCTCCTGGCTACCCCTATTAGTGGCAGGGGGGGGGGCTGTTTACAACCCCCCCTTGATATCTCGAGATCTAACGGGCCGATTTTCAAAATTCAAACGGCATTCGCTTTCGCTCAACGTGATCTACATTTCTAAAAAATAAAAATTAAAAAATGTCAATAGGGGGGTAGAGGGGGGTAAAAACGGGCAAATTGCAGATACATTTTAGACTGTTTATCACGGCCAGGTTTCTGAACCAATCTTAACGCGACTTTTGCCAATCGATAGAGAATGAACCAGGAATTCACATGGATCCTAAAAATATGCATTTTCAAAAATCATAGGCGGATACAGATCATTGAGATTGGGGGTACACAAAAAGTATAGTAAATAAGGTTTTTGTTGGTACTGTTTCTAAAAAGGGTGGTAATGGTCTTGTTATGTTACAATTTTCTTATGAGAGAACGACTACAATTGTATTGGTCATGCATAGGCGGTGTCAGGGCACCTATGTTGGGAGGTAAAACATAACCCCCCTTTTTGGACGCCTGGATCCGCCTATTATAGCAAAAACGTGTCAAAAGAGGATGCACAATAACTTTGTATATGTTATCACATGATACCTTTCATTCACTGTTCGTAAAACTGGTGCATACAGTTATAATACATCAGCATCGTGATCTTCGCCCAAATGACTCGCTTCACGAATAGGACCCCCCAATTCCCAGTGCTCTGGAGCTGCCCCTGGTAAAGTTATGAACTTGAAATTTACAGGGAATGTGCTCAATTTAGTTTTAGGAAAATTCAGAAAATTTCAGCATCGTAACTTCAGTGGTTTCGGAGATATTCCCGAAAAACCTGAGGGGTGGATGAAAACAACCCCCCCTGCCACTAATAGGGTTAAACGCGCCTACGGCCAGTACTCGCAAACAGGATACCTAATGAGCGTGCAGGATCGGCACGCCAACCCAAGTTTCTCCTTAATCACGACGCAGTCGTTGCGTCCACTGTATATGTTTGCGAAGTGATTGTTGGCGACATCTTGGTACCACTCCGGATTGACGGTGATGTTTCGCTCGTTGAAAAGGTCCATGAAGACGCCCTCCTTCTCGATGTCATTGATGCCTGTCCAGTAGTCCTCGAAGGGCAAGCTGATGAGGCCGCGCAGCTGCTCGTCGGTCGTTGGGAAGGCCGGCACGGACTCGGGATCGTGTTCGTGACACATGCTGATGATGCCGTATCCACCCGGCGCACCCCGGCGGTGGCTGCCGTAGGCCACGCGCCGGTCGAACGGAGACAGCACGTACCCGGGAGGAACGATGTACTGGTAGACCGTCTCGGCAGCGGCGGTCAGCGGGTTGTCGGCAGAGTGGATCGGCCACAGGTAACACAGCGCCGCCGCGGGCCCCTCCGCGCGGCGACTCCACTTGAGACAGCCCTCCCAGCGGCGGCAGAGCATCGCGCAGGTGACCGCCGAGGAGGTGGCCACCGGAGCGACCAGAGGCCTCTCGGCGTGCACCACAGAGCGGGTCACATACGCGGTGGCAGATTCTCCCTTCACAAGCACAGAGCTCCCTAGGCTGCCGCCGAGGATGACAACCCCGATGCTGATGGATCTTGCTTTAGCTTTGAGGAGAATTGGAACGAGTATTGCAAAGATGATGGCTTTACCGGGAGAGTTATCCGTGAGCCGGTCCGAATTCCCTTCAGGGTGACCGTTTACCAGAATTGAAGCAACAATTGCTGAAATAATCAGAGTGGGGAGCATCCTGACTTGTTGGAGGAGCTGCGCAAAGTGTTTCGGATCTATGACTCGCCTACATTTATAGCCTCAAGGAAGCCAAGTCTGCACCCGATGGCTTGAAAAATACAGTACCTAGAAGAGTAGTGAACTGTTTATTTCCTATCTTAAGTGCGCGCTGTGCTAGCTCTTCATTACCGAATGATTAATGAGTGTTTCCCGTTATCACTAATATCGCCTGCTGAAAGCAACTAAGACGAATCATCGCAGCAAATGGAATCTTAGAAATGGAAAGTGGCACTTAATTTTACGAACGTACAATAAATTTCCGGCGTATGCACCATAACAGCCACGCTGGGTCACCCTTCCCAAACTACATGCAATGCACATGCAAGATCCTGTACATGCAATGAGCGCGAGTAAGTGTTTGAGAAATATCTCATTCAAGAGAAAAAAATGTCGTGAATAATCAGGTCATTAATAAAAAACGGCAACAGCACTGCAGTCAACGTTTCGAGTAGTCCAAGGCATGTTTGCAGAAACGTTCTTCTGATTAGGTATTATTTTTTTCATGAAAATCATCGCAAATTATTTGAAAATATGACTAAATGTCAAGGTCTTGACCCGACTGCAGGCAGCATGATTATGCTGCATATCAGTCTATCTGTATCGTTGAGCTTAACATACGCAAGCAGGGGTTTTCATCTAACTAGGACAATCCACGTGTAGGTATGTACATATATGAGAAATTGTTGGAGAAAACTGCTGATTACCTTTTTACCAGGGGTAGAGTTAGAGTCATGGGCAGGGAAAGGGAAAAGTAGTGATAATGTAAGTATGGGAGTAGTGTAGGAGTAGGGGTAGTGTATGAGTAGGGGTAGTGGTGAGGGCCGCTCTGTGGAGGACAGCTTGGGGTGACTGGTGCAGCAGGTTCAGGACGGATGGCAGCGCCCGCGATCGCGTAAGGAGCAGCCAGCGGACGGCGAGACGGCCCAACGCTACGTCCTGATGGCGTCTGACTTCTCTCGAGCCTGCGATACGGTGGACCAACGGCTACTCCGCGTTCGACTGTTGCAACAAGGCATACCACTCTGCCTCATCACCTGGATCTGGAGCTTCCTCCGCGACCGCCGAGCTCACACAGAAGTTAACCCTATTAGTGGCGGGGGGGGGGGGGTTGTTTTCATCCACCCCTCAGGTTTTTCGGGAATATCTCCAAAATCGCTGGAGCTACGATGCTGAAATTTTCTGACTTTTCCTAAAACTAAATTGGGCACATTCCCTGAAAATTTTAAGTTCATAACTTTACCAGGGCCGGCTCCAGAGCACTGGGAATTGAGGGTCCTATTCGTGAAGCGAGTCATTTGGGCGAAGATCACGATGCTGATGTATTATAACTGTATGCACCAGTTTTACGAACAGTGAATGAAAGGTATCATGTGATAACATGTACAAAGTTATTGTGCATCCTCTTTTGACACGTTTTTGCTATAATAGGCGGATCCAGGCGTCCAAAAAGGGGGGGGGTTATGTTTTACCTCCCAACATAGGTGCCCTGACACCGCCTATGCATGACCAATACAATTGTAGTCGTTCTCTCATAAGAAAATTGTAACATAACAAGACCATTACCGCCCTTTTTAGAAACAGTACCAACAAAAACCTTATTTACTATACTTTTTGTGTACCCCCAATCTCAATGATCTGTATCCGCCTATGATTTTTGAAAATGCATATTTTTAGGATCCATGTGAATTCCTGGTTCATTCTCTATCGATCGGCAAAAGTTGCGTTAAGATTGGTTCAGAAACCTGGCCGTGATAAACAGTCTATAAAATGTATCTGCAATTTGCCCGTTTTTACCCCCCTCTACCCCCCTGTTGACATTTTTTAATTTGTATTTTTTAGAAATGTAGATCACGTTGAGCGAAATTGAATGCCGTTTGAATTTTGAAATCGGCCCGTTAGATCTCGAGATATCAGTGGGGGTCGTAAACAGCCCCCCCCCCCTGCCACTAATAGGGGTAGCCAGGAGCCTGCCACAAATAGGGTTAAAGGAACTATCCCACCTTCTAAAATGCTGTTAAAACCAGTTAAATTGTGCCCGACTTTATAGATTGGATGACCAGGAACACGGTTCTGGCCAAGGCTATAGAACTCCAGGTAAGGACACCAGCCGTTTGACCTTGAACGCCGCCGGCCGGCCGATGACGTGATTGGAGGCAAGCCGGCTCGGCGGACACACAAGGCGAATGCATAACTGAGGGGCGTTGGAACGTTGCGGGAGCCGAGGAGATATTTAATGTGGTTGCATACCACCATTGTTATGTTGATTGATCTACAGACTGCATTCTTTTCAACCTCGATGCATCCTAGGCCTGGATGGTGCGTACATTCGTGGAACGATCACCCTGTCCGACATCCGTGATCGAAGCTGTCATAGTTATTAAAGACACTAAGACGGGTGCAATAACGGCGATCCGATCCCGTCTCTGGCGAATCTAGAGGGGTTGTAAGGACCCAGGCCGAATCTGACCGTCTATTTTTAGGGAAACGGTGGGTGAATTGACAACCGATGGCTTAAAAGATGATGAGAAGGGATCTCGTCGTCGGTTGTTGTTTGACAATTGACAGACAACACATGTTGTACTGGGCGTATAACCATCAGAGGTAATGCCTGAACGTAGGCTAGCATAATTGGTCTGTCATACTGTTTAGGAATATAAAATGGTAATGGAGATCATTGAGGATATGATCTCTACATTACGGGAAATGGAAATTCACTAATTACTACGGCCCATAGGGGCACCGCCGGAGCTGTTGTTTTGCCATCGGTCCCAGGCAACTCCAGGGAGCTGCAGTACCCGGCGGCCAAAGCGGCCACCTCGTCGACTCGCAGGTCATGTGGGATTCCGTGATGCTTTAGTGCTTCATCCACAGGAGCACGGGCATAGCAGTAGGATGTGGGGCTAGGTGTCTGTCCACCTCTTCATTGAAAGAACAACGTATACAGCGCCTGGTCCCGCCGAAGCTCGGTATCAACCGTGACTTATTCACAACTGGCGGATCCAAGAAGCCGTCTTGGACACTGCGGGGGCTTACCCTAAAAAGGTTTCTCGGAATTAATTTAAAAAACTCGGATTTCGATTTCTTGCGCACTGCTGTGCAGTGTGATTAACGAACATTTCCTCAGAAAAGTTGTGAAGGTTTCTTTTATTCTCGAAAAGCGATTTCGGGCGCTGCCCTGGTTGTGGGGAAGACATTTGCCCCAAATGGCTTCCCCTGGATCCGCCAGTGGGTTGCCCAACTCCGAGCTTGACTAAAAACGTCTTCAAACCCCACCAGAAACCGATGGTAAGGTGAATTTGAATACAATAACTCATCTCTGTCTGCCCGCCTAAATATACTACACATGGTACGGCACCCGGCCCTGTCGGAGCTATGAGCCGATCGTGATATTTTCGGCTTTCCCCATCCCAAGCTCGATTAGAAACGTTCTCCTTCCCCACCCGATTGCTGATGTCAATTCAAATTCAATACCTCATCTCTGTCTGCCCGACCATAACCCATTCATTGCACACCGTTCAGCGCCCGGCCCCGCCAGAAGTATCCTAGCGCGCTGAGCAGTTGCCTCCAGCCGCGTCATCGCGAGGCCCCGCGCGGCCCATAAATGAATACATTGGGCGAATAGCCGTGTCACCCCCCTGGTTCTGGCATTTATTTTTCATTAAACATCTTAGGCTTCCCATATTCCAAACACAAACTTTCAAATATGTGACGTCACAGCCCAAAATTACCTCCTTCCCCAGGCCACATTACTGTCATAAAGCTGATTCTTTTTACTCTGTAGGCACCACAACAAAGTTCAGACCAAGTTTTAAGCGATTTTTCAACGAACAAACCCATTTAAATCAGAATGACTAAACGAGGTGACGTCACACTAACGGTCGCTCCATGTTGAAGACAGCGCCTTGCGCAAGGCCCATTTTCAAATGAAGGGAACGAATTTCTTCAACACCAAGAGGCCGTGGGGGTTGCAACCTAGATAGATAGTGGTTTCTGAACCTCGCCGCAAACTTGGCTATCTCAACTCAAACCCCATGTTAACCCGCGCCCTGGTGGGGTCTGTTTATAACGCGACCTGGTGGGGGGGGGGCTATTTTTTGCCCCCCCCCCCCTCGTATCTCCGAAACTACTGGACGGATCCGCAAAATTCAAACGGCGTTCGAAAGGCCTGTCAAATTTGTCGAGGGAAACCAAATTTCATTGACCTCGGGGTCACCGATGACGTCACAGGTCAGGTCAAAGATGAAATGTTTCACCGTTCACGGGTCTTCTAGGGAATGCGCTATAACACCGAGGAAAACGCATTTTGTCGAGAATCAGCGGTAGGACGTCAGTTGCCTAGTAGATATGTTGCTATTAGAGGTCACTGGCAATACCAGGTCAGGTCACAGGTCAGGTCACCAAGGGTCACAGGTCAGGTCACATGAGCCCAACTTTACTAAGGTTGTGTGATACATGTTTTATGGCCAATTTTTCATTTCCAACTCAATGGTGTTGGTTATAAGACTATCAGGTACGGCTTAGGTCACTTTCTGGTGAAGTTCAGGTCAAGGTCAGGTCAAGGTCAGGCCAAAAAAGGTCAAATTTTAAAGTTGATAGTTTTGCATAAAATGGGTATTGATTCGATGCAGCTCGTCACGGGGAGTCTAATGGTGGTCTTTGTTTTGCGCTACGGGGTCTAGAATTGCTAAAAACTGAGTTTGAAAATTTGACGTCACCAATTTTGAACAGTTTTTTCGCTATAACTTCGCCAAAAAAAAGAGGTATCAATCTCAAATTTGGTATGTGGATGGAAGGCGGTAAGGACTATCACATATATTCCGGTTTTTGCGAAATTCAAAAAACTTTTTGGATTTTTTATTATTATATCCAAAACATCTATTTTTTATTTTTGGGGGTCAAAATCCAAAAATTTCAAAAATCCGAGATAGCAGTTTTGTAGCCCTGTCCCATCTACAGCTTTTATGTCTTTATCATTTTTCTGTATTTGCAAAGCTATAGGCCTGACAGCACTTCCCGCGAAACCCTTTTTTGGGTCGAAAACGGCAGAACATGACGTCACTCTGACGTCATTTCCGGCCAACCTATCATAGCCTTTGGAACAAAATTTGGTCACAATGTGTAAAATTGATGTCCGGGAGGGTACTGAAAGTTTGGTGACGATCGGCGCAGCGGTTCTGGAGATATATCGAAAAGTCTGGAGGGGGGCAAAAAATAGCCCCCCCCCCCACCAGGTCGCGGGTTAAAGGTGGGATAGTCCCATTAACGGCACCAAGAGCCGCGAGCGAATCTTCAGAGCAGGTCTGCCACAGGGAACCGTGCTGGCGCCGACCCTGTTCCTGTTATGGGCGGCGCCACTGGCAGACGCCCTGAAGAAGATCCCAGGCACGACGCCGTATATGTACACTCAACTGCTGATACGGCGAAGCTGTGCTCTGGCACACCATCCTGGTCACACGGAGTTGAGCCCAGCAAGCGGCTGATGTACTGGTACGGTGGGCCCGCGCCTCGAAGATGAGGGTGGCGACCGATGGCACCTAGAAACCCCAAATTTGGTAGGTAGATGTACCCCCTGGAGTTCTCGCCCCTGTGCACATTTGGTTGCTCTAGGTCAATATTTAGTTTTTTTATAAATGTAAAAAAATTTGCCTAAAAACAGGTCAAATGTTTTTCGCTTATAACTTTTGATCTGATGGCAAAAAGCAAAGCACTAGTGGGGGTCACTCACATGGATCAAGAGTATCCGACGTTTGGGAGAAGGGATGCAGCTACCCTTAACAATTACTGCAAGACAATCGCCTAAGCGTTTGCTGACATATGGTCCTCCCAAAAGCGATACTTTTGCAAAACAGCTTGAACACCCTTGACTTTTCACGTGGCACGTGCCACGACGGTCACTGAGATGTATCAAAAGTAGTCAATACGGGGTAGGAGGGATGGGCCTACCATGCGGAAAAGACCGCAGGTCAATCGGTCTCGCTGTTGCTGAGATATAAGCCTCTCAAAAACGCTACAAATCTCATGCTGAGATTTTCCCGTTATATCGAAAAGAGTTCGCTTCGCTCGCTGCGCTCGCTCCCTCGTGACTCTCCGCTGAAGAAAAAAAAAACATTTTTATTTCGCTAGATATGGAAATTCATATGGAGACGTCTGACGCCACAACATGGGGGTCTCCGATAATGGAACGCATCAGTATCTATAGGTATTCAGCACGTGAATCATTCGGAATAATCAACACGCGTATGGGAAGGTGGGCGAACGTCGGTCCCCCCTCCTGTTTTTCGCAAATAGCTCATGCCGTAATCTTTAATTAACGTCAGATTTTCAGTACCAGCCTAGTTTGGAACTGCGATCTCTTCATGTGAGCAATAAGTAAATCGGTAATCAACTTTTCTAGTAATAACGGTGTAAAGTCAAACATCCTGCCACACCGGCGCGCCAGCCGGGTCGGCCGTGATTCGCCGCCTGACTGGTAGACTGTGCCGGCGCCAGGTGGCTCCGTCTTTGCATTGCAGTGCTTACCGCTGATATTGGTCGTTTTGAGTGAAATCTTCTGTGAAGACTTGGAAATGTACAGACAATCTTTGGTAAAAAAACGAAAATCGGACGGTAGGATTTGGAGTTAAGAGGAGGGTGTCAACACAAAATCGTGACAAATGTTTTTCGCATCGGCCGGTCCCCGCCTCAGCCGGCGACAGTTAATTTAAAGGGACCCTCCCGTCTCCCACCTTCAAAAAAGTTAATGAATTGGCATGAAAGTGATGTCGCTAGGTTCAGAAAGAGCGAAAACGAATATCTACCAAATTTAATCGAAAAATATTCACCGGTTTTCAAGGGTTCTGCGACACCTGAGCGAATGTCATTTCAGCGAACGACATTTGAGCGAAACATTTTCAGCGATTATCAATTTAAGCGATTGGCTTTTTCAGCGATTGTCAAGTCGGCGAATTCAATCACAGCGATTATCAACTTAAGCGAGGACCAAAATCAGCGAAACCAGATTGAGCGAATATATGGTAGTCAGTGGGAGACCAATTGAGCGATGCAGTTACAGCCAATGACCGAACGCGACGAAAGTCAATCATTTGCTACTTTTCGGAAATTATTGCACCTCTTTACGATCATTTGAATTTTGAAGACACATATGTACATCGGACGACCAACAAGGGGTGCGGCACAGGGGAATCCAGTCTATGTTTCAGGGACCTCACCCAAATATCTGGACATTCATACGGTGCTTGGGGCAAGAAAAAATTTTACAACATGGGGAACTGAGGCCATTATTATAAAATAAAATCGAGACACTGGCCGCAAATAAAAATCGAGCCGAATAAAGCAGCCGGCTGCTTTTCTCATTATTATAGAACTCACGCGTGCTTCATTTTTACGCATCTTCCGGCTCATTATTTGGCTGCGAAAAATGAGCCAAAAATGTATGATGTCATACTTCAAGTGCTTTACATATTCCATATTATGTGATTATGTGCTTTATAATTCCGATTTTTAAAATCTTTTGTATACATTTATGCCTAATCTTTTGATAAAACATATTTGAAGACGTTTTCCGTGTCTTTTGTAAGAAAACTCATGTCACATTTAAAGGTGAATTGACGACAAAAGTTCTTGGGTTATCACAGCGTTCTGTGTTATGCTTGGTTCAAAATGTTAAACATTGTTCATGCTTGGGATTGAGTAATTTAGAGATGTATTTATGAATGCATCGTGCGAACAAATTAATCGCTCAGTTTATTAAAAATAGCAAAGCTTTAGTTCTAAAAGAAGACATGCTTCGGTTAGGAAAATTGCATTTCAACCATCAGTTTCTGGGATTAAGCAAAAGGACAGTCGGATTTCAATGGGATATATATTTTGAACAAAAAGTAGTAACACGAGAAATCTTTCAACAACATGCATTACAATCGCTGACATTTTGTGTATTTGAAAGAGATCCGCATAAAATGTCGGGTTTTCGACCATATTCACGTCTAGTATTGAGCGAAAACCAATAAAGACGTAACCACAGGCGGATCCAGAAAGTCTCGGACGGGCGGAGGGCACACGCCCAACTAATCGGATTTGGATTCCTTACGCAGTACGCACAGCTGTGTAGCTAAAGCAATTTTTCATACAAGTTTGTTCGTTTTCTCTCTATCCTAGAAAAAATCGTCGATTTCAGGCACTGTATACGGGCATTTGCCCCAAATGCTGGAAATTTGTCCCAAATGCCCTTCCCTTTGCATCCGCCAGGGACGGGAACACACAAGCACACTCACTGCTCCCATGTTTACATTTGCACACCTACTCCATGTTCCATTGTGCTTTACTGTTTTGACTTCTGGTTGACGGCCAAGCGAAATCCAGGGGCAACAGGCATCGGACATCGACTCTTCACTGAACATCGTGACACCGTGGTAGCGCAGCCTGATTCTGCCGGACTCGGTTTGTCTAATAGGAAGGGTATACTAGCGAGCCTGACGGGCCTAATGGTCATGTTGCTGCCTGGCTTTAACTGCTAAAGTGCTGAGTTATAAATATGCTGTCGGACTAGTAATTAACAAGGACACGTTCCAACATCCACGTTCCACACCATGTGAAAGTTGAATAACTGTTGCGCGTCGCACCACCATAACTGTTCTAAATCAGCTGGATATGTGGTCATGCCAGCGTTTGCCAGTGACCAGCTGGACACATAATCTCGCCATTTGACAGGAGTTCACGCGTTCAATTTCCTGGCGCAGAGATGCCTGGCGCTGTGTTTACCAAGCGGCGCGAGATGTTGCCGGCCGCAACCGGCGGGCGGCGCACCGTGTCGTCAGCATCACATTTTCTGGCCACGTCCTTGACTTGTTGACATTGATTTTCTGTCTTAAATTTCTCTCAGATATAATCTAGGGTGTGAGATCTTGGGAGCTCTGCATTGTCCTCAGTTTGTCCTCGGAGTCCGCCAGAATTCAACAGGCACCGCCTTCTGAAACTTCAGCACCTTCGACGACTTGCCTACAATCTTTTGCAAATTCTAAACGTTCCACTAATGGCATGGGATTCCTCAGCTCGAACTGCATCTGAAACACACAGTTTTGTTGACATTCATCGCATCTTAATTTGGTCATTTATGACCCTGACCCGACCTCCACTATACGCTTAACCTGCTGGAAAACCTTACTGTACCTGGATATACCTAGGTACCTTTACAGTACCTTTACAGGGTTTACCTTACAATATTCCTATTCGGTCGCTTTATGGAAAATGGCCTAGTTAGGTGCGGGTCGAAAACAGTCTTATATTCCATTTTCTATGTTCTAGTAGTATTGATCATAATTTACTTTATAAGGAGTACGTATCAAATAAATAAATAAATAAATAAATAAGAAAATAAATGCAGCTTTATTTACCAAGTCATATTTCACGCGAATCGTAAAAATAAGAGAAACCCTCCCGTACATTCGCGAAAGAAAACCAATCCCTTTCTTCCTGGTTCGTTCTTTAGACCATGTTAACTGATGTTATAAATATCAATTACATTTACAAGCTGAACAAAATCAGAAGTAATACATATTTTAAATATGTTACAGCGTGCTGAGCTGAGGCAGTTGATATACTCACATTATGGTCACAATTCTAAGCACGCCAATGACAGAACGCTTGGACGCTTCTTCATTATGACGAGAATGAATGCTGCTTACTTCTCTTCCTGCTAGACAAGCTGTTTTATGCTCTAGGGCTCACAAATAGCTTTAAAGTTATCGCTAGAAGCGTTTAAAAATGCATGGAATGTACATATTATGAAAGATTCGATAAGCTACGGGTGAAATTATCGTTTTAAGACTAGCTTTGCAAAATTTTATGACGCTGGTACCCGACTGCAATTTTTGGCTGAAAATTCGCAGTTTTGTACAATTGTGGCGCTGTTTATGCGCCTTGAATTGTAAAAAAAGTCATTTTCAAAGAGTCATTGAGCAAGAAATAAGTCCAATGGAGAAACCAGATGTGACAGGAGAGGAAGTTAAGACTCAGATTTTAAAAATGAAACCTAAAAAGGCAGCTGGATCTGATGGATTAAAAGCAGAACTATATAAGGCTCTGGTGAAAACACAAAGAGGTCTCGATACAATAACAAACTGCCTAAAAAATGAGCTGAATGCGAAAGAAAAGCCAGACAGTTGGAGAATATCAAACACTAGGATGATCCCAAAAAACACGAAACCAAGTGCTAAAGAACTAAGGCCACTAGCTCTTACCAACTGTTCATATAAGTTGTTCATGAGCATAATTAAGGAAAACATTGAAGAACACTTGAAAGAAAATGGACAGGTCCTAGAAAATCAAGCTGGTTTTACTAAAGGTGGAAAGATAGAAGACAATATTTTTCTTTTGAACTACTGCATAGAAGACAGCTTTAAAAAGAAAAAGCCACTGTATGTAACATCAATAGATTTCTCAAAGGCATTTGACTCGGTGAAAAGAATGGCACTAATCGAAGCCATGAAAAACTACAAGATACATCCAGATGTGATAAACAGTGTGGCAAATGTATACAAAGATGATGTAACATACATACGACTGAATAGCCAAACCGAACAGCGGATACCAGTCACAAGTGGCATAAGGCAGGGGTGCACTGGTTCCACCGTTCTTTTCAAAATTGTCACATATATAATCATACAAGAACTTATGGAAACCAAACTGGGTTTTCGGAACAGGAAGATATACCTCCCATTGCTGTTCTTCGCAGATGATGGGCTAGTACTGACACAATCAAAAAATGAAATGGAAGAACTGATAAAAAAAGTTGATAACAACAAGTAGCAAATATGGGCTGAAATTAAACAAGGACAAATCAAGAATACTAATATACAACATGCGAGAAGAACCACTGGAAAACAATATTCAAGGCATAAAGATAGAAAAAGAAATGAAGTACCTAGGTGTGAAAATTTGCAATGAAAGAGATATTTTCAAAGAACAAAGAAAAAACGCCATTTACAAGGCACAAAGACTTGCAAACATGACATTTAGCGTAATAAAGAAGAGCTGCAACAAGCTGCTAATAGGAAAAACTTTTTGGAAGTCGGTTGCGCTACCATCCATTTTGTATGCAGCAAAGGTAACAACAACACCCAAAAATGATGTACAAAAGCTGCAAAAAATTGAAAATTCAGTCTATAGACAGATTCTAGGGGCTCCTCTATATGCTCCGACGTGTACATTACGGGGTGATGTTGGATCATCCCTCATGGAGACCAGGATAATTGAGGGACACTTACAATATATACGAAAATCATTACAAGGAAACAACAACTTGCTGAAAGAAATAATCAGACTGCAACTTGAAGAAAAAGTGACAAGATGGGCAAAGATAACAACAAAATATCTACAAGAAGCAGATTTGAATATAGCAAGACTTGAAGGAATGACGAAACAAGAACTGAAGGATAAACTGAAAAAATATGATAAAAAGAAGTGGGAAGACGAGAAAGAACAAAAGGCAAGCATTTCATTATATCGAAAGTGTAAAACTGAGATAAGGGAAGAAAAAGTATATGATAACACAGCAGCCTCTGTATGCCTGTACAGGGCAAGATCGAACACATTACAAATAAAAAGCAGACAATTCCAATCAATCAACCAATCAAACAGCCTATGCGATAGAGTTCTGCACGGCTGCAATTTTCCACAGCCTAGCCGCCCCGCAGCCGTGGCTCCACAGCCACAGCCGCCCACAGCCGTGGCAAACTGTGGGCAGCCAGCCGTCAGCCGGCCGTGATGAAATGCAACCAAATAGTATATAATAAGTTGTTTTTAGTTGAAACATATAGCCAAAAGCACATTGCAATGGGCTATAGATTCTCAAGCTCATGAAGCATCATAGGCTAAGTGGTTGTGTATCTGGCTTTAGGCCGAAGGCCTGAAGCCTGATGCGCATCGCATGCCTACACAAGCCCTTGCAAGGGGTTAAGAAAGATGGGTAGGTTAGGTAAGGTAGGTACCTACATCAACAGAAAACATAAACAACGAACCAGAATAGAAGCACTAGCAGTGTAGAATAGACATCTAATGCCAAATCCTGAAGCATGGTTGTGGGACAGAACAACAGACCCTGATGCTTTTCATTATCAATGTTAGGTATGGAAAATGAAACTGAAGTTGATGGACAAACAGTGATTGTCTAGTCAAAACTCTTGCTTCTTTCTTACCCTCATATTTTCTGGGGTGTGATATGCCAGGCTTGAAGCAACCTTCTGAGCAAGTCTCCAACTAATTTGATATGCAAGGCATCAAAACACTAGTGAGCATCCAAGAAAGAAAAACATTCATCTATTTTGATTTTTCCAAATAATGATCTTCGCTCAAATCCCCAAGGACGTGCGATTGCTCTTTCAATCAAAAATTTTACTTGAGTCAAATGACGTAAAAAGCAAAGAAGTGGCAATAAATTGTTTTGTGTCACCATAAACAGCCATAGAAATCATAATTAATCAATAATAATGCTATACAGTTAAAAATTTGCTCTCAAACAAATATCAATTATCAAATTTTTACATTTTTAGAGGAAGACGTCATTATATTAGTAAAATCAACAGCTCGCGTAAGAAATATTGTGTTCAGGGTTTTCACCGTCATGTGAATTACGTGTTCAGGGTTTCCACCATCATGTGAATTAACCGTAAATAAGGTTCATAGCAAGGCCCTAAATACAAGGTTGCACGGACTTATTTCTACTAAACCTACCAGAATATAGTTTCATGGTTGATTATTTAAATAATTATTCAATCAAAATTTCTTTATTATTATCTCGTAATCATTTATAAGCAATTTTATAAATCAACTTTCAATTTGCTTGCCTTTTACTAGCAAAATAACTTTTCTAGTATTGGGTCAACATAGTGGTGTAGCAGTAGGAACCACATCTGGCAAAACCCCAATGCCTACATACAGCAGAAAAGCAGCCACCAGGTGTCGCCACAGTCGCCACTTGGTCGCCACACAGATGTCGCGCGCGTCGCCAATCGCCACACTACCGATTTCCATAAGGACGCATATGTCCGGATATGTATAGGAAAGTCGCCCTTAAGGATTACGCTTACATCCTTTGCTTATGAGGTCGGTGGTTGGAAATTGGGAGGGGCTCAGCTATTTTCGACCACGGATATGCCTTTATCACATGATGAGGAACATGCTGATAAGCGTTTTATGCGTCATAACAGCACAAAAGTATTTTTAATCATTTTTCAAAAACAGCCGTTCTGCCGTATCTTTCAGTGCAAGGTGCCGTCGGTCATCCCCGACGTGACGTCACGCAGGGAATTTGCCAGATTTTCCTACTAGACTTCGACACCCCCTGGTTCATAGTATGCGATCTCTGCAGACGAGAATCAGAAGATTTGGAACATTTTTTCTTAAGATGTGAAGCGCTCAATGATGTGAGATCCGTAATTGAGCCGTTGCAACGACCACATGTGGAAGATAGCACCGAAATATTGGCAAACCTTTTATTTAGTAATGATGAAAAGCAAATGGAGAAAAATAAACATAGTGTTTACAAGATGTGGGAAGCAAGAAGAAAACGGATGAGGCAGTGAAGTGTCAGCAAATCAGTGCAACTATGAAAACTTAAAACTAAGAAAATGATGACAAAGAATGAAAAGAAAAAGATTACGAAAACAATATTTTCAATTAAAGCCAACTAAATGGAAATAACATGAAACAAACCGAGAAAAACATCACTGAAAATGTCATATAGGTACTTGATACCTACTTTGTGGTATGTGTTCGTGTTCGTGTTGGTCGAGTCATGTGAAACTGTTGTGTTCTTTGTGGGGGCCGTTGCAAAGGCATTACCCAAATAAACGTCATGTCATGTCATGTCATTTTTATAATAATCAGTAGCTCGGAATTTTGCGTCCACCGCCACGTGACTTTGTCTTCTTTTCACCGCTCGATTTTTCTCTGGCTGCATTTTTATAATAACCAATGGCTCAGAATCGCGAATTAAATTCGCAGCCGGCTCGGAATTTATTTTATAATAATGGCCTCTGATCCAAATTCAAGCGGGGCAATTTCGCGAAAAAAGCAAAAGCAATATTGATCTCTGAGCAAACGTTTGGTCACCATTATTGACAAAGAGCAGGGTGGGGTGGGGGTGGGGGAGGGGGGTGAAATTGAACCATTGGAATTTTTGACAAATGTAGAATTAAATTTGGAGCTCAATGTCTGACCTTTGAACGCGCGACATCCGCCATCCAGTTCCGGATAACCATGAGAAATTACGGAAACATTCGTACGGATACGCTCGCCAAAGAAAAAAAATCCACCGTTACAGGCCGATGAAATGTTTCGCTGAACTGACAGTCGCTCAAATTGTAGTCGACGAAATAGATGTCGCTGAAACATAGCTTTCGCTAAAATTGATAATCGCTATATTTGATAATCGATGAACTTGATAATCGCTGAATTGTCATTCGCTGAAAATGGTTCGCTCAAATGACGTTCGCTCAAATGACACTCGCTAAAGTCGCTCGCACCGGTTTTCAAGATATTAGACTTTTACTTTTGTTTACTTTTTGGGATCTCCGCTGTTCCTAGCGACTTTATTTGAAGGTGCGGCATTTGTTGCGCGCAAAGCAGCATATACCACCGCGCAGGGGCGTCGTTTTGTATAGGCCTGGGAGTGCCCGAGCACTACCAATGTTCAGCTGAGCACTACCAATGTGTTGTTGAGCACTACCAACATTTTTCTTCACTTATTGAGAAAATTGCATTCAAATATGTCATACAAATAAAATGAATGAGGTTCTTATCTTATGTATAAAATCAACATGATAGCAAATAACTTCAATGGTAAGTGGTAACTATTGATGAAAATCTATAGACTTACTCCACAAGTTGATTGAATTTGAATTGGCTGACCAATTCAATCTTCTTGTAGCGTACCTAAGTCCATAAATTTCCATCAATACCTAGGTATCATTTTCACTTTCCACATCATGTCATTACGTCAAGTAATTTCAAGTTATGTGGTACCTACCTACCTACCTACCTACCAAGTTTCACAATAGTCAGGGGCGTCGTTTTGTATCGTTTTGTATAGGCCTGGTAGGGCCCGAGCCTTACCAATGCTTATTTGGGCCGTACCAATGTTCGCTGAGCCCTACCAATCTTTTGTCACTTATCAGTTGATAAAAAATCAAAATAAACAGATGAGCAAATATTAAATAAGCACATATGCAAGTACATAAATAAGGTTCTAGCCACAGTAGGTGCATGTAGCTGACAATGAGGTTTCACGTGTGGACTCCGGATTTTAATGGATTTTTAATGGATTTGGATTTTAACCCGCGCCCCGTTGGGCTCTGCCGAGCAACGCGCCCGGTTGGGGGGGGGCCATTTTGGCCCCCCCCCCCTAAGATCTCGAGAACCACGCAACATAGCGACAAGCGGTAAACGGCGTTGGATAGCCCCAACGGGGAACTACCTTGTGACCCAATTTTATTGACCTAGGTCAAACCGATGACGTCACAGGTCAGGTCAAAGGTCCAATTTTCACCGTTTACAGGCACTTCAAGAAATGCGTTGTAAAATCGAGTAAAATGCATTTCATTGAAAATCATCGATGGGGAAATGTTCTTCAAACACATATTTTGCTATTTGAGGTCACTGATACCAGGTCAGGTCACAGAGGTCAGGTCACGGGGGGGTCACAATATGAAAGTGTCGTGTGATACATGTTTTATGGTCCATTTTACATGACAAATGCGATTATATGGGTCAGGCAGCCTTTGGGGCCAGCTTAGATCACGTTTTGGTCAAGGTCAGGTCAAGGTCAGGTCAAGGTCAGGTCAAATTAGGTCAAATTTCAAAGTTAATATTTTTGCATAAAATGGGTATCGAATCGATGCAGCTCGTCACGGGGAGTTCAATGGTGGTCTTTGTTTTGCCGTACGTGGTCTAGAATTGCTAAAAATTGAGTTCAAAAATTTGACGTCATCATTTTTGAACAGTTTTTTCGCTATAACTTGGCCAAAAAACGAGATATCGATTTGAAATTTGGTATGTATATAGAAGAGCGCTGGGACTATCACATATATTCCGGTTTTTTCGAAATTCGGAAAATTTTTGGATTTTTTCAAAGTTTTTCTAAAAAAATCAATTTTTTGAATTTTTTTTGGTCAAAAACCAAAAATTTTGAAAATCCGAGATAGCAGTTTTGTAGCGCCGCTTTTTGTCTACTAGACCATATAAAGAACTTTGAAATTGCTTGATAACTGTAGATTTGGTGAGCGTTTCAAGATTGCATGTTTTTTGCCCATTTTTGCTCGAACATGACCTCAGTTTGACCTCAATAACTCCTGACCTAAGGTGACCTAAGACTTGAAATTTGGTGTGAAGGTGTCAAATTGATGCCCGGGAAGGTACTGAAAATTTGGCGGCGCTGCGCGCCGCCGTTTTCTTGCTATTCAGGAAAAACCACAGGGGGGGGGCAAAATGGCCCCCCCCCCAACGGGGCGAGGGTTAAGAGGCTCGAAAACGCAATTGGTTATAGAGGTCTATAACTGCCTCTGAGTCCCGCATACCACGCGACCGCCCCTAATAGACCCCAATCCGTCTCCACACCAGCCGCTGGAGGCCCTACACCGACTTAGGAAGGTGCCGCGGTGCTCCAGAATAGGCCATAGGTATATTGATTTCAGTGGGTGATGCAGCCTGATTCCCCAGGGTTCAACGCCAGGTCATTACCGCATCAGACCCCGAAAACTGAAGCTCGTAACTACGAGGGGCGTTCAAAAAGTTTCGGGCCGAACAATGAAGGAGTTGGAATTTTGGCCTGCAAGGCGGTGTGTTAAATGATGTGTTATTGGGATGTCCACTTACGCAAATTAAGTAATGGCCATTAATTAAGTCTCTTCTGTGATTGATTCGGGCTTCTATTCGTAGCATAGTTCGCCATTTCGGATAGGATGGGCGACGCCCAGAAGAGAGCAGTGATTCGTTTCATAGTAGTTAGTGCAGAAAAGGCACCAAGCGTTAACCCTCGCCCTGGGCATTTTTCATAACACGGCCTGGCAGGTGGGAGGGGTCGATGCGACCCCCCTCCGCTCGTCAACTTTCCAAAACAGGGGCACACAATTGATGATGTGCGTCCATTCGATAAACATCGAGGAGAGGCTATAGGGAAGCTGACGTAAAGTGTGCACCTGATCCGCGACCACGCACCTGCGTACATGGGCGGGATGGCGAACAGTGAAGCGATGAGCTTCGAGTTGTTGTCGCATCCACTTTTTTCTCTCCGAACCTTGCACACTCTGGTTAGTGGTTGCCACCTCTTCCCCAACATAAGAAAATTAGCAGCGGCAACCTCGCTAACAGCAGGGAGACGAAATCAGCCGTCTTGGACGTGCAGGATGGGTCCAAAACCCACTTGGTTATGGAGGCCTTGAGGGCTCTCGCGAAGCGCTGCGCGAAATGTGTTTGTCTTAACGGTGTTTATTTGAATAAATGAACTTTTTGGTCTAATGAGTCGATGCTGTATCTCTCTGCTCCTTCATGGTCGGGCCCGTAGCTTTCTGAACGCCCCTCGTACTGTCATCCTTTTATTTTGGCAAGCAGGTCTTTCTAACTATCGTTGTGTTTCCAGTCCTCGTTAGTTGTCGAACCCTTCAATTGGCGTGGGTCTTCAAAACCGTTCCTGGCCCCGCAGCCGTCTTTTTTAGTCGGCTTGGGCCCTCAAAGCTGTTCCTGTCCCCTTTCAGCACAGCCGTCCTTTTAAGTCGATGTGGGCCTCTTTCAGAATGGCGTGCATTCCTCCGACACTATTGCCTATATAACTGCACGTTTTGTGCATGGCGTCCGGTGTGGACCCAGATTTCCAAAGTTTTTTTGTGTGTTTTTTTTTTAGATTTCGGTTAGTCTTGTCAATGCCCAGGGCGAAAAATAAGTGGCCGAAATCCGATGAGAAAGGCAGATTTGGGGGTACCCTACCTTGTAAGCCCCGTCATATACGGCCAGCCGCCGCCTTTGGGCACTACCAATCATTTTCGGAAAACGACACCCCTGCCACCGCGTGCTACCAAACGTTTTAGTAAAAGATTTAAAGATCGTTAGATCTCCGCTGACGTCACACATTCAGAGGGGTATTCAAAAGCATTAGCCCCTCTGAATCAAAGCGCTGCAATTTTGGAATTCAATATTTCCGATTTAAGGCATTTCTCGATGAAATTGTGAGTGCCGAAACCGGTAATTGTGAGCCAGGGACCCCATTTTGGCTATCTCAAATCAAATCTAATGTTAACCCTCGCCCATGTAGGGGGGGGGGGGTTGGTGCAACATCCCCCCTGAGTTTTTTCTTAGCTACACGCCGAACCGTTTCAGATAACCTGCTCAAATTTTCAGTACCCTATGGGGCATCCTTTGCGCAACTTTTGGTATTTTTTTTTTGTCAAGGTCATGTCAGGTCACGGAGTTATGACGTCATAAAGGGAACAACCTCCGGCCAGATTTACGCTAAATTGGAGATTGCTTCACATTGGTATAAATGCCGACTGACCTGACACACTGATGGATTGTTTTATAATCACAACTGGCTGATTTTACATTCACACAATGTCCGTTGACATTTTGAAGGTTACTAAAGGTCAAGGTAAGGTCAGTGACCTCGGTTGACCTGTAATGACTTCTTGCACTTGTATGCCTTTTCGGGGTATTTTGATGCCCTGAATTCGAATTTGCTATCCATTTCAGGCATCCTAGGTTGTTTCTTGTAGTTCATTTTGGGTCAGGGTCAGGTCAGTGACGTCACACGCCTGACGTGACCCAATGCACAAATGACCTTGCAGACTTCCGATGCTCCCAACGCATCATTTTTAGAGTTATGACATCGAAATACACACCAAACGATAGAGAATTGATCAAGGATCACGATAGTGAAGGTTTCAAGTCGACATCTCTTACCGATTTGCCGCAATCGGCGCGGAAATCTGAAAAAGTTAGATTTTTCCGAAAATTTGACCTTTGACCGGTCATAAGTAGGTCAAATGTTGACCTAGGACCAAAAAATATATCACTAATCGCGAGATCTCGTTGAGAGCAATCCGTTGGTCTTTTCCGCTAAGCTCTACGACGCTCCGTTTTCAAACGCCAGGGGGGGTCGCACCAACCCCCCTGCATGGGCGAAGGTGGCAAAACACCGTTTACGGGCGAGGTTAAGGTGGGAGGGTCCCTTTAAGCAGGATTCTTACCACCATTTCTTTTGGTTGGGTTAACACGAGATTCGCAATATATATTCGAGAAACGTATGTACTGTTGTATGGTGCAAGAAATGAAAAATCAGTCGGCAATTTTTTATTTGAGTTATGGGTAGAGTTCTGCACGGCTGCAATTTTCCACAGCCTAGCCGCCCCGCAGCCGTGGCTCCACAGCCACAGCCGCCCACAGCCGTGGCAAACTGTGGGCAGCCAGCCGTCAGCCGGCCGTGATGAAATGCAACCAAATAGTATATAATAAGTTGTTTTTAGTTGAAACATATAGCCAAAAGCACATTGCAATGGGCTATAGATTCTCAAGCTCATGAAGCATCATAGGCTAAGTGGTTGTGTATCTGGCTTTAGGCCGAAGGCCTGAAGCCTGATGCGCATCGCATGCCTACACAAGCCCTTGCAAGGGGTTAAGAAAGATGGGTAGGTTAGGTAAGGTAGGTACCTACATCAACAGAAAACATAAACAACGAACCAGAATAGAAGCACTAGCAGTGTAGAATAGACATCTAATGCCAAATCCTGAAGCATGGTTGTGGGACAGAACAACAGACCCTGATGCTTTTCATTATCAATGTTAGGTATGGAAAATGAAACTGAAGTTGATGGACAAACAGTGATTGTCTAGTCAAAACTCTTGCTTCTTTCTTACCCTGCATATTTTCTGGGGTGTGATATGCCAGGCTTGAAGCAACCTTCTGAGCAAGTCTCCAACTAATTTGATATGCAAGGCATCAAAACACTAGTGAGCATCCAAGAAAGAAAAACATTCATCTATTTTGATTTTTCCAAATAATGATCTTCGCTCAAATCCCCAAGGACGTGCGATTGCTCTTTCAATCAAAAATTTTACTTGAGTCAAATGACGTAAAAAGCAAAGAAGTGGCAATAAATTGTTTTGTGTCACCATAAACAGCCATAGAAATCATAATTAATCAATAATAATGCTATACAGTTAAAAATTTGCTCTCAAACAAATATCAATTATCAAATTTTTACATTTTTAGAGGAAGACGTCATTATATTAGTAAAATCAACAGCTCGCGTAAGAAATATTGTGTTCAGGGTTTTCACCGTCATGTGAATTACGTGTTCAGGGTTTCCACCATCATGTGAATTAACCGTAAATAAGGTTCATACTCACTTATAATCTAATTCCATTGGCTTCGTTGATCAGCATTTTCTGTTAGCGGTCACTCACACGCCAGTTAGAACATAAAGCGCCAGTTTTATATTATGTAATTGGACTTGCCGAAAATCCAGAAGTACATCTAAGAGTTATTTTAGATAATATTTTATGAAGCCTTTACCTGCCTTTACCTAGGCGTGATTTCTTTTTCTATTACCTGAAAGAATTATTGAACGCTCATCTTCAATAGCTGTAAGGTGCTCTCCTAATGACCAGGTAAGATTGAGATTGATTTGAGGGGGATGTGACAGCAACATGTTGCATTTTCTGAAACTGTCAAGCTATTGATGATGAAGGAACAATTGGTGCCTATAATTAGTATTCTGTACCAGAGTGCAAACTCTTCTACAGCAAATGGTAAAACCATTACAGGTTTTCAAAGGCTTCACCACTTTCAATATTGCTGGGCATCCTTTGCATGATTTTTACAGGCTAGGCTGCTTATCAGAATGTAAGATTAAGGATTTAAAATTTTATATTTGAGTACTTAAGATTGAGCTTGAAATCTCACAGCCGTGGCCACAGCCGTAGCCGTGTTCTTGGAGATATTTGCAGCCGCCCCGGCCCACAGCCGTGGGGCTGCAGCCAGCCGCGGCTGCAGCCGGCCGGTGCAGACCTCTAGTTATGGGCGTGTAAATACAAAATTTGTCGTTCATCACGGCCTCTGGGCTTCAGGTGATTTTTAACCCCCGGCTTTGAGAAAGAAAGTTTAGATATGGGCGCGATATATAGCCTCGTTGCTGGTGCGCCCTTAAACACCAAATTATCATTTTTTATAAATTTAGCTCGAATGTTTGAATGGACGGATTGACAGAGCCGGAGCCCACGCTAAGCAGAGCTTGTTGCGTAGACCCCGACCCCTACCGTCCGATCGCGCAATTCCGGGTAACGGGAGAATTTAGATGCCAAAGTTTAACGTGCCCTTCAAAGCCGGACACGGCCTGTCCCACTCAACTGACTTCAACTGGCTGCGGCTGCTCCCACCAACCGCAGACCATCCCCGTCAGGAGTCTCAAATATCGAGCGCCGGAGCGTCTCGAACCCGGGCTCTCACTACCGGGAGTCCGATGCTCTACCAACTGAGCTACGGGACAGGCTGTACAAATCATCATCAATACAAAATTTGGCCTCGAAAATATTGCCCTATGCCCTAATGTCACGCAATTAGTTAGAGTTCCTCATCGCCCTCCAGTCTAATCCAACAATCCTCCTTCTCACAACTAAATTATTGTTCTAGAGTGGCCGTTTTCACAACAGGCTATCTGGCGAATGCACCTAAATTGACCAAATATGTAGGTCAAATTAGGTGGTCATATTTGGTCATATTTGATCAAATATGACCAAATATGTGACCTACCAAATCCCTTTTACAACAAATATCTTCAAATCATAGATTTATTTCAATAGTTCAATCGAAAATAATCTCATAATTTGACAAATATTGATTTAAAGTTCAAACATTGTTTTTCTGGGCCATCCGGTATGTTCGTAAACGGTAAAATTGAGGGTCACACTCACTTTCCACTTCTTACCCCTCGTCGGCACAGGCCATTTTGCGTCCTTCGACGGCACAAGGGGAGGGTTGGTACGACCCCTCTCGCGTTTGGCCCCTGATCGAGCTAGAGCTTCGCGGGGAAAAAACGAGCGTGTTGCCCGTCACGAGAGGAAGCCGATGATACCCAATTTTAAGGTCCTAGGTCATCGGGTGACTTTCCAGGTCAGGTCAATGACCCGAAAACCGGAAAAATCGGGACCTGTTAGAAAGTCATAAATTGTGGCTGCTTTGTGGTTTTCCGGGGTGCTGATCACGAATATCGTGTTAGTTTTGATCAGAGATGATGTCTTTAACCCTCGCCCGCACATGCCATTTTCCCATCCTAGAACGCACATGGGGGGGGGGGTTGCCACCCCCCGCGCCATTTCGTTCCTGTTGGAGATAGAGCTTAGCAGTAAAGACCAAAAAGATTCTTTGGGAAGAGACGAATCCAATGATACCCAGTTTTACCTTCTCAGGTCAGTCATTGACCTTCCAGGTCAGGTCAAACTAAACAATGTTGCTGTTTTGGGTCACCGTTGGATATCAAGTGCGCTGCTTAACAAATACCGATGACGATGCTGTTTTCTGGTGCCAAGCCAGCTAGAACCTCTTTGTCATACTATCCGACCAGAATTTTGCTGCTGAGGTCATTTCAGGTCAAGTTAGGTCAAGGTCAATTATATGTGTCTGTATGTCTGTGTGTGTCTGTGTGTATACTGATGTGTGCACCGATTGTTTTTGGGTCCATATCACATGAAATCATGATCTGAGAAGCTTTTACCAAAAATGCAGTCAAAAAACTTCACAAAAAGTAAATTCAGCTTGCCTAAAACGCAATTATCTTAGATGACCTAGGTTGACCTTGACCCTGACCTTGACCCCTGTACATCGTCGAACAACATGTTCCATGATAGGTGGGAGGTAAGACTGGCAAAAAAGGCCGAAATCAAGGTGTCAAAAGCTCACAAGGCCCATGGCAAACGCAAGATGTTGAGAATTGGCCATTTGGGTCATGACATGACCTGTAAAACAAGGTCATATCTCCGAAACCAAAAATCACAGAAACTTGAAATTTCCAGTGGACATCAAGAAAGGATAGTCGAGCAGCTATACGAAAAATCAGCCTTCTAGCTCTAAAAATGTTGAGTGCAGAGCAGAAAGACTGCCTGGGGGGGTGGCAACCACCACCCCCCCATGTGCGGGCGAGGGTTAAGCATTTAGACCAGGTCGGGTCAGGTCAGGTCAGGTCAACTGGTAGGGGTTGTAACGGGTATTCGTAATACGTGTCAACCACCTCTGATAGCTTCGTAACATGTTACGAAGGCACCAAAACTACTTCGTAAATGTTCAAATGGTTGCTAAATTCGAATTCAGCTCCAAAAACTAGCCTAGAAACATGTAAAACTCGAAAAAGTGAACTGAGGTCACCCGAGGTCACCAAAGGTCAATGACCTGACCTGACCTTCAGGTGACCTTGACACCCACCCTAATGTATGGGAGCAGCATCAAATCACATGCTTGAACGTTTGAAACCACAAAAAGCTTGCAAACGCGCGGCGAATGCGAGCCGACATCCGCCGAATCGCGATTCCAGCCAAACATGGTCTCGGAAAAGAGGTCACATGTCAAAGGTCATTTGGGTCAAGGTCATGAAATTTTCAGGGTAGGTGTAAAAGTGATCAATGCGAGGGTATTGAAAGTTTTGTCGCGGTCGGCCGCTTTTTACGCGAGATATTTGCAAAAAAAAAACTTCAGGAGGGGGTTGCATCAACCCTCCCCCCTGTGCCGGCGAGGGTTAGGTTTCCATTTGCTGTGAAGGTTCGTCTTAGTTGCTTTCAGCAGACGACTTTAGTAATAACAGGAAACACTCATTAATAATGCAGGTAATGAAAGAGGTAGTACAGTACGCACTTCAGTTAGGTGATAAACAACTCGCTGCTCCTCCAGGCACTGTATTTTTCACTCATTCGAATGCAGACTTGGCTTCCTCGAGGCTATAAATGTAGGTGGGTCATATTGATCCGAAACACTTCTTGCAGCTGCGCCAACGAGTCAGGATGCTCCCCACTCTGATTATTTCAGCCTTGGTTGCTTCAATGCTGGTAAACGGTCACCCTGGAGAGGGTCCGGACCGGCTTTCAGATAATTCTCTCGGTAAAACCATCATCTTTGCAATACTCGTTTCAATTCTCCTCAAAGCTAAGGCAAGATCCATCGGCATCGGGGTTGTCATTCTCGGCGGCCGCCTAGGGAGCTCTGTGCTTGTGAAGGGAGAACCTGCCACCGCGTATGTGACCCGCTCGGTGGTGCACGCCGAGAGGCCTCTGGTTACTCCGGTGGCCACCCCCTCGGCGGTCACTTGCGCGATGCTCTGCCGCCGCTGGGAGGGCTGTCTCAAGTGGAGTCGCCGCGCGGAGGGGCCCGCGGCGGCGCTGTGTTACCTGTGGCCGATCCACTCTGCCGACAACCCGCTAACCACCGCTGCCGAGACGGTCTACCAGTACATCGTTCCTCCCGGGTACGTGCTGTCTCCGTTCGACCGGCGCGTGGCCTACGGCAGCCACCGCCGGGGTGCGCGGGGTGGATACGGCATCATCAGCATGTGTCACGAACACGATCCCGAGGCCGTGCCGGCCTTCCCAACGACCGACGAGCAGCTGCGCGGACTCATCAGCTTGCCCTTCCATCACCACTGGACAGGCATCAATGACATCGAGAAGGAGGGCGTCTTCATGGACCTCTTCAACGAGCGAAACATCACCGTCAATCCGGAGTGGTACCAAGATGTCGACAACAATCACTTCGCAGGCATATACAGTGGGAGCAGCGACTGCGTCGTGATTAAGGAGAATCTTGGACTGGCGTGCCGATCGTGCACGCTCATTGGATATCCTGTTTGCGAGTACTGGCCGTAGGCGCGTTTAACGACTTTTATTCCGGCACCACGGTCTGCAGCCACGACTGTCACTGTTAGATACCCTCATTGATTGTTCATGATGACTGATGGCTCTCTCAGACAACCACGATGTCTCTGTGAACGGCATCAATGTTAGAGGAAGTTTCCACTTTCCAGTGTTCTAACCACATTGAAGTAGCTCATGCTCCCCTTACTGTTATTCCTAGTTTTTTTTTTGTCGTCCGTCGGCAATGCTCCTTTTCAAAAGATATATGCACGGTGACTATAAATATATATGTATATAAATATAAATGGATATATGTATATTCTGTGATCTGCTCACTGCTGGCACACGAAACCAGTCTGCACCTAGCTTTCAGTTTCTTCCTTATCCGGTTGATTGACTGATCTGCTTGAAGTGAGGGCGTTCTGCAGTAACACATGCACCATGCCACTCTTCCTGCTCGACACAGGACTTGGTGTCGAAACGGGTGGTATCCATCAACGCCGTTTTGACTCAGTGGGTAAATTGATTTTTGGCACATGAGAAAAACAATAGAATATTAACGGTCGTCAAGTTAGTTGTAAGTGAATATATCTAAGTGAAAATATACCTCTATAATATAAGATTTGAAGTCAGGCGAGCCACTCCGATTTGGATCAAACTTGGTCAGTAGATAGAACGTAACGTCCTGATTACGATGCACCCAAAAGCTAAGTTCGGTCCGCCATCCTTACGAAGTTACGGATGTTTGAATTTCAAGGTCATTCAGGCGAGCCCCTAAGATTTCCGTCAAAATTTGTGTACGGACACTCTAGATGCTCCTTCTTACGAATATCGCAAAATTTAAGCTCGGCCCGCCACATTTCAAAAGTTACGGAGGTTGCAATTTCAAGGTCATCATGGTGAGCCCCTGCAATTTCCGTCAAAATTATTATACGGACATACTACATCCTCCTCATTCCTCATTACAAATATCATAAAAGTTCACCCGCGCCCCACGGGGGGGGGCTATTCATAGCCCCCTCCCGTTTTTCTGCAATAACTTTCAAATCACTTGACGTATCAACGCCAAACTTTCAGTACCTTCAGCTGCATCAATTTGACACCTGGGCCTCGTTTCATAAAAGGAATAACTTACAGCGTTCCGCCAAGGATGCCATATTTGTCGTATTTGATGCCATTTCCGTTTCATAAAGCCGGAGTCAGGAGTAAGTCACGCAATCGAAATTACGGAGCATCATTTACGGCAAATGCTCGATTCCGGATCAATTGATGCCATTTGGGTTTCATAAAAGGACGTAATTAACGCCAAATATTTTATAAAGCTCTTGATATCTGGAAATATTCTGTACCATTCGCTTTTTGTGGCCACATTCGGAAATTTGTTTATTCGCCGCGCTGCGCCACTTTCGTAGCTACTTCTGCTACTTCTGCTTAGCTGGCTTTCCGCTGTTTTCAATAAATTGAGTTAATAAAGGATGAACATCAAAATCATATTTGTTTTTTCGTATTTTTTTTTTAAATACCTGATTTAAATCAAAATATTTTTATAATTACTGGTAAAATTTAGTATTGATATGAATTTGTAATTTATAGGACGCTTCTTAAATCACGGGAACTACACAAATGTGCCAATTTACTCAGGGGCGGATCCAGCCGATCCGTTTGGGGAGGGCAAAAGTTTAGCCGACCATCGGCGACCCCGACCCACCACCGCGCCAGTGACCAAGTGACTTTACAACGCCAGTAGGGTAGCCCGGGACAAGTCGCCCACCTCAATAGAAAATGCATATATCTCGTACGTTTTCCTTATTACAAACGAGTTTGTGATGCTATTTTATCAATTGGTTATTTATCTTGAATGTATGCAAGAGCTCAGTGTTCCTGATGAAGAGAAGTTGTTCATTTTTGCGATTTACAAAGAGAGGTACAAAAGGTCATGTTACCCATATACGGGGTAAGATGGTGTAAAATGTCCTATGTTAACCCGTGCGCAGCCGCGCTGGGGCTCCTGGATTTTATTTTCACGACCCTGGGGGATGTTTGAACACCCATCTACCTTCTAACTCGGCTCCTGGGCCACGTAGCAAAACGCGGTAGGCGGCGTTTGAAAGATCGTCAAACATAATGACCAAATAACCCCAGTCACTTTTAAGGTCAGGTCAGAGGTCAGGTCACTAGAGGCCATCAAAGGCCAAATTTGACAATATTTAGGTCCAGATTCGACAACTTTTGAAGAAAAAAAAACTGGCGCATAATTTGGAAACGAATAGAGCTAGAGCACCCCAGAAAACTTATTTGAGGCCTGTTGTTGCTCTTTCTTGATAATTCCCTCAGATTGGACCTCAGATGAATGTCTTACCCTCTACTCTCTAGGGGGAACTGCCAAAATATACGATTTTTACGGGAACGGATTTTCTGCGATAACTTTTGACTCAAACCTTGTAAGATTTTACTTTTACCGACATCGTGCTCCTCTCGTCAAGACGCGTCGAATGAGTTATAATTTGATCTTAAAGAGTGAACTTAAAACTTTGACAATTGGTCAAGGTCATGACCTGACCGGAAAAGGTCGTGTTGCATATCAGTCGATCCGTATTGTCAAGCTGAACACATCTAAGGTGTTTCTATTGCTCTAGATTGCCTCTATCAAAAGTTATCAGCGAACTGTTGCAAACTGTTGCACATCTTTCGTGACCTGAGATGACCTCAGGGCTCAGGGACATAAGAAGGGGTCACGGGTGCCATTTTCCGGTTCACTGTGTCCTGTTTAGGTTGTAACTCGGTATTGTTAAGAATGACGTTTTTTTATAAATTTAGCACGAATGTTTGAAAGGACGGATTGACGTAGCCGGAGCCCACGCTAAGCAGAGCTTATTACGTAGAGCCCGCCCCCTACCGTCCGATCGCGTAATTCCGGGTGACGGGAGAATTTGGATGCCAAAGTTAACGTGCCCTTCAAAGCCAGACACGGCCTGTCCCACTCAACTGACTTCAACTGGCTGCGGCTGCTCCCACCAACCGCAGACCATCCCCGTCACGAGTCTCAAATATCGAGCGCCGGAGCGTCTCGAACCCGGGCTCTCACTACCGGGACTCCATTGCTGCTTTACCAACTGAGCTAACGGTCAGGTTTGCCCAAAACAGGCGCCTTTCAATTTTCTCTTGACTTTTAATGGAGAGGTCGCAAAATTGACCTAGCCTTAGGTCATCGATATAAAAAATCATGTGATTAACATTTTATACATAGGTAGGTACTGTTGCCCTTATAAACTGCTGAAAGTTTCAAAGCAATCCGTCACTCGGTTTAGCTATAGCAAGCATTGGAACTGTTTTTAGGTTATGTCACTTGACGTGACTTAGTGACTTCGTGACCTTGAGAGACCTTGGTCTGAAATTTTCAGAACACATGAAAAAAAAATGTAGAAAACGGCAGCTTGGAACGCCGCCGTTTTTTTACGCGGAACGCTCCACAGCGCTGAGGCTCCCAACAAACGACAAAACTGTGGATTGCTTAGGTAGTTTTGAAAAGGGTGGTGGGCGTCTTACCCGACTGGGCATCTTTCCCTGTGTTACCCCACACCATGGCCACACTGCATAACGCATATGCATGCATTCAGTCCAGGGAGTTCCATCTATGTATTATCAGCATACCGACCCAAAATATCAGCAGCCAGTGGTTAGCTCCTTCCTTCGGAATGGCCGTCAAGGAAAGAAGCCCTGGTTTTCGTCCATATCGGCATCGACGCCGTATTAGCTTTTCTCATCGCTACATGCTTTGGGAGGGGCAAAAACATAGTCTTGCCCACACGATTTGGCTTTGGGGAGGGCAAATGCCCATTTTGCCCTCCCCTGGATCCGCCACTGAATTTACTGAGGTGTAAACAATTCCAGTTGTGGCTTTATGAAACGGCTTCATTTGCGCTCCGTAGTTTGAAAGGGTGTGAATTACGAAAAGGGGTAAATTACGGCAGAGCTTTATGAAACGAGGCTCTTGTGCCAAAATATGAATTTGGCAGGCTCTTGAAGATGACAGTACATTGCTATAATTTGGAATATCAATGCTAAAAGAAGTGACGCAAACTTGAAATAGAAAGCTGAAACTAGGCATACCTGGCCGTTGATTCAAGCCGCACCTTGTAACACTAACTGCATTTTCAGGTCAGGTCAGGTTACTGACCTATGACGTCATAAGTGAACCTCTGCGCTGTCCTCAGATGTCGCAACTTCGCAACGCCCTCAGTGCCAGAGGAACTTGTACAAGGAGGTAAACTTACAGGATGTGGTAACCTCCAGAGTTCTCACAACCTGCATATCTCGGATTTTTTCATAAAGGTTGCATGAGGTCAGGTCGGTCACGTGACGTCACCATTATGGGTAAAAAAGGAAAACTGTTATTTTAGCGCCGGAAACGATCTCAAACCTTCCCAAGCACACGAAATCGTGATTTGTTGCACTCCGGGCAAGTTCCGATGTTTTACTTTTGCATTGTTGACCTTGCGTGACGTCATTTATGACGTGAATTGGGTCATAAGAGTTTTTCGGCAATAACTTCCGATCCAATTGAGCTAGCGAGTCGGAAAGTCACCATTGGACTCGGGAAGACCTGCCGAATCGAATGATATGTGACATGACTTCCTTTGACCAATTTCGTGACCTGTGGGGCGCTGACCTGGCTTTAACCCGAGTTTAACATCTGAACTTGACCTTGCCCGAACAAAAAGTATGTCATTCGACGCGCATGAGCGAGGCGAACACGACGATGCCAAAATCACGGCTATGCGACCGTTTTTTTTTTGGAAAGTCATTTATGAAAAACTAAACCCGTGCCTTCGATCACTTGACCTGAACGCAGAGGTCACCGGTTGACATTAGACCTTAAAATGGGGTACCAGTCGCTGCGTCTTGTAACGGCGCACACGCCCGTTTTTTCTGCGACGCTCTATCTAGTATCTCTATCAGGGGCGAAACGGCGAGGGGTCATACCCCGCTCCCCTCGGCTGGGCATATTAGAAAACCAACAAGCCCGGCGAAGCTAGCATTTGCTAGGGGTTTTCATCAAACTAGCTTAACCCGCGCCCTGCTGGGGGGGGGGGTGTTTGAACACCCCCCTCGTGGTTTTTGGTACACCTTATCATACATAAATTCTACACATGTTGTGAAAATTTCAGACCAAGGTCATTCAAGGTCAGGTCACCAGGTCACTTGAAGTGACCTCACCTCATAAAAAGTTTCAATGTCTGTCATAGCTACACCGAGTGACCGATCACTTTGAAACTTTTAGCGATTGATAAGGGTAACAGTATCTATAAAATTTATATCTCGGAATTTTGATATCGGTGACCTAAGGTCAGGTCAATTTTGCGACATCCCCATTATAAGTCAATGGGAGAAAATTGAAATGCGCCTCTTTTGGACGAAAGACATTATAAACACTCCTTAACACTGAATTACAAGTGGTTTAGACACACTGAACATGAAAATGGTGTCGGCCGTGACCCTTGTTTATGCCTTGAGGTCATCTTAGGTCACGAATGGTATCTAACAGTTTTTCGCAAATAACTTTTGATAGAGGCATGCTAGAGCGATGAAAACGCCTTAGATGTGTTCAACTCGACGATACGGATCGACTGATATGCAACATGACCCTTTCCGGTCAGGTCATGACCTTGACCTGAGGTCAAATCTTCAAATTGACCTTTCAAGGTCAAATTATAGTTCATTCGATGCGTCTTGACGAGAGGAACACGATGCCGGTAAAAGTAAGCTCGTACAAGGCTTGGGTCAAAAGTTATTGCCGAAAAACTGTTTCCAAAAAAAATCGTTTTTTTTTGCAGTTTTTGCCCCCTGCAGGCAAAACCGTTGACGTTAGGTCAAATCTGAGAGCATTACTAAGAAAGGGCTATCGAATGCGATTTTCCGCGGCGCTGTAGCTCTATTGTTTCCCGAGTTATGCGTTGGCTTCTTGGAAATTTTCGATATTCGACCTGGAAATCGGAGAAATTTTGCCTTCAATGACCTCTGGTGACCTGACCTTTGACCTGACCAAAAAATTGACCGAAGTGATTTCGTCATTATTTTTGACGCTCTTTCGAACGCCGCCTTCCGCGTATCGCTACGTGGCCGATTTACAAGGGAGGGGGGTGTTCAAACACCCCCCCAGCAGGGCGTGGAAATCCAGGACTCCCAGCCGGGTGCGGGTTAACCCTCGCCGGCACAGGGGGGGGGGGGTGATGCAACCCCCCTAAGGTTTTCCGCAAACAACTCGCGTAAAAAGCGGCCGATCGCGACGAAACTTTCAATACCATCGCATTGATCAATTTTACACCCACCCTGAAAATTTCATGACCCTGACCCAAAGGACCTTTGACCTGTGACCTCTTTTCCGAGACCATGTTTGGCCGGAATCGCGATTCGGCGTATATGTTGGCTAACATTAGCCGCGCGTTTGCAAGCTTTTTTGTGGTTTCAAACGTTCAAACATGTGATTTGATGTCGCTCCCATACATTAGGGTGGGTGTCAAGGTCACCTGAAGGTCAGGTCAGGTCATTGACCTTTGGTGACCTCGGGTGACCTCGGGTCACTTTTTCGAGTTTTACATGTTTCTAGGCTAGTTTTGGAGCTGAATTAGAATTTGGCAACCATTTGAACATTTACGAAGTAGTTTTGGTGCCTTCGTAACATGCTACGAAGATGTCAGAGGCGGTTGACACGTATTACGAATACCCGTCATAACCCCTACCGGTTGACCTGACCTGAGCTGACCCGACCTGGTCTAAATGCTTAAAGACATCATTTCTGATCAAAACTAACACGATATTCGTGATCAGCACCCTGGAAAACCACATAGCAGTCACAATTTATGACTTTCTAACAGGTCCCGATTTTCCCGGTTTTCGGGTCATTGACCTGACCTGGAAGGTCACCCGATGACCTAGGACCTTAAAATTGGGTATCATCGGCTTCGTCCGTGACGGGCAACACGCTCGTTTTTTTCCGCGAAGCTCTAGCTCGATCAGGGGCCAAACGCGAGGGGGGGGGGGGTCGTACCCCCCCCCCCTTGTGCCGTCGAAGGACGCAAAATGGCCTGTGCCGGCGAGGGTTAATCACTACGAGAAGTTATTGTCGAAAAACTGCTGGCTACCTTCTTATGGATATGGTTAGAGGCATGGGCATGGGAGGGGTAAAGTAGTGGTAGTGTAGGCATGAAGTAGTGTAGGAGTAGGGGTAGTGTAGGAGTAGGGGTGGTGTAGGAGTAGTAGTTGTGTAGGAGTAGGGGTTGTGTGGGAGTAGGGGCAGTGTGGGATTTGGGGTTGTGTAGGAGTAGGGGTAGTTTAGGAGTAAGAGTAGTGTAGGAGTAGGTGTCGTGTAGGAGTTGGCGCAGTGCAGGGTTAGTGTAGGGGCAGAGTAGGGTTTAGTAGGGGCAAGATATGGGCTATGGTAGGGGTAGGGATAGTGTAGAAGTAGGGTAGGGTAGGGTAGGATAGGGGTAGTTTAGTGTGGGAGTAGGGTAAAGGTATGATTGAATTCACTAACCCGCTCATGACTGGGGGAGGGCTCTACAGAGCCCCCTCCCGTTTTTCGGCAATATCTTTTAAACCGTTTCACGGAGCAACACGAAACTTGCAGTACCCTCAGCGGCATCAATTTGACACTTATATAGTATAAAAAAATTAATTTTCTAGCTACCACAGTTTGGCCGGACATGACGTCAGAGTGACCTCATGTCGGCCGATTTTTATGCAAAATATTGAAATACGGCAAACGCTCTCAAGAGCTTAGTTTTAAAGCCATTTCTTTGCATCAGTGGACTACAAATACAAGTACCTATCAAACTGCCATCTAGAATTTTCGAAGGTTTGAATATTTTGAAAAACATGTTTTTACAATTACAAAAATGTATTTTTTGATTTTTTTCTTCAAAAAGCTTTAGATTTTTCGCAAAAACCGGCATATATGTGATAGAACATACACTGATGAACTACCCTAGCAAGTTTTCGCCCAATATCTTCAAAAATAGTCAAGTTATTTGAATCACTGTCAAAATTTTACAAACGCTCTTAAATTATATATTAAATTATATATTTTTAAAAATCATTTTTCAGTACGTTTTTGACATCGTACAACAATATAAATGGCACCATCGTGTTTCTTAGCTCAAACTACACCTGATAGGGCACCTTTTTGTTGAAAAATTTCATTTTCAAAATTTGATGTTTTCTGACCTGAAATTGATCTGACCGCGGTAAATTCAGCTGAAAATGACACAGACGACATTATTTTTAGATCTACGTGTAAAATGGACCATAAAACAATTGTCACATGACCGATACATGATATACAACTTTCGTGACCTAGGATGACCTGGCCTTGACCTGAAAAATTCGAAGTAAAAGTTCGGTACCTTCAGGGTATCTAAGGCATATATCAAGGAGTGCGTAAACCAGAAATGAGCCTGATCGGACTGGTCGGCCGGCGGCCAGAGCCTAAATTGTCAACAAACAAAAATGCCGATAATCTTATTTGACCTGACCTGTGACATCATCGGAAAATGTGTTTCGCTAGATAGTTTTTCCAGAGCTATCAGAAGCCGTTTGAATTTTGACGACCGGCCCAGTAGTTTCGGAGATAGGAGGGGGGGGGGGGGGGGAGGGGCTCGCTCGCGTTATGAAAAATACCCCAGTCATGCGCGGGCTAAGGGCCTAGCATACAAAAGGCTTGAGCACCCGCATCCAGCACCATAATACCTCACAGTTCAATTAAAAGCGATTGCCCAAATCTACCCAAATAACACAATTTAAAATAGAAGTTTCCACGCCCAAACTAATCCATTCGTAAAATAAAATAAATTCAAGCATACAGTTATCGCGAAAACCTGTACTCTAGTATAAATTTTAACACATCAACAGCACACCGTCATAATGATAATTCTTCGAAATTTAACGTAACAAAAAGGAGGTCAGTTGTGACACTTCGTTTGCCTACAGGAGGTGCTCAAAGTGCATTCCTTTTTTCCGCGCGGCAAGCACGGCCATGACCTTTCCTCCGTGCACCTTCTGGCATGGAATCAGCCTTTGTGATTTCTTCGGTGACCGGGAGACTGTAAAGACCGGGAGACCGTAGGTGCGTGCTTTTTGATGGTTATTGCTCTTGCGCTAATGTTGTTCTTCAAACACGATGGCATATTTACGTCTAGGTCACCGTAGTGAGTGCTGGGACTCAATTGCGAATAGCTCTTGCTACGTTTTATAGCTAGCTTTTAGGCAAAGCTGGCTAGACTTTGGCTGGCTGTTTGTCAGTCTTTTGCTTTATGATACTTAATGACATGTCTATGGCAAATACCTAAGCGTAACTCAAGAATGAACTCTTCATGTAATTGCGCTTTATTGCTCATTTACAATAAACTTTTTCTTCGGGCATTGCCTTAAGACTCAAGTGCATTCAAGTATCTTTTTGTTCCATCCTAGTTACAAAGTGCACAGTTACAAAAGCAGTCACATTTAGCGTTAGAACATTGAGTAATATCAACTGGGCACATAAATGACAGGGGCCTAGTGGCAGTAAAAATGAGACACAATCCATGCATCATCGTCAATAAACTGTAGTAAAAGAGCTGTCCTTGGTAATACAAGTTAGATTTCCTTCGGTAAGTAATATCGGAACGCTCAGCGTAACACGTTGTTTTCTTACATTCGGTCGCAGGCTTTATAAGTGCGATCAAAGACATAAAGGTTTGTGGATGTCACCGGTTTGTTACAGTCCTGTGTGTGCCTCTCAAGGAGCATGAATGGCTGGCAGTGTGCCTTTTACAGCTGATTTCGCGTGTAAGCTGCTCGACATTTTCGCTGGAGGGTATTTTATAGAACAACACAGCCAGGGTATTGTTGGGATGGCTGCGATCGTTTTCTCTGTCGGACCCGTACAGAAAGCTCCAAGAGCATTGGTCATCGCAATCCTGTGCATGCTCCTCGGCGGTAACCTTGGCGGCTTCATCTTTGTCTCCGGAATCTCTTCGAAGGCGTATGTGACCCGCTCGGTGGTGCACGCCGAGAGGCCTCTGGTCGCTCCGGTGGCCACCCCCTCGGCGGTCGCCTGCGCGATGCTCTGCCGCCGCTGGGAGGGCTGTCTCAAGTGGAGTCGCCGCGCGGAGGGGCCCGCGGCGGCGCTGTGTTACCTGTGGCCGATCCACTCTGCCGACAACCCGCTAACCACCGCTGCCGAGACGGTCTACCAGTACATCGTTCCTCCCGGGTACGTGCGGTCTCTGTCTGGCCGTCGGGTCGCCTACAGGGGTCATGCCACAGTAGCTGCCGGAGGGTACGGTCTGATCGACAAGTGTCGCGAGGATGACCCCGAGTCGGCGCCGGCCTTCCCGGCCAACGACGAGCAGTTCCACGAGATCATCAGCATGCCCTTCGGCCAAATGTGGATCAGCATCAATGACATCAAGGATGAGGGCGTTTACAGGGATTTGTTCAACGAGAGAAACATCACACTGAAACCGGAGTGGTATGAGCACATTTTCAACCACGTCTTCGAGAGCTCGACTAGTCCAGCCTCCGACTGCGTCCTGATTGTGGAGAATCATGGGGTGATTAACAGAAGTTGCCAGCTGACGTTAGGCTATGTCTGTGAGTTCTGGTGGTAAGTTGTGCTCTGCAGTCTGCTCATACAAAAAGGTGTCTATGGGTCTGTTCCAGTCGCACTTCCTAACACCTCTAAACTCCTCCAAGATTGCTTCCCTGTTCCAGTGGCAGCTCTAGCCCCTACAAAGCCAAGGAGGGCCCTGCTACAACCTCTTCTATCTTGCTCTTGGAGGAGTTAAGAGGTGTTAGGAAGTGCAACTGGAACAGACTGTTTGCAAGGATGTGTGGTCTGGAATTGGGCGTTCCACACAACCCCACACCTTACTTGTAGGCTGTAACACATGCACTATACCAAGGCCCTAAATACACTATACAATACTCTGCAGCAAAAGCTCACTTCGCTAAACACTAAACCGATAATTTTATCAGCATTGCTTGAGTCTGCGACTCTGTCTGCAACCACAAAAAATTCGCGGTTTCTGATAGGTTTGGCGAATAAATGAGTGTACCGACATTGTTGTTTTCCTTTTCATCTTGCGTGAGACACAATCATGAGATGGCTGAAGAAACGAGCATGAGGAATGTAATTTTTCACGACCGTTCGCATTTGACTATGCCTTATTCAACTTTAAAAAGTCATAATCGCATCCTCCGGTAAACTCAGTTGTACGCTGTGGTTGGGGTAGGGCGATCCACACCAGCTACATAATTTACTGAAAGCTGCTGACTGACAGGAAAAGTTATTAGCCGACCTGAACAATCAGAGAAGGGGGATTCACTGAAAAAGACATCGTCACATTTGATATAAGCATTTGAATAGGAACAAAAAGCATCACCTGATAAATATATTATAAATAAGTGAGCAAGTGCAGCGAGCGTGCAAGTTTATCTATCGTTATTAGCGGCCCGGCCCGGCCCGCCCCGACCCGTCACCCCGTGCCTTGAAGTTCGTCGACCGCTCAAGCGATAGACAGAAGACAAGCAGTCTTCTGCTTCAGATACCTGTAGAGCCATCCTTTAGAACATGAATCCAACTTCTTTCGATGCATATTAGTGACCAACATGGCACGGGCCACGTGCGAATTCAGGGATGCTAGCTGCTAACGTTGTTCCACGTACGTAACGTTTTTTTTTCCAGCAGCCGCTGTGCCGATTGATTTGCGGCCTTTTGTGTAGGATAGACTCATCACTTCTATCAGGCATCAAGTAGGGGAGAGTGGGGTAAGATGCCCAGGGTGGGAAAGACGCCCCACCCCCTCTAGCGGGGAAACAAAGAATCGATCCTGGAAATTAATGTTCTTAGCGTAAAGCGGAAGCCTGCCTTGTTAACTTCACACAAATTTGCGAAGCTAAGTTGGGCAACGGCTGGCTGGTGATTGCATGTTTTTTATTTGCTGCTTTCAAAAACTATTTTGGCGTCAAAACATTGTAAATATCAAAGAAGGTAGATAATTTTTGCGTCCCTTGCTATAGTCGTGATACATTAACATGCGTGTACTGTGTGCCAAACAGTTTATTTCAGGGTGTAGTTTTATGGCTAACAAATTGTGCTGATTTAATGTTACTTCGGTACCATGGGGTAAGATGCCCCCTGTCCTGATGGGGAAAGACGCCCCCCTAAATCCGTAGGCTGTCCTTCAAGCAGCCCGTCAAACCATTTATTACATACTTGTGATGAGAGACAAAAGCCGATCTGGGACTATTGAGAGTCCGGTACGGTCGGGTGCTCCCCATGCCGGTCTCTCGGCCCACACAGCGACTTTTTGGGCGGCATCTGACTCTGAGAGCCCTCACGACGGCTTCTGTGGGCCCCATTATTGGTTCCAGGGCCCCTCACGACATCCTTTGAGGGCTCCCACGTTGGCTCCACGGGCCGCGCTGGCATCTGAGGTCCTCACGATGGGCTCGAGGGCCCTCGAGCATCATGAAGACCTATAAGGGCCCCACAGTGGTCTCCGAACGCCACCACGGAGGCTTGTTTGGCCACGCTGGACTATGATGGCCCTAACGATGACCTCTGAAGCCCCTTACGACTACTTTTGAGGGCCCTTACGATGACGTTTGGTGTCTACTGCAGGCTCGAAGGGACTACTGATTCGTTCAGGCGATTCACGTGCCTATTTATCCCTCGCCCTGGCAGGGCATTTTTCATAACACGGCCTGGCAGGGGGGGGGGGTCGATGCGACCCCCCCCTCGCGATTGGCTCCTATGGCACCTAGAAACACCAAATTTGGTAGGTAGGTGGGCCTCCTGGAGTTCTCGCCCCTGTGCAAATTTGGTTGCTCTAGGTCAATATTTAGGGGGGTTTTGGGGGGTATAAATGTAAAAATTTCGCTAAAAACAGGTCAAAAGTTTTTCGCTTATAACTTTTGATCTAATTAAGGTAGAGCGAAAAGAAAAGCACCAGTGAACTCAGTACGTCAAGGCGCGTCGAATGATATACTTTTTAGCTTGCTTAAGTGTACTTAAAGTTTTTTCTTAAATTTTAAGTAAACTTAAATTAATAAATTAAGTTAAAGTTAACCAAATTGCATCATATTGCATATCATTCGATTCGGCTGATCACCAGGAACACAATGATACCATTTTTTAAGCTCTAGCGTCATTATGTGCCAAGTTATTGGCAAAAACGTCATTTGACCTCAGTTGACCTCATTTGACCTGACCCATGGATAAGTACACCAAACAAAGAAGCACCAAGTGACCTGCTGTTAAGTACTGTGGTTTAAAAGCACAAAAGTGATAGAACGAAGCGGAAATCTCTAGTATTTTCCTAATTTAGTATTTTCCCATAGGCTTAACATTATGACGTAATGACCTCTAACTGACCTCAGGTCAGTGACCTCAAAAAACCCGAACTTTATGTTATACAACTCGGTGAACTTAGCACATCCTGAAAGTTTGAAGGAAATCAGTGCAAAACTGTGAGTTGGACAGGTGCAAATAGAAAATTGAAATTTGACCATGACCTTGTACCGGTTTTTCTGACCTGGTGACCTGACCCAAGGTCACTCGGACCTGAAATTTTCAGGTCATATGTAAAAAGGTTGCCCCATAGGCTGTGCCAAATTTGGCGGCGCTGCGCGCCGCCGTTTTTACGCTATCTTCGAAAAACCTTAGGGGGGGGGGTCGCATCGACCCCCCCCCCCCTGCCAGGGCGAGGGTTATGTCACTTATAGTGCAGGGGGGCATCTTACCCAACGCCAGGGGGCGTCTTTTCCACCCTGTGGGGTAAGATGCCCCCTTTCACTTCTTCAGGAAAATGCTTAATAGCAAAAAAGGTTATCATATTTCAGGCACGGAAGTGTGATATTTTTGGAGAAAAATGATGTCGGCTTCCGTTGAAACTCCAAGTTTTGGCTTTCCGATCGTCATTTTCGAATAATATATGACATAGTCAAACCCTGGGCATCTTTCCCCACTCTCCCCTATTCACAGACTTACCCTCGCGCTCGCTAGTTTATTGCCCCAAAAGGCGTCATACTGGTGACATTGACGTAGGTATGTTATGATGATAAAAATGATGATCAATATTGATAATGGTGATGATGAATGATGATGATAATGATAATGCTGCAGCTGTATTTGTAGAAATAAGTAGAGGTCGCGGGTAACAAAAAACTGTCTCTGCGAGAGTGCAACATTTTTGGCCAGATGTTTCTTGTTCAGCTTACACAATGCAACACATCAGTGAATGAATTATGTCGAAAATCCAGAAGCAATATGCCTCTGCACTGTGTTGTTCCTGCAAGGAACAATAGCGACGCCACTGAATGTGATGGGGAGCCCTCGGAGCTGATCACTGTTCCGGTTCGAACCGGTTCGGTCCGGTAGGACCCGCCGCCGGCGCTGTGTTCCCGGAGACTGCCTCGGGCTAAATCAGGGAGCTCGTTGTCGCCACACGGCCCGCCGGCTTTGACCTGACACGTCTCACTGGGACAATGGCAGACGAGCCCCCAGCAACGTGCAGGGCATGCGACCGGTGATTGTTGTTTTGTGCTGGCGCACCTCTGACATGGAGTGAATATGTCTAACGGAATTACTGCTCTGGCTGATTGAGCCTGCAGCCAGTGGCGCGGGAACCGGGGGGGCTAGGGGGGGCTGAGCCCCTCCAACTTTTTGGCTGGGGGGGCTCGTAATGTATTTGAGCCCCCCCAGCTGGAGGAATCGAGATCGGAAATCTACCAACACAATTTCATAGATTCATACATAGGCGCGGGAACCGGGGGAGAGGGCAGTGGGGGAAGCTTGCCCTCACAACTCTGGGGCCGTGGGGGCGGTGCCTCACAACTTTTCATGAGGCCAGGAACCGTTGGGGCAGCTTATCCTCCCCAAATTAGGGGTTGTGGGTCACAAAGGAAGAAAGCATGTGAGTGAAAATCTACCTATTTTACTGACTCGGCAAGTCATTTGGCAGCTTAAAACCTTTATTCCAGGTTGCCAAAACGGTAGTTTCTTCACTCAGCTGAGACGGAATACCTCACTTTTTTTGCAAATATTTTCTTCTTTTTTTTCGTTGAAAAGGCCAAGGTCTGAAAAATAAGTGGCCTAAAACCGATGAGAAAACTAGATTTGGGGGTACCCTAGGTTGATCTCTATGATGGTTCAGCCCCCCCCCCAGTCTGGAAGAAGTTCCCGCGCCCCTGCCTGCAGCAGTAGTTTTGGCGTTTTGCAGGCTTAACCCTATTAGTGGCAGGCTCCTGGTATACCCCTATTAGTGGCAGGGGGGGGGGCTGTTTACGACCCCCCCCCCTTGATATCTCGAGATCTAACGGGCCGATTTTCAAAATTCAAACGGCATTCGATTTCGCTCAACGTGATCTACATTTCTAAAAAATAAAAATTAAAATATGTCAACAAGGGGGGTAGAGGGGGGTAAAAACGGGCAAATTGCAGATACATTTTAGACTGTTTATCACGGCCAGGTTTCTGAACCAATCCTAACGCAACTTTTGCCGATCGATAGAGAATGAACCAGGAATTCACATGGATCCTAAAAATATGCATTTTCAAAAATCATAGGCGGATACAGATCATTGAGATTGGGGGTACACAAAAAGTATAGTAAATAACGTTTTTGTTGGTACTGTTTCTAAAAAGGGTGGTAATGGTCTTGTTATGTTACAATTTTCTTATGAGAGAACGACTACAATTGTATTGGTCATGCATAGGCGGTGTCAGGGCACCTATGTTGGGAGGTAAAACATAACCCCCCTTTTTGGACGCCTGGATCCGCCTATTATAGCAAAAACGTGTCAAAAGAGGATGCACAATAACTGTATATGTTATCACATGTATACCTTTCATTCACTGTTCGTAAAACTGGTGCAGCATCGTGATCTTCGCCCAAATGACTCGCTTCACGAATAGGACCCCCAATTCCCAGTGCTCTGGAGCCGCCCCTGGTAAAGTTATGAACTTGAAATTTTCAGGGAATAAGCCCAATTTAGTTTTAGGAAAAGTCAGAAAATTTCAGCATCGTAGCTTCAGCGGTTTCGGAGATATTCCCGAAAAACCTGAGGGGTAGATAAAAACAACCCCCCCCCCCCCCCTGCCACTAATAGGGTTAATTGACATCAGCTTTGAAGCCGTGAAAAAAACATATTTTCGTTTGCGCACGAATGCATTGGACTGGAGGAACTGCCGTCGTAGTATTCTGAGATAGTTCCAAACCCGTTCGAAGTGCGATAACAAGAGAATGTTGATACGATGCTGAGCCATTGTGGTCAAAATAACTCCCAAAATGTGGTACCCACAATAAGTCTCGAAAATTGACTGTAATGCTTCGAGCATCAAGCATTCTAGAAGCAAGGGTGTTTTACAATATTTGATAACGTAAGAAATAAAAATACATGCGGCTTGTGAGACCTTTGAATGTGGACAAAAGTTTGCATCTCCACTGGAATGCCGAGCCAGCCGCCAATCAGCTGGCTTCTCGGGCGTCTGCCGGTGACCTCGACTGGCCCGCGGCGCCAGAGGTCACCCGGGTCACCCGTCCGGGCGGCGGGTGGCAGTCGGGACGGCGGCGGGGAGCGGGCGCCAGCGACGGAGGTGAGTGTGCTGACCGGGAACGCGGGCTCTATGGGCGTAGTCTTTTGGGAAAGGAAGCTTGATGCTGAGATGGATTGAATGATTTGCTTATGTTGCTGGTTGATGACGCTGAAAGGCATCGAGCCGGTTCTTTATTCAGTTATATATTTGTGGATTCATTTTTTAGCCCTACATTTTAGTTTCTCTGATGCCGTTATTTGAAACAGCTCAGATGAAAGTCTCTTGTAACTACATATGTTCAGTGTCCAAATTTGAGCGCTCGAGGTGGCTGGGCTTTCGCGACAAAGCCCTTTCATTAATCTGGCTACATTTTTCTGTAGTTTCTGGCTGGCGTACTAACTATCCTGTTCACTTTCAGGTTTGCATTCTGACTGGACGTTGTTTCTGAGGCCAACCCACATCTACCAATCAAGTAGCGATGCGTCTGCTGTCTGCCGTTCTGCTGGTGGTGCTGGCGGGGGCCGTTACAGCCGACCCTCTGAGGGGTCACGGTCACGGCCGCGGCCTGGGTCACGGCCTGGTTCACGGCCTGGGTCACGGTCGCGGCCCACGGTTCGGTCTCGTCCGTCCCCGCCTCGGCCACCCTCGTGTGCCCCTGCGCCGTGGGCCGGTGCACCACGGCGTGCACCGCCCCGTGCACCGCCCTGTGCACCATCCTGTGCACCACTCGGTGCACCAGCGTCGGCTCGGCTCTCGCAACGCTGTCCTACCGGCTCTGAAACCCGTCCGGCCCGGCTTCGGAGGCCTGCCCGTCGCTAAAGGTTAGTGGTGGGACTTTGGTAGACTCAAATGCTACTAGAATTTAATGTCCTGCACCTGTTCATGTTGAGACCACTGGATGCGTATAACTCTTGGTGCGAGATGGGTTTTTGGATTTTGTGGAACCATGTCATTTTGGTCGTCTTAAACGTTTAGCATTTGACAAACGCTAAGCTATATTTTGCTACGCATTACCCTTCCAAATCATTAGAATGTAAGCTTGCCTCAGATTATACCCAAAGTTTTGTTCATGGCTGCTGAACGGCCCATCCAGGCCTGACCTGACCTGATCTTTGTTGACCCCGCCAGGTCACCGGGGCAGCTGCCCGCCGCGCCGCCCGTTCTGCCCCCGGAAGGCGTATTCGTCCGCTCGGCCCCAGGTGTGCAAGGGCGACTTCTCGTGCAGCTACGCCGACAAGTGCTGCTACGACGCGTGCCTGGAGCTGAGGGTCTGCAAGCCGGCTCACTGAAGCGCGAGGCGCGATGCACCCGCGGTGTGACCTGCCACTGAGCAGAGACGCGCAGGAAGTCGGGCCGCCTACAGTGGTCGGGCCACTGATCATCCATGATCCGGTGAAGTGCGGTCCCCGGCGCTCGCTTTTCTGTGTCTTTGACCCATTTCAAGAGCGGTATCGATGGTTTTTTATGGATTTGGCTGCGTGAATTTGACCATGGCCTTAGTTTTACCTACATAACAGTTTTTTTAAAATAAATAATTGGAGCAGGTGGATGTGTTGGATTGCTGATTTTTTTTTATGCCATTTTAGGATTTTGCTGTGTTTCTGACTGTAAAGCTGTTGGTAAAGCCTGGTGATTTGATCTGTTTGACGTGCCTGTGAAAATGTGTTCCTGGATTTCGCTATAATACACTCGCTCCATGATCAGCTGTATCTGTAAATTTGAATTAACTTGTCTAAATTGCATAGATCAGGTTTCTATTTGCATAATTTTACTTATGCACAGCAAGTTAGAAAAAGCGTGTTCATCCGGGAGTGCTATGCTATCGTAAAGTATGCGGGGACATCCAATTAACGTATAAAAGCATATGAGAAGCGAATATAAGTAGAGCCACCCGCAATTGATGGGTATAGGACTCGTACCTGATTATTTGACTAATATACAACTCATCACTGCAGAACGTACGTGTAAATATCAGCAATTCATGTCTTGATCGCTTGGCGGTCTTGGAGCTGTCAACAGGAATGATAGGGGAGGGAATCTTCGATGGCCGTCGCCGGATCATTCTGTTTCATACATTTGACTCTGCCGAGGGGAGGGGTTGTTGAACTATCCTTGTTACGTTCCGCTCCCATCTGAGATAAAGCCTCGCGGTAAAATATGCGTATGAGAGACGCAGCGGCTGGTACATTTGACCCGCGCACCGACTTAGTGAGCACCGACTTAGTGGTTCTGCGCCAACTTAGAACCGACGGGGGGGGGGCGGATGACCGCCCCCCTGAGATCTCGAGAACGAAGCAAGATAGCTCGACAAGCGGTAAACGGCATGGGCTACGCACGGACAAGGTCTACAGTTTTTACAAAGGTCATTTTCAGGTCAGGTCAAAGATGACGCCACAGGGGCCAAAAAAAGTCAAAAACGCGGCGCTAGATATGGAGAGTTTTTCTCGAATAACTTTCGAACTAGTCAAGATAGAAACAAACTAAGGGCATCATCGTGATCCTCTCGTCCATCCGCATCGAATGATATATATGTTGACCTCGAAAGGTCAAGGTCAAAGGTTGACCTCAGGTCACGTGACCTCGAGGTCATCATGGGTATCATTCGATGCGCCTTGACGAGCTGAACACAATGAGACCATCCGCGCGGCTGTATCTTGTTCCTGTACGGAGTTGTTGGCAAAAAAAACTTTGGTGACCTTTGATGACGTCACATGACCTTACAGCTGCCCAACAGCAAAACAGACCTCAAGGTAGTGAAGGTTGATCGTATATGAAGTCACGTATAAACCAGCAATAGCAAGATTGTTTTATTGCAGGGATCCCATAGCAAAGTTTAGCATCAACACTGCCATAGACTTCTTATATAGAGAAGTCTGTGACACTGCATAAGTTTTAGATTAGGCACCTACCATATTTTATTTGTCTCCTACGGATGCTTGCAATGGTGAAATCAGCTATACTTCGTAGAATCCTCACTTCTTACCAGTAAACCTCGCTCCTCGGCCTCGAGTGCCGCAGCCCACGCATGCCTACAAGACCAGTCGTCTACATGCGCTGGTTGAACTCACACGACATCGATAATTTGGTCGTACGCTGCATTTTCACAGGCACGGGGGCCGGGGGCACGGGGCCGACCTGGGTAAAGCCAGACGGAAATTTCCAACAGGGAAGTGGAAAACAACTCCCAGATGGTCGCGCCAGAGGACGCGAAGGGTTCAAAGCGGCGGATTAGTTACCTGCCGGTGAGACTCTGGAATGTGGTGCCATCAGACCGAGGGGTCCCGGCGGGGCGGAGCCTGCCTGGGGAGCCCGGGGGACGAGGGGAGGGAGGCCGAGGGGACCGGGGGCCAGGGACCGGCAGTCGGAGGGCCAGTGTGCAGACTGAGACCCGGTCTGTGTGGAATGGTCAGAGCTGAGCAGCCGGGATAGTTCTACCTTCGGTTCGTCACCGACCGTCGCCTGCTAAATCTAGGTGAGTTCGGTTGACCAGGTTGGAGTTGATGAGGTGATCAGTGACGATGATGCTCAATGGCAGATCCGTTTGCAATGTGCTGTTATGTAACTTTAAGTGTTTGTAAGGTGTCTGTGATTTTTTAACACGAAGGATGTTAGGTATGACACCAAATTATAGGTGGAATAGAAATAAAAATAGCTACCTACCTACTATGAACGTCAAACCGCTTGAGACCCCACTTTTTTGCGATAATTTTAAAATGCGTCAACTCTCGTTGACAATATTCTGGCAATGTGTGTTTCAGAACCTGCCGAAACTTTTATTACTAAGGTATTTTGACGCCAAACGATTATGGAAGGTACTTCTCATTCACTCGTAATGCTAAGGTCAATTCAGGCCCGGGCAGAGGCTTGCGCTCGGCCACACTCGAGCCCCGCCACCAGCGCCATCTGCTCTAAATGCCATCTACTAGCGCCCGCTACCGCTACCAGCTACCGCCCACCATCAAGCCTGAATGGAGCGAGGGACGCGAGTGACCGGTCGCCGGGCAAGGAGCGCCGGAGGGGTAGGGCGGAGCTTAGCGCTGACGTCATTACGTGGCTCCGCCCCATGAGCGCGTAGCCTCTACCCAAACAGCAGATTCGTTCCGTGAAATTTAACATTACGAGTGAATGAGAAGTACCTTTCATAATCGTTTGGCGTCAAAATACCTTAGTAATAAAAGTTTCGGCAGGTTCTGAAACACACATTGCCAGAATATTGTCAACGAGAGTTGACGCATTTTAACACGAGTTTGTGACCCCGGCCGGAGCGGACGTGTATCGGTGGCTCCTGGTTGAGTCGCCGTTTTCTCCGGAACCAGACTTCACCTGGGCCCCCCCGGTGTGCTCAAAGACTGAGCCGTGGACTAGTGTCACTTGCAGCTAGTTAGCTTAACTGTACGCGACCGACTTAGGTCCTTAGTGTCGGTTTGCGGTTGAGGGTGCACCCGCCACTTTCGCCGCCTAACGGAGTCCGGCCGGTTTGGCCCAAGGTATGACGTCATACCTGGCCCTTCTGGACCTCTGATTGGCCAGGACTATCGCCACAAGTGACGTCCCGCTGACGTAACCAGTCGCCTGACCCAGCGGCTCCGGGCGGCGGCGGTCGGTGGAGGTGGCGCCGCGTGGTGGCGGCCTCGCCAGACCCTCTGGTATGCGCCTGGCGCCATCTATACCACGGAAGATGTCGCTCTACCGGCGGCCGCTGCTGTGTGCTCTGCTGCTCCTGGCATGGCTGCTTCTCGGCGCTGGCGAGGAGCGGGGCTCGGCGGCGGCATTCCGGCCTCTCATTCGACTGCGGGTCCGGAATAGCTATCGCCGAGCGGGTTGTTACTTCGTCTCCCGAATACCGTATGATTCGAATGCGGTGGCCACATATCAGCGCTGCAGACTGTTACTGGCTGGAGACGTTGAATTTAACCCCGGTCCACAGACAGCATCAGCACGCCCGCAGCGGAGCTTGAATGTGTTTCTGCACAACCCTCGGAGCCTAAAGAACAAGTTGGGCTCCCTCCGCGCCGGTGCCGGGGAGCTGCAAAAGTACGACGTCATAGCCTGGACTGAGACGTGGCTCACGGACCAGGTGCTGGACTCGGAACTGCAGGTCGGGTTTCCTGAGCACACCTGGCTGAGGCGCGACCGTGACGGTGTTGGTGGCGGCGTAGCCTGCGCCGTGAGATCCTCCCTGCTGCCCATGCTGACCCCAGAGCAGCCAGACGACTCCGAGATGCTGCTGCTTCGACTGGGAGCACTCTCCGTCACTGTGGCAGTCTGCTACTGTCCCCCAGATAGCAGCACCAGCCTGGAGCGGATCATGACCTGTCTGGAGCAGTTACCGGCTGGGCACCGCCGGCTGATCGTGATGGGTGACTTTAACCTACCGGAGATCAGCTGGACCCATACGGCCGGCGGCTGCACCGCTCACCTGCGCCGGGCCTCCGCCCGCGGGACATGCTTCCTGGACTGGTGCCAGCTACTCGGACTTAAGCAGTGGGTGCACGGTGCGACGCGCGGTGATAACACACTGGACCTCGTCCTAACCCGGGACATCTCTGCTTCCGTGACGGCCAGGGACAGTCTTCTCCCGTCTGATCACATGGAACTGGTGGGGGCGTGTCATATTCCTGTGACACGCCCGCCTCTAGTGACCCGCTCCAAAGTGTTTAATTATCGAAGGGCCGACTTCAATGGACTCCGTCTCGCCCTGAGAGCCATCCCCTGGGATCTACTAGAAGATCTACCGGTTGATGAGGCTGTAGACGACTTCTACACACTGCTGGAGGCGGCGATCGCGGATCACGTGCCGGTGGTGACTCTGGGACGCAGTTATCCCCCGTGGTTCAACCAGGAGGTACGAGCCGCTCTCCGGCAAAAGGAGGCCGCCTACAGGAGACTAAGAAGAAACCGGCAGGAGGAGACGGATCGTGATTTTACAGATAAGCGACGCGTCTTTAAAAACCTGGCGAATGGCGCGTATATAAAGTACCTTCGTGATCTTACTGACGATTTTAGAACTAACCCGAAGCGTATGTGGTCTTTCTTGAAATGTTTCAATAGAAAAGGCGGAACTGCCCCGATTCTAACAGATGGTGTCAGGAAGATATCGGATAGCAAAGAACGAGCCGAACTTTTGAACCGCACTTTTGCTGCTAAGTTTACTGACCCGTCGGCCAGCTTTTACCCAGACGTTATTAGTCACAGCATTTCCAATCTATCGACTCTTCGTGTTACTAGTAATGATGTGCGCAGGGTTTTGCTGAGCATCCCCAGTGGCAAAGCTTGTGGACCTGATAACATCAGCTCTAGGATAATCAAGGAGTGTGTCGAAGAGCTTGTAGTGTAGCACCGCTAACCATACTGTGTCAACTGTCCTTCAAGCAAGGCGTATTTCCCTCTAAATGGAAACAGGCGAATGTTGTTCCGATTCATAAGAGTGGTGACCGCACCAACCCGAGGAATTATAGGTCAATTTCACTGCTGCCTTTGTTCGGTCGCGTTCTTGAGAAGATCGCCTGCGACATATTGATGCAACATGTTCGCCCTGTCATATCGGATGCTCAGCATGGCTTCTTATCCGGCCGCTCTTGTACCACGAACCTGGCTGTGTATCTGTCTCATGCGTGGGAGACCCTGTCGGAGGGATGTCAGACGGACGTTATTTACACAGATTTCTCGGCCGCCTTTCAAAGTGTTAACCATAAACTGCTGTTACATAAGCTTCAAAATTCGTTCCACGTTGAGAAACACGCCTTAATCTGGTTCGTCTCATATCTCTCCGGCAGGGCCCAGCGTGTTGTGCTAAATGGCAAAACGTCAGCATGGACTCCTGTCATCTCCGGAACTCCGGAAGGCGGAATTTTATCGCCGCTGCTCTTTTGTTTGTACGTCAATGACCTGCCTTCTGTCGCGGAGTCGCACTCTTTGATGTACGCGGACGATTTGAAACTGTTTCGATGTGTACGGTCAGAAGATGACAGCGTTCTTCTACAGAAAGATTTGAACCACGTATCGGATTGGGCAGAAACATGGAAATTGGCCCTGAATGCATCGAAGTGCAAAACCATGTCACTCACTCTAAAGCGAAATCCTGTGCAATATGTATACACAGTTAGAGGGACTGTCTTAGAAAAGCTGGACACGATGCGTGATCTCGGTGTTATGTTAGATAGTAAGCTAACTTTTACCCCACATGTCGACAGTGTTGTTTCCAAGGCCCGCCGTGCGTTAGGCGTTCTTATGCGATCATTTCAGCTGTGTCACAGACAGAACGGACTCCTGAATGAGAAGGCTATTATGGCCGCGTACACTGCCAACGTGCGCTCTATCTTAGAATATGGATCGCAGATATGGGCCGGAGCAGCGAGTACACACCTAGATAGAATAGAACGTGTCCAGCACAAGTTCCTTTTATGGTTAGCACATCGCACAGCGACCGGACGACGAGCGAGGGATTTGTCGTATGATGCGCTGTTGGACTTGTTTAAACTGCAGACGCTTGCATTTCGTCGACAGCAACATGACATTGTCTTTTTACATAACATTATCCAGGGTAGATGTGACTCGATGTATCTTTTGGGCCGTTTCTCTATTCGTGTACCATCCAGAAGCACTCGCTACCGTGCTGCCTTTTTCGAGCCTGTCGCCAGAGTGAATACTATTAAAAACGGCATGTTTTGTAGATTACCCAGACTCACCAATGTTTTTCTTGCACGCTGCCCTACCGTTGATATGTTCTGCGACGGCAAGGCGACGATTATCGCACGACTAGCCAGGTGCCAGACAAGTGACCATCTGTAATGTTGTGACGCATACTTATTTATTTATTGTTTGTGTTTTATCTACTCGACTTTGCCTATCATTGGGAATCTGTCCTGTTGGCAATAAACTGAATAAATACAAATACAAAATACAACCCGCGCCCTGCTGGGGGGGGGGTGTTTGAACACCCCCCTTGTGGTTTTTCGCGAATATCTCAAAAACGGCGGCGCGGAGCGCCGCCGTTTTTGGTACACCTTATCATGCATCAATTCTACACATGTTGTGAAAATTTCAGACCGAGGTCTTTCAAGGTCAGGTCACCAGGTCACTTGAAGTGACCTCACCTCATAAAAAGTTTCAATGTCTGTCATAGCTACACCGAGTGACCGATTGCTTTGAAACTTTCAGCGATTGCTAAGAGCAATAGCATGTACAAAATGTATATCTCAGAATTTTGATATCGATGACCTAAGGTCAGGTCAATTTTGCGACCTCCCCATTATAAGTCAATGGGAGAAAATTGAAATGCGTCTCTTTCGGACGAAAGACATTATAAACACTCCCAAACACTGAATTACAAGTGGTTTAGACACACTGAACATGAAAATGGTGTCCGTGACCCCTGTTTATGCCCTGAGGTCATCTTAGGTCACGAATGGTATCTAACAGTTTTTCGCAAATAACTTTTGATAGAGGCATGCTAGAGCGATGAAAACACCTTAGATGTGTTCAGCTCGACGATACGGATCGACTGATATGCAACATGACCCTTTCCGGTCAGGTCATGACCTTGACCTGAGGTCAAATTTTCAAGTTGACCTTTCAAGGTCAAGTTATAGTTCATTCGATGCGTCTTGACGAGAGGAACACGATGCCGGTAAAAGTAAGCTCGTACAAGGCTTGGGTCAAAAGTTATTGCAGAAAAACCGTTTCCGAAAAAATCGGCTATTTTTGCAGTTTTTGCCCCCTGCAGGCAAAACCGTTGACGTTAGGTCAAATCTGAGGGAATTATTCAGAAAGGGCGTTAATAGGGCTATCGAATGCGCTTTTCCGCGGCGCTGTAGCTCTATTGGTTCCCGAGTTATGCGTTGGCTTCTTGGAAATTTTCGATATTCGACCTGGAAATCGGCGAAATTTTGCCTTCAATGACCTCTGGTGACCTGACCTTTGACCTGACCTAAAAATTGACCGAACTAATTTCGTCATTATTTTTGACGCTCTTTCGAACGCCGCCTTCCGCGTATCGCTACGTAGCCCAGGAGCCGAGTTAGAAGGGGGGTGTTCAAACACCCCCACCCCCCCCAGCAGGGCGTGGAAATCCAGGACCCCCAGCCGGGCGCGGGTTAAAATAATCGCAAAAAAGTGGGGTCTCACTGGCGGTCGCAGCCGCTAGCAAAAGGGGGGGCCAAAGTCACACTCGCGGGACATAACATTTATCCGTCACCGGGAGGGTGGGGGGGGGGGGGGGGTGATCGGCTAATTTTTTACGTCCACGAGGCGCCGCGCAGTTGGCATTACTTATGCTTCATCCATCTCATTCTTGCGTGAAATCTTTAAGCTCAATTTAAGGCAAAATCACCAGTTCCATTTTCCGTCCCACGGGGTTTCCACCAGTCGGGCCACTGCACCATGACGACGGATCGGTGTAGCATTATAGCATATATACTGGAAGGTCGGGCACGCGGATTCATGACCTTACCACTATAAAACAATTCGGAAAAGTACAGATACCTCTTGCTTTGAACAAGCATGTGAAACCCAGAGAGCATTTTCAGACTATGACATTTACCCATATAGTCGTGTGGCGGCGGGATAGAGTAGGTACACCGACCTCTGGAGACCCCCACAGGTTCCGAGCTTTCAAAATTGGCATATGAGGGTCGCGCGCGACTCCTGCGGGGCTTCGCAACGGCTCTATTGGGGCTCACTCAACCTGTATAGTCCTACTGCTAAAAAGACTGGCCCTGAACCCTAAGGACTTCATTAGTCTCTCACTCTCTGCCAGCCCCAGGACCCACACCGGCTCATGGGGTCCCGACGTAGAAATATGAGGGAATCTGCGCGGGACCATCATGATGTAAAGTAATCTCGATCAGGACCAACGTAAGGCTGTGCCGGAGTCTGCGTGAGCCCTGTGATCTTCAGAAACCCACCCATGTACTCGTATGTTTTCACGTAGAGGCCAGTTTAGGGCCCTCAGAGACCAGTACAGGGCCTGCAAACTGCAAAGGCCAATAGTTTGAGACCATCAGAGACCGAGTTGGGCTCTCAGAGGCTAATGTGGGTCCTTACTCATTACAGGCCAACATGGGGCCCTCAGAGGTCAGCGTGGGGCCCTAAAAGACCGGCATGAGCCGTCGTTGGACCCCAGAGGCCAGCAGAGGGCCCTCAGAGGCCAAGATGGGCCGTCCTCAGAGGCCAATGCAGGCCCTTAGAGGCCGGCATCGGGTCTTCAGCAGCCAATGCGGGGCCCTTACTGGCACCTAAATGGTCGTCTTGGGACACCAGAGACAGAAATAAGGCCACCAGAGACCGGTGTGAGACCCTCAGACGCCGGTTGGGGCCCCTGAAGCCGATTAGGGGCCCTCATAGGCCAGATGTGTGGCCTCAGAGGTTGATCTGGGCTTTTAGCGGTCAACGTGGGCGCTTGACCGTCACTGAAGTTCCCTCAAAGGTCAGTGTAGGACGCTCGAAGACCGGTGTTGGAGCTATATTAATAGCTGGGCGTGGGTTTTTGAGCCTCGTGACGATCGAAAAAGGGCCAGGGCCCCATACACCTATGGGGGCCCATTGGTTGTTTGAGGGGGAGGGGCAAATGATATGATGGCCCCTTTTATTGGCCTTTGGGGGGGGGGCATGGCCCTGATGCCTCCCCCCCCGCGACCGCCACTGTGTACACATCACACATGCCTCTGAGATTACATACTAGCTCATGCAAACTCTATGCAGGCCCCGGAGGTCCCACGCTAATCCTTAAGAAACCAAGCCGGCATACGGCGTCACCACCGGGCTTCTGAGGTGCACTGCACCAACCCCTGAGGTCTTACTTTAGTGTCGTAGAGCCACGCTCATTTGGCAGGGCCCACCCGCCACTGCCGAAGAGGGTCTCATGCCAGCCAGACCCTCAAGTAAACCCACGCTGATATTCCATATACCTACTCGTAAGATCCGGCCATACTCGTGAACCGGTGCCAGCGACCCTGACCGCCAAATTGACAGAATGCGAAACTGAGCCCACTCATGAGTGAAATTTACGTCCTTTGATGGCACAAGAAAGAAAATGAAACATACAAAAAGTTTTTCTAGGACTTTTGTTCGATCTGAAAGGTGGGGCCAAAAGACAGTATGGCCCCACCTTTCAGCACCAAAGGGGGGGCCATGGCCCCCGTGGCCCCCCCCTGGGACCGCCTATGTGGGGTCTCAAGGGGTTTGACGTCCATAGTAGTTCCACCTATCTAATATTTTTTTTCTCAAGTTCGGCAAAAATATTGGCAGTAGATGCACCAGCTGAGCACGTAAGACTGTAATACCGAACGCTAAATCTGGGGAGTCCATTCTTTGCTAATTACACGGCTTAATTTGCCTACTAAGAGTGTTTTCCTGAGGGTACATTTTTGAATTTTCGTCAGACAATCCAAACTGAGATGAGTTCAGTAATGCGGATATAAATGTGGTATAGATATCTAACTATAGCAGATATATTTTGCACTTTTTAAAACCTTTTTTGTTACCCAATTCCGCGAACAACAGCTTCTAGCATTGCATTCCGGTGATCAACAATAAGTTTCCCTGTAACCACCTTGCTTGACGGAATTGCGGCTACAAAGTCTGCATGTCTACTGGCACCGAGGCGCGGCAGCCAATCAGCGCTCGAGCCGTGGTCGGCCGACCTAGCCCGCGGCCAAACGGCCCAGACCAGCGGCAGGCGAGGGGCGGGGCATTTCAGTCGAGTGCTCGAGGTCGGAGCGGGGTGTGCTGCTATCAGGTGAGGCTGAGCTGAGCCGGGGTCATACAGTGGGCACAGTCAGCTGGTGTTAGTTTGGACTGTTCTTTGGGTCAACACGGAACTTTGCAGCGCATCTCTTTCGTGTCAATTGTTTGATGACAGTAGATAACAGTAGGAAAAATGACAGTAAATTAAACAGCTTTTGTTTTATAATATTTGCTGTATTTCAAGTAAGACATGAATGGTTCGTTTTAAAGGCTCCAAATATTGTCTCGCGTTTCGTTTGTTAATGCGCGTTTATTTACCGTTCTTTCTGTGTGATTTCAGCCCAGATCGTGACAAGATGCGTCTCTCTGCCGCCGTTGTGGTGCTGGCCCTGGCGGTGACCGTCTCCGGTGGACACCTGAGCGACCTCATCAAAGGTCACGGCTCCGGTCACCGTCTGGGCCCCGGTTTGGGCCTGGGTCACGGGTCCGGTCATGGGTCAGGCCACGGCTTCGGTCACGGGTCAGGCCACGGCTCTGGTCACGGTCACGGATCAGGTCACGGCTCCTCGAGCTGTACCTACTGGTGCAAGACCCGCTCCAACCGTTTCTACTGCTGCGACGATTCCGGCTCCGGAGGTGAGGTGATCCCGGATCCGAAGGTGTGCCGCGGAGGGTGATATTTTTAATAACACGGAACACAAATGATAGACGAACGCGTTTCGGCTAAATCACCGTCATCAGCGTCTAAAAGAGAGTCAGTTCTCCTTTTAGACGCTGATGACGGTGATTTAGCCGAAACGCGTTCGTCTATCATTTTTGTTCCGTGTTATTATACCTGTCTCAACTGAAATACACGTGATATTTTTGTAACAGTTTTATAGGAAAAGGAACTATACCTTTCGGTTAAATTCATATTGGCAAATTTTAATTGATTAAATGGTGAAGTAAATCAAACGATAAACAATAACAGCTTAACAATTCGCTTTTTCAATTAATCAGGCATTTATTTGAAGAAAAGTCAATATAGCCCGGGTGTTCGGGCAGTTTCGTGGTCTAGTTTATCACTCCTGCTTCAGCGAATTGCATTATTCACAAGTCGACAAATGCTTATACTCTTCATTGTTTTCTTTGCAACGCTTAAAAAATTGGGAAAATAGTTCGATTTAGGCAAATTTTTGATAATTAAATCGGCAAAAATTGAAAAGGAACATTGTTTTTAAAGGATTTATTATGAATCATTCTATGATATTTAAAGCTTTCGAAGGTAAACATTATTTTTGACGTTAGGAATATCTGAACAGACCACAATCTAAATAGCAATTTGCACCTAAGCATAAGTAGAACTTATCACCTTGCACATCGCATTATAAAGGCTCGTGCATTTCGCTTTAATGAAAAACAGCAGATTGTTCTCGAGCCAACTTCTATGATTTCTAAGACTTGCAATATTTCAAAAATGAAACAATTTGTAAAAGCCATTCCCCACATAACTGGTAGCTGAACTCCAATGCACCGTCGTATTGTGACCTGAGCTCCGTTCTCCACTGCCAGGTCACCACGGCCGCTGCCCGCCACCCCGTCCGTTCTGCCCGCGGCTGAAGCACCATTCCTCCCGGCCGGAGGTGTGTACCAGCGACTTCTCCTGCGGCCTCGCTGACAAGTGCTGCTACGATGTCTGCCTCGAGCTGAGGGTCTGCAAGCCGGCTCAGTAGGCCGCGCACACTCGGCCCTAGTGGATCTCAACGGACTGACTTAGTGGATCTCAACGGACTGACTTAGTGGATCTCAACGGACTGTGACTTAGTGGATCTCAACGGACTGTGACTTAGTGGATCTCAACGGACTGTGACTTAGTGGATCTCAACGGACTGTGACTTAGTGGATCTCAACGGACTGTGACTTAGTGGAGCTCAACGGACTGTGACTTAGTGGAGCTCAACGGACTGTGACTTAGTGGATCTCAACGGACTGTGACTCTGTGGACCTCGGCGGACTGCAGCTCAGCTGAGGTGACTGGAAAGGATCAGCGCGGGGAAAGGCTTCTTCTGGGCTACGCGACTAGGGCGCTTGCGGGATTTTGTGAAGACCATGTGTAAATGTAATTAGTACTGAAATGTTGGGCCCTTCACTTCTTTTCGAACTGTGTATATAAACTATCGTCGATTTTAGCTGTTAGCGCGATATTGGGTGCTGCCCGACTGTATGCATTTTTTTTATTGATTTTAGGCGTCTCTTTTATATCGTAGCTTTCATGCATCGCCTGCGTCACGAGTTCTTACGCTTCAGCAAGTGCGCGCAATGCACATTCATCGACATTTAGTGTAGGCTGCTGAGTTCCTTGAACTTTTTGTAATAAAACAAACTGATTTTATTACGTTTCTGATACCGATCCAATGCAGGATATTGTGCGGATAAGTTTTCAAGTAATGCTGCAATCCTACGCACAAAAAATCAGCACGCTTGGTTCCTTCCATCCCTTGATGCGCATCCCAAACAGTATAAGCCAAGTTGAGCACTACGGTTAAAAACCGGGGACAATAATTATTGTTTTGACGCACTAACATGGTTGCCGGGTTAAAAAAGGCCGGGACACACTAACTATTGGGGCATTCCACGATAGATCGACCAAAGCTGTGCACCCTCATATTTTATTTTTCGCTCAAAATTCGTCTAGGGGGTTGTTTTGGGCCGGAAAGCCAGCTGTGGCGATGATTTTTTTTTCGACGAACGGTTAACGAGATATAGCCTCGGGCAATTTCTGGAGGTCACGCTTCAACCCTATGTTTGGCGGCTCATAACTCAAAAACTATTGACTTTTGTATAAGGATAACTTTATGTCTTCCAACTCAAAATCAACCAAGGAAACTTTTGGCTATCTCGGATTTTCGATTTTCGAAAATTTTGGTCACGTGACCTCTTGACCTATTTTTTGAAGAGTGACCTTGACACTTTCCCACCTGAAAGTTAAAATTTGGTCTGATGACGATTCAAGCCTTATCAATGGTCGTTCATATGCGACAATAAAAAACATGGCTATCGGCCTGCATTGACCTCAGGTCAGGTCATCTTTGTGACCTGCCCATTATAAGTCAATGGCAAAAGTACCGGCTAGGCCACTAAAACGCATCGGACTGGTACAGTTACTTCATAATCATACCATATTAGGTTATTATTGATCACTCTGGTGCAATTTTGCATCAGTGACCCGCGGAAAGGTCATCCGAGGTCACATTATGACTCACGACATTCATATGCCTTTTATGTCTATATCTTTTGATAGAATAGGTATAGGGATTTGGGAAACACATCAATTAGTTCACTTTGGCCAGGCGCATCATGCCATACGCAGCCTTATATGTTAAGGTCATTTCGTGACCTTGACCTAGGGTCAAATTTTGGTCAAATTTCATATTTGACCTTTCGAAATAAAAACTTATACAATTCGATCCGACTGGAAAAAGCAAACACGATGGCGCTATTTTATACATCTGACTTCATAAACATAATAAGATATTGGCGAAAAACGTTTTTATTCGGTGAAAAATGTTTATTTTCAGCCAGATTAAATAACAATATTTTGGCGTGGTAAAGGCATTCGAGGTGCATAGACACGTTGGCGTAAGTACTTGTACCTAAGCAATTCACGCTCATATGACTCGGTGTTGCGGTCATTTCTACAGGTACCAATCTAAAAAAATAGCATAGGTAGATATGTGATGATCAGCAGTTTCGTACATTTGGCATGAATAATAATCACTCACATAAAACATTTTCCTATGTACACCCTAATCGGCACGCACGGCACACAGCAAACCGACAACATATTCACAACAACACAACACAACATTGGTCCGATCCAACAGTGCAACTTTCCAAGCTCGTCTACTTTGTATGTGCTTATCTAAGACACTTTGACTTCCTTGCTCTCCCGATCTTCTGAAAGCTCGTGGACGCGGACTGTGGTCAGGTCAACTGGACAGAATCTGTGGTACTGTCTCGTCCCCTTCACAGTTTTGGCCCTGGCGAAGCGAGCTTGTGAGTGATTTATGTGAGTGATTATTATTCATGCCAAATGTACGAAACTGCTGATCATCACATATCTACCTATGCTATTTTTTTAGATTGGTACCTGTAGAAATGACCGCAACACCGAGTCATATGAGCGTGAATTGCTTAGGTACAAGTACTTACGCCAACGTGTCTATGCACCTCGAATGCCTTTACCACGCCAAAATATTGTTATTTAATCTGGCTGAAAATAAACATTTTTTCACGGAATAAAAACGTTTTTCGCCAATATCTTATTATGTTTATGAAGTCAGATGTATAAAATAGCGCCATCGTGTTTGCTTTTTCCAGTCGGATCGAATTGTATAAGTTTTTATTTCGAAAGGTCAAATATGAAATTTGACCAAAATTTGACCCTAGGTCAAGGTCACGAAATGACCTTAACATATAAGGCTGCGTATGGCATGATGCGCCTGGCCAAAGTGAACTAATTGATGTGTTTCCCAAATCCCTATACCTATTCTATCAAAAGATATAGACATAAAAGGCATATGAATGTCGTGAGTCATAATGTGACCTCGGATGACCTTTCCGCGGGTCACTGATGCAAAATTGCACCAGAGTGATCAATAATAACCTAATATGGTATGATTATGAAGTAACTGTACCAGTCCGATGCGTTTTAGTGTCCTAGCCGGTACTTTTGCCATTGACTTATAATGGGCAGGTCACAAAGATGACCTGACCTGAGGTCAATGCAGGCCGATAGCCATGTTTTTTATTGTCGCATATGAACGACCATTGATAAGGCTTGAATCGTCATCAGACCAAATTTTAACTTTCAGGTGGGAAAGTGTCAAGGTCACTCTTCAAAAAATAGGTCAAGAGGTCACGTGACCAAAATTTTCGAAAATCGAAAATCCGAGATAGCCAAAAGTTTCCTTGGTTAATTTTGAGTTGGAAGACATAAAGTTATCCTTATACAAAAATCAATAGTTTCTGAGTTATGAGCCGCCAAACATAGGGTTGCTGCGTGACCTCCAGGAATTGCCCGAGGCTATATCTCGAAAACTGTAGGTCAAAAAAAATTATCCTTGCCACAGCTGGCTTTCCCGCCCATTTCTACCCTATACACCAATTTTGAGCGAAAAATAAAATATGAGGGTGTCAATTTAATCTTTTTTTGGTCGATCTATCGTGGAATGCCCCTATTCTCATTCTTGGTGCTTTGAGTCGAATCCATTTGAATAAGACGACACTGCAATCTATGTGCGTTGGTCCATAAACAGCCGGTTGGTTGCAGTGACGTCACCGGCCGCCCCACAGAAGAGTACGTTCGACACGATCAGAAGGAAAGCCCCACCCCGACTTCCGGGTCGGCGACGACCTGACCCGGTATTCCACTGGCCAGTTCGTTTCACCCAGGTCAATCAAATGCGGGCACGAAAGGTACACGGGGGCACCATGTGTGCAACATGCGACGAACATATCCAATTTGTATGAAGCACCATATACCCAGTGCACCAAGCACCAACCAGAATTTCCGCGCTGTTTCAAGCGCCAAGGACCAAGGCCATTGTTGTCCGGGAATCAAAGCCTGATAGCTGAATTCAGAGGCAAGGTGCTTAGCCCTCAGGCCATTTTGCCGACAGAAAAATACTCGTAGATATTACCACCTTCGGTTCTTTTTGCCTATAGGTCTCACCAGAAATTCGTCAGCTACGTGATAAAAACGTTAATATAAATAGCTTATAGGTAGCAGTCACACTAGCTGATCTGTTTTCCCATCAGCAGCTACTTTTTCCACGCGTGGAAAAGTAAACAAAGTAAAAAAAAAAGTAATCAACCACGCGTGGTTGATTGAACCACGCAAGACTGGGGTGCGTTCCATATGCAGGTGACTGAGTGGAGGGGAGCTCTCCAGAGTCCTATGCAAGTGACTGAGGGGAGGGGAGGGGAGCTCTCCAGAGCCCATGCAGATAGGAGTCGGCTCCTCTCTCCGAAACGAACAGTCCGATTTTCGAAATTCAAACGGCAAATTTTGAAGCCCTGAAGCTCCCATTTCAGACACGTGTTTTTCCACAAATCATCTACTGTCTGTGTGAGGAGGAGAAGGATTGTCACCTGTCGAGGGTCCAAAAAGCATTACATTTTACCGCTCGTCTGATCACGGGTACCGCTGTCGCCGTGAACACATTATGCCCATTCTCGATGCGCTTTCTTGGAGCAGCATTGCTGACATGGTTCATCTGCGCGATCTGAGGAACGTGTCGCGGGCGTCACTGTCCGCTGACTCGCCGCCAGCATTGGGCGCCATGTTGGCAACCCGAGCGAAGGCCTCCCTGCGGCTAACTCGGCGACCCGAGCGAAGGCCTCCCTGCGGCTAACTCGGGCAACCGTTAGCGGGACTTCACCTTTCGCGCGCGGCGCGCGAGGCTTACATCCAGACAGCGACAGTTCCGTTATCGTGCCGCCACTCAGCCTGGAAGTGCCGCGACTGTCCGTGATGCCTCTCTCGTGTCCCACTGATCTTACGCTGTGGCCTGTCTCATACATTGTCCGCACTATCTTACATTCTTTTGGCACTATGTGTGACCTGGGTGCAGAATACCCATCATGCGGACGCTCCCCAATACATGAACTTTGAACTTTGAACTTTTTGACCTGACCCCTTCATTCATGCGTCACAGAAACACAAACTTTAGTCACTTATACTATACATACTAAGGGAACAGCCGTTTGCAGGACGGGCTATCTCGCAAATGCACCGAACTCGACCAAATCTAACCAAATCTCTTTTACAGCCATATTTATTTATTCTACAGCATATTTATTTATTATACATATTTATACAGCCATATTTATTAGACATATTTTCTTTTATTCATATCATTAATTTCACCATGATAGTCAATCAATCGCGAATAGCAGGTAACCCCCGCCCTAAATATTTATAGCCATCTGCAGGTGCCTATATCAGCAGTTTGTTGTTTACAGGACTCAGAAAGGCTCTAAGACTGCCGCAGGTCGTCATTATAAAACATAGGCCCAGCTCGATAACGGTACCCGGTTGAGGGCTTATGTCAGTCATTTCGTCGCTTGCGTCGCCAGTCAGTTCGATGACCCTACGGACAGTAGGAGGGTATATGAAGGGTGCATGTAGGGCGGTCAGTGCAGACGGATACCTCCCGGCGCAACGGTCAGAACTGAGCAGACACGATAGTTCGGCCTCCTGTTCGTCACCGGCCGTTGCCTGATAAAACACGGTGAGCTATATGCAGGTGATGGGGAAGGGGTCCAGCACAATATACACTGTCTCATTATTTGTGGTCACCGAAAGACAACGTTAACAGGTTTGACGTGAGTGACATGAGTATTGGAGCCTCAGCCATTTTTTGTCTACTCATTTCACATTCAGAGGTAAAGCTGTCACAGCTGGTACGACAAAGAAAAGCTCGCTTCGGAGGCTTTGAACAATGCTGGCGTGCTTCATATCTGTTTTCAGTTGTCTGTGTGAGTTCAGCCGCGGATCGTGACAAGATGCGTCTCTCGGCTGTCGTCGTGGTACTGGTGCTCGTGGTCGCAGTCTCCGCCGGTCGGAGGGGCGCCTCCAGCAAAGGTCACCATCCCCCTCAAGGCGAGGGTCACGGCTCCTCTAGCTGTACTTACTGGTGCAAGAATAAGTTCCGCCAGTTTTACTGCTGCGACAATTCCGGATCGGCAGGTAAGGCCTGCTGAGGACGTCTTGAACCCGCACATGGCTGGGATATACAGGGTGGAAAGTAATTACGCGAACATGCTTGGTCGTCTTCTGGCAATGGGAAAAAAAAACGGCGGTGAGATAAAGATTTCGTCTTTTACTACATCCTTATCTAGTTACGATACACCGACAAAAGCGTTCCGGCAGCATTGTCATCAGCATGTGAAGCACTGTTGGTCAAAGCCTTACCCACACCCCCTGGAGCTGTCCAGTGAGGCAATCGATGATGGTCGCTCCTTGCAGCTTTTTGACGTTCTGAAGAGTCGCTTGGATATTTTTGATCGAATTGAGGTCTGGGCTATTCCCACTTCCTAGATAAGCTTTTGCATGACCAGAAGAAAAACGGGCTCTCATAGCATCTGGCTTGCGTCTTGTTGGCCGTGAAAGGAAGAGCTTCAGCAATCATTAACCCTAGAACGCCTAGGGGGGGGGGTTGTATCAACCCCCCCCCTGAGGTTTTTTCGAAGTGCACGCTAAACGGCTTGTCGTAGCGGGCTGAAATTTTCAATACCCTCTGGGGCAACCTTTGCGCATCTTTTGCCGAAAAAAATTGATCGGGTCATGTCAGGTCACGGAGTTATGACGTCATAAGAGGTACAGCCTCCGGCCGACAGTTACCAAACGTGTGCGCCGAATCCCTAGGTTTTCTGCCGGTGATACCCACATTGTTTGATGGATCATGATGAAACTTCCCATGCATGTTGGGGCAAGCATTGGCTATCGTGTGGTGCAAGAAAATTGACCGGGTCAGGTCAGGTCACGGAGCTATGACGTCACAAGAGGAACAGCGTCCGGTACTATTTTTGAAAAGCGCCCGAACCACTATTTTGCTAATTCTTGTCACCTCAATGGGAATATGCAGCAATATTAGCTTCTATAGGGAGCAAATGGACCTCCCAAATCCAAAAATACAATCAGATTTCAAAAATTTAAATTTTGATTTTTCGAATTTCTGCCGCCGACTGTGACCTTGCCGACTTTTGGCGCTCCCAACGCGCCATTTTTAGAGCTAGGGAAACGAAATACATACCAAACGATAGAGAATTGATCAAGGAACACGATATTGAAGGTTTCAAGTCGATATCTCCCACCGGTTTGCCGCAATCGCCGCGGAAAGTTGAAAAAGTTTGATTTTTTCGGAAAATTTGACCTTTGACCGGTCATAAGTAGGTCAAATGTTGACCTAGGACCAAAAAATAAACCACCAGTCGCGAGATCTCGTTGAGAGCAATCCGTTGGTTTTTTCCGCTAAGCTCTACGACCTTCCGTTTCGAAACGCCAGGGGGGGGGGGTCGTAACAACAACCCCCCCCCTGGTCGTTCGTGTTATGAGAAATGGCCTGGTCGTGCGAGGGTTAAGATCAGTTTCCTTGCGCCGGGCACAAATGTGCGCTTAACCCTCGCCCGCACATGGGGGATGGTAGTTTTTCTGTTCTGCACTCAATATTTTTAAAGCTAGAAGCCTTATTTTTCGTATAGCTGCTTCGCTATCCTTTGTCACCGTCCACTGAAAATTTCAAGTTTCTGTGTTTTTTTAGTTTCGGAGATATAACCTTGTTTTTCAGGTCATGTCATGACCCAAATCAGTGGCGTATCCAGGATCTTGAAAAGGGGAGGCTCAAGGGACCCCACCCTTACCTTCGCGGGGCTCCAGTGGTAGCATGCAGGGTGTCCCAAAAGTAAGGTCATCATTTATGTTTGGTATAACTCCGAAAAAAATAAAGCAACATAAATAAAAAATACTTCATTTTGAACGCCAGACTCTTAAATTTTATTGCGATATAAAAATTAACCAATGTTTCACTTCCTTGTCCCCATCTTTACTGTTTTTCGACATGACCACCGTTTCGGGCCGCGCACAGGATCAGACGGCGCTTGGCTTCGTCCGCCACTTTGGCGCAGGTCTCCCGTGTGATGCCGCCGATGGCTACTCAGACTGCTTTCTTGAGCTCACCCAAGTCCTTTGGACTATCCTTGAAGACGACCTCCTTGATGTGTCCCCACAGGAAGAAATCAGGGGGCGAAAGATCAGGTGACTGGGGAGGCCATGCGATGGCGGCGCCCTTAGAAATTACCCGATCTCCCATGAACTCCCGTAGACACTGCAGGGTCTTTAGGGTGGTGTGCGCAGGAGCACCATCTTGCTGAAACCATTGCTGGTTTATGGTGTCAGCACAGCGGCGCTGCAGAGAGCTGTAAAACCGCTGGAGTACCCTCTGGTACAACCTCTCTCGGTTGATTGTCAGCGCATTACTACCACTATCATCCTCGAAGAATATCGGGCCGACGATTCCTTGTGCGCTCAGCGCACACCAGATCGCCACCTTCGGCGAGTGCAGTGGATGCTCATGGTGGATGCCTTCGGGAGGGCATTGGCTCCAGATCCTCAGATTACGTCGGTTCCCGTCTCCATGTAGGTATGTACACATGAGCTTCGTCCGACCATCAGATGTTTCGCGGGAACGTGGGACAGTCGGCGCATTTCGCAATGAACCATTCGCTGAAGGCTTTGCGCTTCGTTCGAGCTTCTAGTGAGAGTGCTTGGACATTGGGAATCTTATAAGGACGAAGTTTTAGTTTCTTCCTTAGTATCCTTTGAGTAGTAGACCTTGATAGGCTCACCTGCTGGGCCAGGCGGCGGATAGAGACTGTTGGTGTCTTCTCAACGATTTCTTTGATTTTTTCAATGGTATCGTTAGAAACGATTGGGGTTCTTCCTTTTCTTGGCTGATCTGAAGTTGCGCCTGTCGCGATGAAATTATGAGTGAGTCTAGAGATAGCTAGCTCTAGCTGATGGGGTGTTTTTGGTTCGAATACGGAGCGATATTTGAGCTTTGTTCCGATGATAGATCCTGTCTGGAGGCAAAATTGGACTACATTAGTTTTCTGCTCACTGCTCACTCACTGACATCATCGATCATGACAAAAGTATGCTACGATATAATTTTATGAATGCATCTTGCACGTGCTAAAATTTCAAAACATTCGTGCTGATTCTTTCTGAGATACTTCAATTTCAAATGATGACGATACTTTTGGGACACCCTGTACATAACCCTCGCCCGTATTGGTGTTTTTCCAGCCGCGAACGTATAAGAGGGGGGGTCCGTTGGACCCCCCCTTGCTGTTTCGCCCCTGATCGAGCTAGAGCTTCGCAGAAAAAACGAGCGTATTGCCCGTGACGAGAGCAAGCCGATGATACGTCACTTTAACCCTCGCCGGACCTATTGGTTTTCTACATAAGCGCCGGCCGAGGGGGGGGGGGGGGGGGCGGGTACGACCCCCCCTCGCCGTTTCGCCCCTGGTGGAGCTAGCGCGTCGCGGAAAAAACGAGCGTGTGCGCCGTTACGAGACGCAGAGATTGGTACCCGATTTTAAGGTCCTTGGTCAACCGGTGACCTCTGAGGTCAGGTCAAGTGCCCCAGGGTACGGTTCAGTTTTTGGTGAATAACTTCGCAAAAAACGGCCGCAGAGCGCCGATTTTGGCAGCATCGTGTTCGCCTCGCTCAGGCGCGTCGAATGATATACTTTTTGTCCGGGTCAGGTCAACTTGGGGTGTTGACCTCAGGTCAAGGTCAGGTCAGCACCCCCCAGGTCACGAAGTTGGTCGAAAGAGGTCATGTCGCATATCATTCGATTCGGCAGGCCTTCCTGAGTCCATTGGTGCCTTTCCCGACTCGCTAGCTCAATTTGATCAAGAGTTATTGACGAAAAACTAATTTGACCTTGATGACGTCATAAATGACGTCACGCAAGGTCAACATTGCAAAAGTGACGCATCTAACCTTGCAAGGAGTGCATCAAATCACGATTCCGTGTGCTTGAGATAGTTGGAGATCGTTCCCGGCGCCAGAATAGCAGTTTTAATTTTTCCCCATTGACTTATAATGGTGAGGTCACGAAAATAACCTGACCTCATATGACCTTTAGGAAAAATCCGAGATATACAAGTTGTGGGACTCATAATGGATACTAGATCCTGCAAGTTTCATTTCCCTGTGACATCTCCTCTGGCAGTGAGGGCGTTGCGAAGTTGCGACATCTGAAGACCGTGCAGAGGTTCACTTATGACGTCATAGGTCAGTGACCTGACCTGACCCAAAAATGCGGTTGGTGTCAAAAGATGCGGCTTGGATGAAAGGTCAGGTATGCCAATTTTCAGCTCTGTATCCCCAGCGTGTTCGGAGCTATCGCGAAAAAACCCTATGGGGGGGCGGCACCCGCCCCCCCCTCGGCCGGCGAGGGTTAACCCTCGCCCGCACATGCCATTTTCCCATCCTAGAACGCACATGGGGGGGGGGGGGTTGCCACCCCCCGCGTCATTTCGCTCCTGTTGGAGATAGAGCTTAGCGGTAAAGACCAAAAAGATTCTTTGGGAATAGACGAATCCAATGATACCCAGTTTTACCTTCTCAGGTCAGTCATTGACCTTCCAGGTCAGGTCAAACTAAAAAATGTTGCTGTTTTGGGTCACCGTTGGATATCAAGTGCGCTGCTTATCATATGCCGATGACGATGCGGTTTTCTGGTGCCAAGCCAGCTATGAACCTCTTTGTCACACTACCCGACCAGGTTTTTGCTGCTGAGGTCATCTCAGGTCAAGTTAGGTCAAGGTCAATTATATGTGTTTGTATGTCTGTGTGTGTCTGTGTGTATACTGATGTGTGCACCGATTGTGTATGTGTCCATATTACATGAAATCATGATCTGAGAAGCTCTTACCAAAATGCAGTCAAAAAACTTCACAAAAAGTAAATTCCATTTGCCTAAAACGCAATTATCTTAGATGACCTAGGTTGACCTTGACCTTGACCTTGACATCTGTACCTCGTCGAACAACATGTTCCATGATAGGTGGGAGGTGAGACTGGTAAAAAAGGCCGAAATCAAGGTGTCAAAAGCTCACAAGGCCCATAGCCAACGCAAGATATCGAGAATTGGCCATTTGGGTCATGACATGACCTGAAAATCAAGGTCATATCTCCGAAACCAATAACCACCTAAACTTGACATTTTCAGTGGACATCAAGAAAGGATAGAGGAGCAGCTATACGAAAAATCAGCCTTCTAGCTCTAAAAATGTTGAATGCAGAGCAGAAAGACTACCTGGGGGGACCCCCCCATGCCTACCGGTTGACCTGACCTTACCTGACCCGACCTGGTCTAAACGCTTAACGACATCATCTGTGATCAAAACTAACACGACATTCGTGATAAGCACCCCGGAAATCCCCTTAGCAGCCACACTTTACGACTTTCTATCAGGTCCCGCTATTCCCGATTTTTGGGTCATTGACCTGACCTGGAATGTCAACCGATGACCTGGGACCTTAAAATTGATCATCATTAGCTTTCTCTCGTCACGGGCAACACGCTCGTTTTTTTTTTTGCGAGGCTCTAGCTCCATCAGGGGCTAAACGCGAGGGGGTGTCGTACCCCCCCCCCCGTTGTGCCGTCGAAAGACTCAAAATGGCCTGTGCCGGTGACCATATCATTGTCGACAATTCTGTCACCGCGCCGGCACTAGCCGTGGTGTGACGTCATCCGGCCGGCACGTCGACGTACAGTTCCACACTTCGGTAACTCGCGGCCCGGTGTGGGTTAGCCACATTTGAATTCATTTTACCCAGTTATTGAACGAAAACTGCCATTCCATCTGCGCCACGGTTTCGCCGCGCACAAAATATGCTGCAGCGACGCTCGGCCGCGGCGTGCCGGCGGACAGTGCAGTGGGCGGAGCCAAAGTGGTGTTCACGGGCACCGCAAACTGCTGAGTGCGGTGTGTGTGGTGTGTGCAGCAGGCGTGGGGGTAGGGGATGGGTAGGCGATTCTGAGTTCTGACGTCACGGCTGCGTGCGGTGGACGGTCCGCTGTGGCCAGTCCCGACCGGCCACAGCGGTCGCTGTGTGCGGTGACGGAAGGCTGACGTAGGGACGCAGTGGGCGGAGCTTGGAGGCTGTGTACAGGGACCCGCAGTTGCTTCTGTACACACTAGTATTTCAGCGTATTCTTTGCCTAATGCCTGTGACACCGTTGGAGGCGAATTGGGAAATGATTGTGTGCTTATTAAAACCACCATCTGAAGGGCTTTAAACTGATGTGCTGCTCTCCTAATTCAGTGAACTTTTTATGGCTATATCAGCAAAACATTGTTTTCAGCGCTTTTTCCTGCCCCATTCCTTCTGAAACCTGGAACCGCTTATTCCATTTACTCCTGCCACCTGACGATGGTCGTGCTGACTACTAGTTCCGGCGCTAGTTACTGCTCCAGTTTTGCACCCGGCACAAACTCAGGCGGCACCGGGCCGCCGTGGCTCGACCATGGGGAGGGTCGGACCGAGCCGACTGCCTGGGGTGCGGTTAGATCGGACGCCCTGCTGGGGAAGGGGACGGGAGTGAGGGGGAGGGGAGGTGGTCACGTGGTCCGTCCAAGCTCGCAGACGACCTGTCCTGCGCCCAGCCATGTTCCGTGATCCAAAATGGCACGAGAGCTGTGGAATGCCTGGAGGAGACGCTTCGAAAGCGAACTTCAGCAGCACTAATTTACCATATTCTGTGGAGATAAGTTGATATTATCTTAATTCAGAAAAAAATTGTATGTCCAAGCTGTATAAGCTGTATCCTTTTAAAAGTTGTAAATAGAATTATTTTTAGGGACTTATAGGTTTCGTATACACAGTGAATTGTGTTACAATAAGCCGTTTCGCTGTTATGGTTATTAACTGAAGAGTTATCCTTTTTTCTCACAGGGAATGACAATACAATAACAATACAAATAAAACCAGACGTTTCGCACAAAAAAGTGCCTCCGTCAGTGGCAAGAAATAAGTAATTAGGCATAGGTACATGCAGGCGCGGATCCAGGGGGGGGCGACGGGGGCGGCCGCCCCCCCCCCCCCCGACATCCGAAAAAGGCGCCCATAGCCCGCGGCAGAGAGGGCGCCCCGAGCAAAACAGAGGCGACACAGTAAAGGTTGAGCAGAAATAGGGCACCTCCTGCAGAAGTTGGGCTCACCAAGCAGGAGAGCGACGCCCAATTGCCCATTCCCAGTAGATCAGAGTCGCCCCAGAAGCAGATGGGCGCCCCCAGCAGAAGAGGGGCGTCTTATTACAAGAATAAAAACATGCCTTCCGTTCAAGAGGGGCACTCCTGGCAGGAGAGGTGCCCCCCTGAAGAGGAGCGACGCCCCAGCAAAAGCAGAGAGGCGCCCCCATTCCAAGAAGAAGAGGGGCGCCCTAACAGCAGATAGGCGCCCCAACAAAAAAAAGAGAAGCCCCAAAATAAAAAAATGGGTGCCACTGGCAGAAAAGGGGCGCCCCCGGCAGCGGAGGGGGCCCAGCAGGAGAAAAGAGCCTCCAGCGGGAGACGGGCGCCCCAGCCAAGGGGGGCGCCCCAGCAGAAGAGAGGAGCCCCCTGCAGGAGAGGGGCGCCCCCAGCAGAAGAGGGGCGCCCCAGCAGAAGAGAGGCGCCACAGCAAAAGTTGATCAGAGATGGGGAGCCTTCAGCAGAGGTTGGGCTCGCCAAGCAGGATAGGGGCGCCCCATTGACAATATCCGGCAGACGAGAGACGCCCCAGCAGCAGATGGGCGCCCCAGCAGACAGCAGCTGTTGGGCGCCCCCGGTAGAAGAGGGGCGCCTCATTACAAGAAGAAAAGGAGTATATTCTGCACAAGAGGGGCGCCCCTGAGGCAGCGGAAGGGCAACCCCAGCAGAGGGGCTGTGCCCCAGTAAAAGGAGAGTGGTGCCCCGCTCCGAGCAGAAGAGGGGCGCCCAAGCAAAAAGAGGAGCCCCATAAGAAGAAAAGGGGTGCCTCTGGCAGGAGAGAGACGTCCCCCGCAGTGGAAGGGCGCCCCCAGAAGAGGCGTCTCTAGCAAAAGATAAGTGCCCCTGCAGGAGAGGGGCACCCCAGCAAAAGTTGGGCAGAAATGGGGCGCCCCCAGCAGAATTTGGGGTCGCCGAACAGGAAAGGGCCGCCCCATTCACAGTAGAAAAAGGGACTCCCCAGCAGCAAAGGCGTGCCCTAACAGAAAAGGTGCACTCCCAGTAGAAGCGGGACGCATCAAGAAGAAGAGGGGCACTTCTAGCAAAAAATGGGCGTCCCAGATAAGTGGGCCGCCTACAGCAAATTGGTCGTTCTTAGAAGAAATGAGGCGACTTCAGCAAAGTGAGCCTACCCATGACGGATTGGGCGATCCAAGCAGAGGTTGGGCGCCCCCGGGAGAAGTGAGGCATACCAGCATAGGTGAGACGCTTCCAGAAAAGAGGGACATCACCGGGAGAAGAAGGACGCACCAGCAAATAGAGGCCACCTTTTTGCTTATCTCTTTTGCTAACGAAGCGGCGCCAATCTACGACATTTAACCCGCGCCGTGCTAGTGGTCTAAGTTTTCCGTGCCGTGCTGGGGGGGGGGGGGGGGGTCACGCCCCCTCGTCTAACTCGGCTCTTGGGCCGCGTAGCGACACGCGGTAAGCGGCATTCGAAAGATCGTCCAAAAACAGGACGAAAACAACTCTGTCATTTTTTAGGTCAGGTGAAAGGTCAGGTCACCATAGGTCATCAATAGTAAAATGTTGCCTATTTTAACATTTTTTTCGAAACACCGGCACATACCTAACTCGGATACCAATACAGCTATAGTGCAGCGGAAAAGCGCATTCGATAGCCCTTTCAAAGGTGTTTCCGTAACCTGTCCTCAGATATGACGCAAGGTTAACGGTTTAGTCTTCGGAGGGCAAAAACTCTAAAAATAGCCGTTTTACGAATTAACAATGTCTTCCTGTAATAACTTTTGACTCAAGAGAGTCTCGACGTTACCTTTGCCAGCATCACGTTTCTGTTCGAGACGCGTCGAATGAACAATATGATGACTTGTAAAGGCAATTTTGAGAATTTGACCTCATGTCAAAGTCATGACCTGACCGGGAAAGATCATATTGCATATCAGTCGATCCGTATCGTCGAGCTGAACACAACTGAGTTTTTTATCGCTCTAGCATGTATCTATCAAAAGTTATTTACAAAAAAACAGCTGTGAACCTTTCATGACCTGGGATAACCTCTGGAACATAACTAATGAGTGGTCACAGGTGCAATGTTCTTATTAAGTGTGTTAATTTTATCTGTATCCCAATGCTTGAGATTGTCTAGAATGGCGCTCGTCCAAAAGAGATGCCTTTCAATTTTCTCCCATAGACTTACCTATACATAATAGAGAGGTCGCAAAGCTGACCTGACCTTAGGTCACATATCAAAATTCCGAGATAAACATTTCATGAATATTGTTGCTTTCATCAACTGCTGAAAGTTTCAAAGCGATCGTTCAGTCGGTATAGCAATTAGCAATGGTGAGCATTTGAACTTTTTCTAAGGTTAGGTCACGTGGAATAACCTGGTGACCTGACCTTGCATCACCCGGGTCTCACATTTTTACAACATGTGCAGAAAAGATATATGATAACTGATAATGTATACTGAAAAGTGAAAACGGCGGCGCTGCGCGCAGCCGTTGTAAACATATTTGCGAAAAACCTAGGGGGACGTGAAAACGCCCCCCCCCTCACGGCGTGGGTTTTAAACTCTCGATTTTGACGACGGTTTGGCGCCCCCGGATTGCCAGGTCGCCCCTATTTCAACTTGCCGCCCCCCCTCCCGAAAATTCCTGGATCCGCCACTGGGTACATGTTTTCTTTCGATAAAATCGATGAAGTAGTTATCTTTATTTTTTTTTAAAATATATTTTCAGCAGTTTTTTAAGCACATCATGAAAGCTTATAAACATTGGTGTATTTTATCGGCAACCCGGCTGGCCAGACCGAGACGGTGCCGCATTTAGTTCTCATCGATGTTAAACCTATACACTCATTTTTCTCCACTGACGAAGGCACATTGTTGTCCGAAACGTTTGGTTTTATTCGCATTGTTTTTATATTGTCATTGTCCGTGAGAAAAACATACTCATATGGACTGGTCTCAGTTCATATAGAAATTGTTGCACATTCATCAACACAGATAAAATGAATATTAGCCCTCACCACACATATAAGTAGAGGTTAGTAGACCGCGCCCCCTGTTTTTCACCAATAAATCGCGGCAAAGCGAAGGATTGCGACGATTCTTTGGTGAGTTAATCAATTTTAAAACTTCCCGGAAAATTAAATAGCCCTTATCATTTTTGCATCTTGTCTGAGAATTTTAAATCCCTGAACCAAATTACCTTTAACCTGTGATTATTTTTCTCAAAATCATGTCAGGCCAGAATAGCAATTGAAAGTCAGCGCACATCTTCTGTGTGTTACCATAGTCGTTTCGTGATTAGCAACGTGACAACATGTGAAATATACTATCTAATGTTTGTCTCATTGATTGTTAAAGGGACCCTCCCACCTTCAAAAAAGTTAATGAATTGGCCTGAAAGTGATGTCGCTCGGTTCAGAAAGAGCAAAAACGAATATCTACCAAATTTCATCGAAAAATATTTACCGGTTTTCAAGATGTTAGACTTTTACTTTTGTTTACTTTTTGGGATCTCCGCTGTTCCTAGCGACTTTATTTGAAAGTGCGGCATTTGTTGCGCGCAAAGCAGCATATACCACCGCGTGCTACAAAACGTTTTAGTCAAACATTTAACGGACGTTCGAAAGCCTGATGACGTCATCAGATTCCCGTAATGGTTAAGAGATAGGGACCACGCTGGTCTCACCCTGCAAGTAAAGGGAAGAAATTTCTTGAACACCATAAAGCTGCGGGGGTTGCGACCAGGATAAATGGTGGTTTCTGAGCCTGGCCGCAAACTTGGCTATCTCAACTCAAAACTAATGTTAAGGTGGGAGGGTCCCTTTAAGGGTGCCAAGTTCACGTGAAACTCAGGCTAAGGTCATTTACTTGAAATGATCTCGGTTAACTTCCTTATTTTTACACCTTTTTCTGTGGTTTTTTTTAGGAAGTGTTGGTTTGAAATTTAGCACCCATTTTAGCATTTGAAAACTAGGCATACTTATGTATCAGTTATAGTGCCTATGAAATATGTTGCAAGGCTGTAAGTGCTGGTTAACATTCTATGGATAGCCGGCAGAACGCCTAATGGGTGATCTGGCGTGACCCGTCCTACCCCAAATGCTTTGATACATCATCTTTGATCAAAGCAAGCGCAAATTCGGAGTCAGAAGCAAGCCAAGTCCCAGCTAACTTCACTTGTAGAAATTCTAGCAGGACCCAATTTTCCGTGCTTTTGGCTATTAACCTGATCTGGGAGGTCAACCAGTGACCTAGGATCTCAGCATTGACCAGGACATAAAAATAATTGGCTTTTTCTCGTCAGCGATGACCAGGACCCTCAAATCATCGGATTTCTCTCGTCACGAGCAGCTCGCTCTTTTTTATTTTTCAGCGAAGCTCTGGCTCTTTTTATCAAGGACCGAATGGCTGAGGGTTTCTACGCCCCTCCGCTACATGTAAGACGCTGAAAAGAAATGTCTAAATAGGTGAGGGTTAAATATCGATTGGTTTTTAAGTGCCGAAGCCCGAAGCACTTTAATTTACTTCGATAGCAGTTTTTAAGACCAATGAGCTCGAATACTACTTGAACAATGTAACTTCTTGAACAATGTAAGCACCACATAAAATGAATCGTGAGAGAAGCGGCTCAATATTAAGGAGCTATGAGACACTTAATAAAAAACGGCATAGATTAGAAACTGCACCTAACTTGCACTGCTTTTTAAACCTTTCCGTTGCAGACTGGTAGATTAAATTTTAGAATTGATTTCAGCTGATGCTTAAATGGAGCTATTCATTCGTTCATTCATGCGACCATCCAATTCCATTCATAAAAGAAGCCAGTGACAAAATTGTTCATTTTAGATAAGTGTGAAATCCAAAGTCAATAAAGGTTTAATGATACGGCAAATTTGACAGCTTTTATAATGAACAGACAAATAACTTTAACAAATCAAGGTTGAGCGCCCCAAATAGGGGAGAGTGAGGTAAGATGAGCCAAGGGGCAAGTTTAGCCACCCCATGTTTCTCAGCTCCTATTGCGCTAATTGACTGGAGCTTCCATGTGCCGTTCGCTTACGATGCTGCAGTCTTTCACGTGAGACGGCAACGTTCTCACGCTCAGCACCCGGTAACATGTGGTATCGCCCCTGATAACTAAGACATGTTTTGCCTTTAAAATGAGATGGTTGTTATCTGCGGTGCATGGTTATTTTCCTTAGCGGGTGTCATTAATCGAAAATGGCCACGGGTGGGGCAAGATGAGCCATTTTCACCTGGGGGAAGATGAGCCGGATAAGCCATTGTTGTCTCCGCTGTCGAAAACCAAACTGAGCGGCGCTTGTTTCTGCTGAATAAAAATGGTAAGGAAATTGTTTTTCTTTGTTGATTACACAAGTTGTAAGTGATTTGCAGATTATCTGAAGGATAAAATGATTTCTTCCGAGATAGAAAACTTGACGAGTTATTGGAAGGCTTAAAACAGTCACTTTTTAATGGAGGAAAAAAACTTTGCCATAAGTATGTATGCCATGGAGTAGGTAAATAAAAGAGCCCACTCTTCGCCGCGCCCGGGAAAAGAAGAGGCTCGCTTTTTCTATCCATGCTCAACTTTCCCCACGACGTGTCTCAAGTTACCCCGCCCATGGGGTAAGATGAGCAACGTGCAAGATGATTTTTGACGTAGCCTTTCAGTACAAAAATAAGCGGTATGAAACATTTCTGGCCACCATTACATGCGCAATGACCACTCTGTCCGTCCAACCCGTAAACGCAGAAAAATGATCAGTAAGTTAGCCTGTAGCTTACGAAAAACAAAAAGCGGCTCAACTTACCTCATTCTTCCCTATACGTTACACAATTGAGTGCATTCTTTAGGCCATCACAGTATTTGTCAACAATTATTGTTTGGGGGACTGGGGAGGGTGGTTACTGGCTCATAAACTGTCCCCCCCCCCCCACAAAAAAGAATAGAAAACGAAGCCGATCATCCGCGAAAAGAACTATTGAGCTCGAACCAAGGTGACGAATCGATTTATAGGTATGCAGGATGACTAACGATGCCACTTTTTGACTTCTTGTGTCAAATAAATTCCATCGTCCGGATAGCACGTCAACATTCTTGACATTTTACAACAAACGTATACTATTTGGCGCGACTAGCCTCATAAATGTTCTGAAACTAAAACCGTTTCTTCGCAATTAACTTGGACCACGTCATCCAGCTTATGCACGACAAAAATAAAATAATGCCTCAGGATCACTGGCCTGAATTCCAATGCTTAAAGTTTACTCAAAACCGGTGTGGCTGAGGCACTCTTCGCTACATCTCGTGACGGCCACCATTGTGTTGCATTTTTTTCGGTAAGCTATAAGTTAATAAGGAAAGGATTGGTGAGTGGGTTGAAAATAGCCCTCACCCTTTACCCTCCTTCTGGAAACATAAGTAATCGAAAGATCTGGCGATGGTTTATCCACCTCCTCTGCCACCGCGCTGCGAGGCCTCGATTCGTTCGGTATGTGGCTTCCTGAGCGGTCCTCCCCGGAGGCAAGGTGAAAGGTCATGGCATTGGCCTGTATCAGAAATTTATACGTTGCTGAATATGTTTTATAGTTCTTCCAAGGCCTTGGACACCGTTTTATTATATCGGATAAGCATTGCACTTTCTTGTCAATCAATACATTTAAAGAAAACTTGATCATAATCTTATACTGCGGCAATTGTAGTTCTGCTTACGGTTGCCTCTTTATGATACGGGCCACCACCACCTCCACTGCGCTGGAGCTCAGGCGTTCTACCCCTCCCCGCTACGGACCGGCCCTCGGGCTATAGGTGTGTTAGTACTGAGCGCAAAACTGTAGTAGTCACGTGACTTTCATTCACGTAGCGGGAACGGAAGCTATAGGCGATACCAAGGACGGGCTCTGGGGAGGCAACTGGCACAGAAAAATAGCAGGATTGTAGTTTTGGAAGAATATCTGTTGCGGTAAGAGGAATTATACAAAACATACGTGCTAGGAGCAAACATGTGTTATTCCTCCATACTTTGCGCTGGATTTCCTTTCTCCAATGGCCTGCACTTAGCAAATAATAGCGCAATTCTAAATTGGTAATATATGTGTACAGTAGCAACTGCGGGTCCCTGTAGTGTGTATACGGTCCGACCGCACACAGGGCCCGTGAACAGCCCCCAGGCGACTGACGTCACCCGAGTATGACGCACGCAGCACAGATCTATGCTGCGCGGGCCCGAACAGCCCTCGTCTGACCTGTGTTCTCCTCTCCCAGGAGGTCACCCAGGCTACTGCCCGCCGCCCCGCCCGGCCTGCCCGCGGCTGAAATTCCACCGCCCTCCACCTGCACCGGAGACGTGTAGCAGCGACTTCTCCTGCGGACACGCCGACAAGTGCTGCTACGACGCTTGTTTGAAGGTGAAAGTCTGTAAGCCGGCTCTACACCATGGCTAGAGCTGGTCCAGTAGACTTCAGCTCAGCTACTGTGACTGAAAATGATGAACGGTGAAAGGCTGCGTATGGACTGTGGCAGGCGTTTCTTGGACTTGTGGTGGAGGCCTTGTGTGAATATAACACTGAAATGCTGGGTCGACCCCTTCAGATTGCATTCTGCAAGCATGCAGACTGCAGTATTTGGTCTTATAGCTGAGAGCACATCACTGGACCCTGCTCAGCACGATGCATTATAATATTTTCTTGCGTCTAACATGTATACCGTACACTGGCGGATCCAGGGGGGGGGGCCACCGGGGCCATGGCCCCCCCCCAAAAGCCTGAAAGGGGGGGCCAACATATCTTTTGGCCCCCCCAAAACGCTTGAAGAAAAATTAATGTGAGATGGTTGCGTAGTAGATACCTACTAGAATCAGCAGCGTGATTCAATAGCGTAGAGAAAGTCAGGGGTGCGGGAACTACTTTCAGACTGGGGGGGGGGGACACCATAATAGAGATCAACCTAGGGTCCCCCCAAATCTAGTTTCTCACCGGTTTTAGGCCACTTATTTTTCATCTCTTGGCTTTTTCAACAAAAAAAGAAAACATTTGCAAAAAGGGCGGTATTCCGTCTGAAAGTTGTGGTGGCACCGCCCCCCACTGGTGGATTCAGGGAGGGGGCCACCGGGGCCATGGCCCCCCAAAAGCCTGAAAGGGGGGCCAACATATCTTTTGGCCCCCCCTCCCAAAACGCTTGAAGAAAAATTAATGTGAGAAGGTTGCGTAGTAGATACCTAAAAGTTAGAATCACCGGCGTGATTCAATAGCCTAGAGAAACTCAGGGGTGCGGGAACTACTTTCAGACTGGGGGGGGGGGGGGCACACCATAACAGAGATCAACCTAGGGTCCCCCGAATCTAGTTTTCTCACCGGTTTTGGGCCACTTATTTTTCATCCCTTGGCTTTTTTCAACAAAAAAGAAAACATTTGCAAAAAATGGGGTATTCCGTCTGAAAGTTGTGGGGGCACCGCCCCTACGGCCCCATAGTTGGGGGGTGGGCAAGCTGTCCCCACTGCCCCGGTTCCCGCGCCTATGGAGAAACTACCTGGTTTACTAGCTTCCTTCATAAAGTGTCGTCATGTCTTGTCGTCACCCGAGAAGGTCTTATTGCATACATATCGATTGAACTGTCAAGTTAACAAACTTGCTCTGGCAGCCTGACCTGACATGACCCGGCAATTTTTCATTCACGGAATATGCGCAATAATTTTTTTTTAGGAACACTCACTGAGTTGGCGTTGAAAAGCTTGTTTTGTTTGGTAATTGTACAAGAAGCATATCAGGGACCTTTTTGTCCCTTCCCGTGAAACGGTAAAAGACTTATTTCGGTCAGAGCTCAGGCCAATCTCTAAGGGGTCAGTCGGGTCACTTATTTCTTAAAAGGGTCCTTACGGCATCCAAGGACCAATTCCGGCTTTTGAGTGCACCACATCAGCATTTGATGCTGCGACAGATGGTGAAATATGAATATATGTTACAGGCCGTATGAAAATTATCCGTTTGCAAACGGCCTGGCCCAGTCAGGGCATATGAAACAGCCTGAAAACACCGGCCGTTTGCAAACCATGACCTGAAATATCAGACCGTTTGAAAACGTCCTAGTTAGTTTCGGCCTAGCGGATCCAGGGGGGCCACGGGGTCATGCCCCCAAGCCTGAAAGGGGGCAACATGTATTTTGGCCCCCAAAAACACTTAAGAAATATGAATGTGAGAAAGTAGCGTAGTAGGTAGAAACTACCGTATCATTAAAAATATGTGAGCTTGAGTGTTGGTCTCGTCTTCACCCAAGAAGTTCTTATTGCATACTTTACCTCTCGATCGACGCGTGAAGTTATCGTGTAAGTTATCATGAATCTGATCGCGACGAAACTCTAGCACCCTCATGTTGACAAAGTCTGAAAATTTCATGACCCTGACCCAAGTGACCTTTGACCTGTGGCCTATTTCTCGAGACTATCCGTGCGTTCGGAGAGCATGGAATATTCACCGTCCCCTGGAATATTCCCCGTGCCGCGTTCGGAGGCGTATCTCTCTGAACGGCCAATCTCCGGGAATGTTCCGCGCGCATGGAGTATTCCACGGATTCCACGTGGAATGTGCCTCTCCGAACGCACCATATGTTTGGCCATGTTTGAGGCCATGTTTGGCCGGAATCGCGATTCCGCGTATGTCGGCTCACATTATCCGCTCGTTTACAGTCTTTTCGTGGTTTAAAACGCTCAAACATGTGAAATGATGTTGGTCCCAACCATTGTGGTAGGTGTCAATGTCACCTTAGGGTCAAGTCAGGTCATTGACCTTTGACGACCTCGGTGCACTTTTCCGAGTTTAATATGTTTCTAGGATAGTTTCGTTTAGCTGATTTTGAATTTAGCATTTAGCAACCATTTGAACATTTACGAAGTAGTTTTGATGCCTTCGTATCATGTTACGTAGCTGCCAGTGGTAGTCGGACACCTGCTACACGGACGCCCATAAGTACTGGTTGACCTGGTTGACCTGACCTGGCCTGCCCCGACATGGCCTAAAGGCATGAAGACATCATCTATGATCCAAACTAACATGAAATTCGTGATCAGCACAAAAAAAATCTATTACAGCCTTACTTTAGGAGGTTCTGACAGGCCCTGATTTTCCCGTCTTTTGAGTCTGTGACCTGACCTGGGCGGTGTTTCACGGCACGCTGCCAGCGCTGTTGGCACTTTTGGTTTCCATGGAGACATCAACTAGCCTATACCTACAACACTACCGAAGGTTGACCTTAGCTCGCGGAATGCGCTGGAGCGGCTGGCAGCGCGACCGTGAAACATCGCCCTGGAAGGTCAACCAATGACCAAGGACCTTAAAATCGGGTATCATCGGCTTCCTCTCGTCACTCACAGGCAACACACTCGTTTTTTCCGCGAGCTCTAGCTTGATCAGGGGCCGAACGGCAGAGAGGTTCAACCGACACCTCCCAGCCCGCGAAGGCTGCGCCAAGCACCGACCCGGAGCGGTGGTCGACAAAAGCAATTTGAAGTGTTTTCAAAGTAGTTTTCGGGTTGAGTGGGCTACCATTTCTCTCTCTATTTTTTTTTTAGTTTAAAAAAATTATCGTTTCAGGGCTGTGACGAAAAATAAATGGCCTAAATCCGATGAGAAAACAGGATTTGGGGGTACCCTAGGTTTGGCTCCTTGCACGAGTTGGCCCCCCCCAAAACGCAAGTCTGGATCCGCCAGTGATACCGTAGCTAGGATGCTTCATCTTCTTCACGCGGTATTATCTCACATATTCTGGAATCAATCAGCAAGGCCCTCGCTCCATTTGCGTCAGCGGACGGCTATATGTTACCCATTTTTAAATAAATGCGCTTTTTTCGTGTTTTTTTTTTTACTCCACCAATGCAAGACCTATGGTGCAGGACGGATGCAAATAAACGTTTACACACACCGGAAAGGCACACCTTTGAATGCTTGATTTTCTCGTTCTTTGTAATAAATTGGATGTGAGAGAGTTAACCCGCGCCCGGCTGGGGGTCCTGGATTTCCACGCCCTGCTGGGGGGGGGGGGGGTGTTTGAACACCCCCCCTTCTAACTCGGCTCCTGGGCCACTTAGCGATACGCGGAAGGCGGCGTTCGAAAGAGCGTTAAAAATAATGAGTAAGTCACTTCGGTCAATTTTTTGGTCAGATCAAAGGTCAGGTCACCAGAGGTCATTGAAGGCAAAATTTCGCCGATTTCCAGGTCGAATGTCGACAATTTCCAAGAAGCCAACGCATAACTCGGGAACCAATAGAGCTACAGCGCCGCAGAAAAGCGCATTCGACAGCCCTATTACCGCCCTTTCTGAATAATTCTCTCAGATTTGACCTAACGTCAACGGTTTTACCTGCAGGGGGCAAAAACTGCAAAAATAGCCGATTTTTTCGGAAACAGTTTTTCTGCAATAACTTTTGATCAAAGCCTTGTACGAGCTTACTTTTACCGGCATCGTGTTCCTCTCGTCAAGACGCATCGAATGAACTATAAGTTGACCTTGAAAGGTCAACTTGAAAATTTGACCTCAGGTCAAGGTCATGACCTGACCGGAAAGGGTCATGTTGCATATCAGTCGATTCGTATCGTCGAGCTGAACACATCTAATGCGTTTTCATCGCTCTAGCATGCCTCTATCAAAAGTTATTTGCGAAAAACAGTTAGATAACATTCGTGACCTAAGATGACCTCAGGGCATAAACAGGGGTCACGGACACCATTTTCATGTTCAGTGTGTCTAAACCACTTGTAATTCAGTGTTTGGGAGTGTCTATAATGTCTTTCGTCCAAAAGAGGCGCATTTCAATTTTCTCCCATTGACTTATAATGGAGAGGTCGCAAAATTGACCTGACCTTAGGTCATCGATATCAAAATTCTGAGATATACATTTTGTACATGCTATTGCTCTTAGCAATCGCTGAAAGTTTCAAAGCGATCGGTCACTCGGTGTAGCTATGACAGACATTGAAACTTTTTATGAGGTGAGGTCACTTCAAGTGACCTGGTGACCTGACCTTGAATGACCTTGGTCTGAAATTTTCACAATATGTGTAGAATTGATGTATGATAAGGTGTACCAAAAACGGCGGCGCTCCGCGCCGCCGTTTTTGAGATATTCCCGAAAAACCACAAGGGGGGAGGGGTGGTCATGATCAGGTCATGGTCAGTTGGGGGGGGGGCATTTTGGCCCCCCCCCCCTAAGATCTCGAGAACCACGCAACCTAGCGACAAGCGGCAAAGAGTATTGGATAGCCCTATCAGGGAACTACCTTGTGACCCAATTTTATTGACCTAGGTCAAACCGATTTGAGCAAATGTTTTGATGTGATTGACCACTCGAAGCTCCTTTCAAAATTACAGGCGCACGGAATTGACACTTCATGGTTTTCCGCATATCTTCAAAACCACACTCAGAGCGTCAGCTTCACTGACAATCACGGTGGAATCAAAAAGTCCCGCCCGCTACCCAACAGCATCGGAGTTTTTCAGGGTTCAGCCTTAGGCCCCCTCCTCTACTGCGTCTTCGCCAACGACCTTAGTCAGTTTGCCGAAGGCGCAGTAGTAGTACAATATGCAGACGACACACAAATTCTAGTAAGCGGCAAGAAATCTCAATTTCAATCACTCGTCACTCGTATGGAGGACACATTGGCCTCTCTTGACCGTTGGTTCCGGGCCAACGGCTTAAAAGTCAACGCCGCTAAGACTCAGCTGATGCTGTTGGGCAGCCCCCAAAATCTTCGCACATTGCCTGAACTTAAAGTAAAATACCGCGATCACGAGTTGTCCCCAGTTTCCTCAGCAAAAAATCTCGGCATCATATTTGATCGTCACCTGACCTGGGGTGATCATATTACAACGCTCACGAAACGCTGCTTTGGAGTTTTGGGTGGTCTCTCGCATCTCCGGGGGCACCTACCGCCCAATGTGATCTCCGTGCTGGTCAGCGCACTGGTCATATCACAAGTTCGATACTGCATCGCAGTGTATGGTGCTGGCACCAGACACAATCTCTCTCGGATACAAAAAATCTTAAACTACGCAGCAAAAGTCATTTTCGGCCGCAAAAAGTACGATCATGTTTCCGATTTGATGTGCCAGTTGCGCTGGCTCAGCGCGGAGAACCTCGTCACCTACCACTCCCTGTGCCTGCTGCACAAAGTGCGGTGTCACGCCGAGCCGGAGTTGCTAGCGGGTAGTCTGGCCACCGTGGCGGAGGCGCGCGGCCGGGACGCTGCTGTCAGCACGCGGCAGGACACACTCCTGCACGTGCCGCGATCCCGTACAGAGATGGGCAAACGCCGGTTCACCTGCCGAGCGCCGGCTGCCCTCAACTCACTGCCATCGGATTTGCCCCGACTGCCCCCGGGGGCGTTCGGACGACGCCTACGCAGGCATCTGCTCGAGGAGCAGAACACTAGCAACTAGTCATCATGAGTGTCTCTCTGTATATGTGTTCCCCTTTCATCTTTTATTGTATTTTATCATCACCTGTTTTACTGACGACGGGCAGTAATAGCCACATGTTCCAGTGGAATGTCCTGAATAAACTGTCTATTGTCTATTGTCTATTGATGACGTCACAGGTCAGGTCAAATGTCCAATTTTCACCGTTTACAGGCATTTCAAGAAATGCGTTGTAAAATCGAGTAAAATGCATTTCATTGAAAATCATCGATGGAGAAATGTTCTTCAAACGCATATTTTGCTAGTTGAGGTCACTGATACCAGGTCAGTTCACAGAGGTCAGGTCACTGGGGGTCACAATACGAAAGTGTCGTGTGATCAGGCATCGGTAGGATTGTGATTGCAGGATTGCAAAATCCTGATTGCATTCCTTTTTGGTGGATTGCACCTGGATTTGAAATCCATTCCAAAAAACAGGATTTGATTGCGGATTGGATTGCATCATACTTCCAATTTTTGCAATCCAATCCGGATTGTGTTTGATAAGTGCTTTGAAATGGTTTGCTGCGATTGAAGATTGTGAGATCGGCTTCATCGGCTTAATGTACTTTGCTATCAATGGTTTTACATCGAAACTTGAAATGATTTAAACGCTTTTAATTTAAACACTCAAAATAATATACGCTGATGAACTAAATAGGAAGGGCAAAATTATAGATATAGATCATAATATAGATCATTATACAGATATAGATCATAATAGATAATAATCATAATATAGATAAAACACCGGTTGGGCACAGGTTTAAATGTGGGGGTGTTTGAGGCAAAAAATATTTCCCATAAAATACCTGTGCCTTAGATAGGAATTACTAGCAAGACTAGGTACTAGAAATGGGTGATTTGGGGATGGAGGCACGGCCCTATGCCCCCCTCCCTTCCCCAGATCCACGAGTGCACATAATAATACAACAGGATTGCAAAAAAGGATTGCGGATTTGATCACAATCCAAGTGAAAAAAGGGGATTGCGGGTAGGAATGCAATCCACTTCGGCACTAGGAATGTGGATTGGGAATGCAATCCTTTCAAAAAGGATTTTACCGATGCCTGCGTGTGATACATGTTTTATGGTCCATTTTACATGACAAATGCGATTATGTGGGTCAGGCATCCTTTGGGGCCAGCTTAGGTCACGTTTTGGTCAAAGTCAGGTCAAGATCAGGTCAAGGTCAGGTTAAATTAGGTCAAATTTCAAAGATGATATTTTTGCATAGAATGGGTATTGAATCGATGCAGCTCGTCACGGGGAGTTCAATGGTGGTCTTTGTTTTGCCGTACTCGGAGGTCTAGAATCGCTAACAATTGAGTTAAAAAATTTGACGTCATCATTTTTGAACAGTTTTTTCGCTATAACTTGGCCAAAAAACGAGATATCGATCTGAAATTTGGTATGTATATAGAAGAGAGCAGGGACTATCACATATATTCCGGTTTTTTTGAAGTTCGGGAAAATTTTGGATTTTTTTTAGTTTTTCTAAAAAAATCAATTTTTTGATTTTTTTTTTGGTCAAAAACCCAAAATTTTGAAAATCCGAGATGGCAGTTTTGTAGCGCCGCTTTTTGTCTACTAGACCATGTAAAGAACTTTGAAATTGCTTGATAACTGTAGATTTGGTGAGCGTTTCAAGATTGCATGCTTTTTGCTCATTTTTGCTCGAACATGACCTCAGTTTGACCTCAATAACTCCTGACCTAAGGTGACCTAAGACTTGAAATTTAGTGTGAAGGTGGCAAATTGATGCCCGGGAAGGTAATGAAAATTTGGCGGCGCTGCGCGCCGCCGTTTTTTTGCTATTCAGGAAAAACCACAGGGGGGGGGGGCAAAATGGCCCCCCAACGGGGCGAGGGGTCAATGGGGAAAAATGAAAACTGCTATTCTGGCGCCGGGAACGATCTCCAACTATCTCAAGCACACAGAATCGTGATTTGATGCACTTTTTGCAAGGTTAGATTAGATGCGTCACTTTTGCAATGTTGACCTTGCGTGACTTCATTTATGACGTCATCAAGGTCATATTCTTTTTTCGTCAATAACTCCCGATCAAATTGAGCTAGCGAGTCGAAAAAGCCACCAATGGACTCAGGAAGACCTGCCGAATCGAATGATATGCGACTTGACCTCTTTCGACCTACTTCGTGACCTGGGGGTGCTGACCTGACCTTGACCTGAGGTCAACACCCTAAGTTGACCTGACCCGAACAAAAAGTATATCATTCGACGCGCCTGAGCGAGGCGAACACGATGCTGCCAAAATCGCGGCTCTGCGGCCGTTTGTTTGCGAAGTTATTCACCAAAAACTGAACCATGCCTTGGGGCACTTGACCTGACCTCAGCGGTCACCGGTTGACCTAGGACCTTAAAATCGGGTACCAATTTCTGCGTCTCGTAACGGCGCATACGTTCGCTTTTTTTCCGCGACGCGCTAGCTCTACCAGGGGCGAAACGGCGAGGGGGGTCGTATCCCCCCCCCCCCCCACCGTCGGCCGGCGCGTATGTAGAAAACCAATAGGTCCGGCGAGGGTTAAAGAAGATCTGGATTTGCAGCATATTCGTCACCTGCCGCTTAGCACATTGACTTTGAAAGCAAATATATGATAGGGATAGTTAACCCTCGCACCGACGGGGGGGGGGCGGATATCCGCCCCCCCCTGAGGTTTTTCGCGAATAGCGGGAAAACCGCGGCGTATGACTTTGGTATGAAATTTGGTATGACTATAACCTCATCAATTGTACACATGGTGTGCAAGTTTGAACCTCCTACCTTTTAAGGTCAGGTCATCAGGTCACTTTGAATGACCCAACCTCAAGTCACTTTTTTGCAACTTTGTCACCGTGCCAGAGCTACAGTAGATGTCGGAGGCCTTTGAAAGTCGCAGGATATTATTAGGTCATTAGTAGCTACAATTTGTATATCTCGGAATTTTGATATCGGTGACCTAAGGTCAGGTCAATTTCGCGACCTCCCCATTATAAGTCAATGGGGGAAAAATCAACTCCCTGTTTTTACCACTAAAACGGGTCGGAATGGCCCCATATACCATACATGACTTCAGAGTCGGCGTCGAGATCGCGTGGAGTGCGGACGTGCCGAGTGGAGGCGATCTTGGCGCACTAGAATCAGGGAGTAACACTGAGAGATAGGGATCAACCAACACAATTATAGGGAGATAGTAGGTAATCTTCTATAGATTATATCAAAACCAGGCTAGCTTCTTAGATATTTCATAGCATACAGGCTGACATTAGATACTGTATGGAATAGAAGTCTAGGTTAAGCTAAAATTTGATCGGGGGGGAAGTCAAGGTCAAAATGGACGATATTGACAAAATAAATGAGATCGTAGCCAAGGCAGTCAGGAAAGAAACTGAAATTCTTAGAAAAGAAGTGGATCAACTAAAAAAGGAGAACACAGAACTGAAGGAAAGAGTAAATCAACTTGATCTCAAGGTAGATGAAAATGAACAGTACTCAAGGAAATCCTCTCTTATACTGTCTGGAGGAGGCATTCAAAGTCCACCCAATGATAGAGAGGAAACTTCCTCTGATCTCCAAAAAGCTACAACAGCTGCTATAGAAAAGCAACTCAAAGTCAAGCTCCAAGGCAAGCTAGCTGCATGCCATCGTCTGCGAAACAGAAACAGGGTGCTAGTAAAATTTCAGGATCTAGCAGATCGAGAGGCTGTCTATCAGGCTAGATTTGGACAAAATTTGGAGAACAAAGAAACTAACATGGTAGTCCATGAAAACCTGACTTCAAAAAGAGCAGCTCAGATCAGGGTGCTGGGAAAACTCCGCAGTGACCAACTGGTTGCGAACTACCACACGCGCAACGGAAACATCTATGCTAGAATCTCGCATGATAGAAAATACACTAAAGTAGAACCAACACAAACTCAGGAAGAGATCATGCAGGCACTATCCAATGCAGACAAAGTGCACCCCAGGCAGGACTATGCAAACACGTCACGCACAAACCAAGAAATGCAAAGACATGGACAAACAAACAAACACAACAAAACAGACAGAAACAGTCACAACCTGCAAGACTATGTGGTAGACAATCCACGACAGACAAGGAAACAGGCCAAAGCAGCAGAGCGTAAAACCTCAGAGGTTACTGAGTGATTATCCCTGATCCACTTTCTGAAAGATATACCCACAGGCTACTGAGATCAGCAATGGCAACTGGAAATATCCAGATTCAACATAGACAGCACACTCTGACATCTTGACCTGGATAAAATTCACACACCTGGAAGAGAGCAGTTGGCAGTAAGTCCTCCCATTGGACATACACCAGTGCCGCCCAGGCACTCATCCGTCAGCTCTGCTCTTTAGCTATTGGAGCTGCATGGATGAGGGTAGAATGAATGTGTGTGTGACTGGAAAGAGTGAAGTACTTCCACAAGTACCTGGCCTGGCAAAAAGGCTGTTATAACAATGGAGACTGGGCGGCAAAACACAATACAAATGAAATGAAAACTAACAGTTCTTACAAAGAACTTAAGTGCAGCAGCTCTACAATTGAAAATGCTGCTAAAACCCCTTCCAGGTTCAAAGGTGTGCAATTGGTCCGAGATGGAGTCTGAGGAGATGCGACCTATGACTGCCAGATATTGCTGATGAATCCCTCATGGTATCCCCGAAACAATCCAATAATCCTACCCACCCAGCAATTAAGTAGACCAGACAGAGATGTCATAAAGTACCTATTACTGCAGCTTGCAGCTCGGACCTCCTACCTACCTTTAAATCACTCAAAGCTCATTGCTGGGATGAATAGCACATATTCATTCAGAGGCCACTGACTGAAACTGACTGAAACCTATATAAGCTTACTCACGACTGACAATCATATCATCAAGGGACCACACATCAATGAAAGACATCACGTTTTCAACTGAGTACAAAACATGAATAATCATGAGTAATACACGAATATGACAACACATCACATCGACATAGTACCCAAGGCCATCTATAGATAGTACCTGAACCAGCCCACGTGCCACCATTGATACATTTGTGAATGAACGTATAGTTACGTAAGACGTAACTCATGATTACTATAGTGGTGTTGAGATGGCGTGAGTGTGTGGTTGCAGCCAGGGGTCACTGCGGAGGTATTGAAAATTGGATAAAATTCCGAATACGTTTTATTTTCTTATTGCAATGAAATAGTATATACAACTTTATTCAACAGTTTTGTCAAATGTAAATACTATGGGCATGATCTTGACTCCCCCACCGGTATCACCTCTTTCTTTCTTCTTTTAGCTGTATACTCACCCAGCTTTATCCAAAGCCACTGTGCTGGATTTGTTGCTGGATGAGCTATACTAGCCACTGTAAGTTCAATCCTCTCAGTAGAGAGCTTGCTGAAAATGGAGTTGACTTTGAGAGGTATGTTTCACTTGAGCAATGTTCATACCATACCTTGCAATCTGTAAATCAAGCTAAAAAGTCTGAGTCATACCATTCGAAAGCTTTTCTTGACCTTCTACATGTTAACGCACGTAGCCTAACCAGGAACATTGATGCTATTTTAAGCCTCTTAAATGGTCTTGAAAATAAAGTGACTTGTATTCTTGTATCAGAAACATGGTTGAATGACAGCAAGGCTGCTCCTGCTATAGCAGAATATACATTTGTGGGAACAAATAGAGAAGGCAGAACTGGGGGAGGAACTGGATTATATGTGCTAACAGAAATCCCGTACAGACTCAGGAATGATCTCTGTATGAGATATTTCAATTTGGTTGATCATATTTTTGTCATTGTTGACTCAACAATGCTGCTTTGACTTGTGCTCATGTCAGTGTAGTCAATGTGGCGTGTGGTCAGCGCCAGTAGGTCCAGCTGGAAAGTCATTTGGATTAAGTCCAGATTAAGTCCAGGACGCACGTGACTGGACTGCAACTTGGACTGCACGGCCTGGCAACCTGCATGCGCCTGCTTCATCTGCACTGCACATCAACTCACCGGTGGGGCATACCGAGACCGAGCAGCCTCCTTGTCCCTACCTTCTGCATGCCTCTGCTTCTCTTCCGCATTGCCTGCCATTGCCCGGGTCCTTTTATACGCACCGTGTCTGAGTCATGGCTCGGGGTCGTGTTCGTGGTGGTCGTGGTGGGCGAGGCAGGGGTGGAGCAACTGCAGGTGACGGCCAAAGCATTGCTGGCCCGTCTCAGGGGACTGATGGCACTCAACCCGTGAATGCTGAGGTGGCCCGGAGCGAGGGACCTGGTGCTGCCAAACCTCTTCAAAATGCATGTACACCAGCGGGGGAGGCTCCCAAGGATGCCAGTTCGAGTGTCTGTGGCATGTGTGATAGGGTGGTTGGTGATTCTGCTATAGGATGTGACAGATGCAGTGACTGGTTCTGTCCGTCTGAAATGTGCACAGGTCTGCCTGAAAATGCCATCGCTTTGATCTCCTCCCTGCGGGAGGAGAACTCTGTGTTGTTTGTCTGCACTGGGTGTCGTGTGAACCCTGGACCAGGCACATGGACTGAGGCAGCTGCTCGCAAAAAAAGGGGAGGTGAAAATGAAAGTATTAAACAGCTTTACATGACTGTCAAAGGCCTTACTGCTGAGATGGCCAAACTCACGGCAAAGCTGGAGGGTGCTATCTCTCAGGGTTCACTCAGCTATGCTGGGGTTGTCTCACAGCCCGGGTCTCGGCCTCAGCAGGGTGAGCAGCAGCATGGGGGCTCAGACGGGGAGGGCTCAAGTGCACAGAGGCGCACACAGGACACAGACATTCATCCAGAGTATAGAACTGTGGTAAGACAAGAAATCAGGGAGTTGCGGGAAAGAGAAAAACGTCGACTTTCACTGGTCATCAGGGGCCTAGAGTCCAACTCCCCAGCTGGGGTGATAGCTGAGTTTGGAGATGTGACATCTACCATGATGGGCACCAGAGTAACTCTATCTGAAGTGGTCAAGATCCCAAATAATGCAGGGCTATGGCGGGCAAAGGTCCTAAATGTAGAGCATAGGGAGCTAGTTCAGGAGAAATCCAAGAATCTCAAGGGGTCTCAATATGACCACATCTTCATCAGAAAGGATCTGACATTCACACAGAGAATGGAGCTAAAACAAAGGCGGGAGGGCCAGGGTCGGAGAGATGCCACAAGGGTGTTCAGGCCTTCTCACAACACCACAGTGCCTTCAGCACCTTCAGCCCCCCCCCCCACCTGCTCCGAACCAATCACTTGGAGCTAGTACTGATGTGGCTGCTGACACAGTGGCTGAGGTTTCAACTCCTGCTGCTCCCTCTCAGGCCCTTGATGCCCCAACTGCAGTGCTTAGTGGTGGTGAGGGTGACTCACACCACAGAGCACCAGCCCCTGCCACTCCCACATCCCCATCAGGGAATGCTCAGGTAAACTGAGTGGCCTGACACCTGTGTCACGACATTTTGTTTTGAAGTGCTGCACAGTAAATGTTAAAGGTTTGAGCACTAAAATGGACTCTGTAATAAACTTTATTGAGAAAAATAATATTATGGTATTGTGTATTACAGAGTCCCATTTAACATCAGCTGTAGCCAGTTCTTTTGTTAAGGTTCCTCATTTCAATTTGATAAGAAGTGATGTCAAAGGCCATGTACACAAACATGGAGTTTGTGCTTTTGTACATGAAGATATACTAATTGATAAGGTCAGTTATCCAATGTCAAATGCTTTATTATTCCGTCTGGCCAAGTATGATGTTTATTTTCTCGTGGTCTATCGGCCACCTTCGTACTCAGCTGCAGAAAATGATGAACTTGCATGCGTGCTGCAGGAAGTCATTTCTGGAAAGGAAATGATTATACTAGGGGATTTTAACCTTCCTAACATAGAATGGACATCACAGATAATCTCATCGAATCATATGCCTCCTTTGGATTCCATGTTCTTGGATGTTTTTACTATCTATAATCTTGGTTTTTACATCCTGCGGCTTGGTGCAGTGGGTGTCAGTGCCGACATTCCCGGACATGCCTAAGAGCTGGACTTTTTGCACGCGTTCCCCGCCAGGGGGCGCCACTGAGGAAGCACCCTCTGACGTCACGATAAAACTGCGCGCACTGTGCGCACGGTTCTGTAAGCAAGTAATATAGTGGTGGTTTCATGGTGGAAATTGGAATAAGTATTTTGACGCTGTAAAATTTCAAGCCGTTTTTGTGAAATTAATTAGTAAATGCATTTCAAAAGTATTTATTTTAATTGTAAAAAGGAGAACAATTAGAAGAACATGGATATTTTTGTTCCAATAGCTTATTATGTGAGACATTATCGGTACTAACGGGTACTTCTAAGAAGTAGTGAAGAAGTACCAAACAGCCTGCTCGGCTACCATTCGGCTACGATCGTCAGCTGTCCTTTGGAGCTGGACTTCAACGCTGTAAAAAAAATATGTGCTGAATTAATTTTTAGTTTCACCAAAATATAAGCAATTTATCATTTCTTTTTCACTTTTGTAATTATTGTTGAGTGAAGAGACATGTTGCTAGTTCTGACAATTTAAATTATTAATTAAAAAAACGAAATGCGACGGTAAGTATCTGCTACTAAATTATCATTCTAACCAAATACATGGAGAATCTTGCTACCATTGCTTATAAAACGTGCTTATCAATACACAAATGTTTTATTTCAGACAAGAAGGATTTATTTGCCTGAAGTCTTGCGTCATGTGCTACTGCTTTGATTCCAAAGACGCTCTCCGGGTCGGGGTAATTTAGTTCTTCATCGATCGATAAGAGATTTTGATTCCATTGATATCCAAATTGATAAGCTCGGCACCATGGAGTAAGGGCGTCCCCACAGGGGTGACGCAGGAAATATGAATGGCGTTTACACCGACAGTAGTTTCCCACAGCCGGCAACGGGAATCTCCTGTCGGTGTAAACGCCACTATAGTCTCATCCAACTCAAACACTGGGGAATATCCCCGCACTTTTGAGGACGGAAATCTATGGACCTGCTCGAAAAATAGTGGATAAAATACGGCGAGCTTTCAGTTTTATGGTTGGGTCTCCCTTCCGAGGCCCATATTTACGGGGGATATTGGGTCATATTCCCCCGGCGTCCTGATGATCGGCGCCCAGCTCAACGTCGAAGGCGCCCTGATACGCGGTCCTGCTATCTGTGAAGGTGCCCAGGTTGCTGCCGCTCGAATTTTGGTCGCCTACTTAACAAAACCTCCGTTGGTGCCATCTCAGTTTCCTCGAGGTCAGGCAACCTTCACACGCCGTTGGCTACCTTGGCTGGCCGGCGACTCGTTCCCCTCGTGGCGACGCTCTTGACATCCAGTCAAAAGTTGGAGTGGCTGGCGCCCCCAGTGGGGGCCGGGGAAGGGGCAGTGGGCCTCCACGTTGCTCTCTTCCCGAGCCTATGGTGACTTGGCTCAACTCTCCTCAATAGAATCTGGATTCTGCACGCTGTATTAACATGGGCGTAGACACCACTACGGACAATACGGACAGTGGGTGTGACAATCAGTAGTGCCATTCATATAGAGGGTGTCATATATGAGCGGAGAGGCAACAGTACAGCTGAGCGGAGAGACAACATGAAAACAACAGTACAGCTGGCGTTGCATGGAGCTGCAGGCAACCGGACAGCGGAGGCTTGCGAAAAATAAATAATTCGTCACTTCAACGTATAAACAATAGTATAAAAAGCAACATAAACACATATTCTCATGGTCGAACCCATGCACTAGCGGCTCACGGCGGGCACAGGCACGCAGTGCGGTAGCGGTACCGGATCACACGTCATGGGCGTTGTCTCAGCATAGGTTGTTATGAGCGGAGAGGCAACAGTACAGCTGAGCGGAGAGACAACATTAAAACAACAGTACAGCTGGCGTTGCATGGAGCTGCAGGCAACCGGACAGCGGAGGCTTGCGAAAAAAAATAAACAATTCGTCACTTCAACGTATAAACAATAGTAAAAGCAACATAAACACATATTCTCATGGTCGAACCCATGCACTAGCGGCTCACGGCGGGCACAGGCACACAGTGCGGTAGCGGTACCGGATCACACGTCATGGGCGTTGTCTCAGCATAGGTTGTTATGAGCGGAGAGGCAACAGTACAGTTGAGCGGAGAGACAACATTAAAACAACAGTACAGCTGGCGTTGCATGGAGCTGCAGGCAACCGGACAGCGGAGGCTTGCGAAAAATAAACAATTCGTCACTTCAACGTATAAACAATAGTAAAAGCAACATAAACACATATTCTCATGGTCGAACCCATGCACTAGCGGCTCACGGCGGGCACAGGCACGCAGTGCGGTAGCGGTACCGGATCACACGTCATGGGCGTTGTCTCAGCATAGGTTGTTATGAGCGGAGAGGCAACAGTACAGCTGAGCGGAGAGACAACATTAAAACAACAGTACAGCTGGCGTTGCATGGAGCTGCAGGCAACCGGACAGCGGAGGCTTGCGAAAAAAATAAACAATTCGTCACTTCAACGTATAAACAATAGTAAAAGCAACATAAACACATATTCTCATGGTCGAACCCATGCACTAGCGGCTCACGGCGGGCACAGGCACGCAGTGCGGTAGCGGTACCGGATCACACGTCATGGGCGTTGTCTCAGCATAGGTTGTTCGCAATCTAGTTGAAGCCTAAGAAGACGGCCAGTGGGGTCTCACTGCTGCTGAGGCGACCTCGGAGACGATGCGTCGCCCCTTCCTGTCGGCGACCTGCGGTGAGCAGGACTCCAGATAGCTGGCTGGCACGTTGCCGACACTGCCAGACGCTGTCAGCAGGCCTCACTGCTGCAAGTGATGTGCAGATGGACGCCAGGTGACTTCGTCTGCAGGCGATTCCGGAGACCGCGGCCTCACCAGGCAGTACCACCTGCATCGCCATGTCGGTGTTTCTAGAAATGGAAAAATAACAGTATCGGTGAAGGACAAGCAATACAATGTATTCTGTTTTCCTCTCTTGCAGGTATACGTAATCTACAATTATCATTGTTCCTCTTTCATTCAACTGAACCTGAAAATTCCATATTGGCACATGTGTAGTTACTAGTTGGGAACAGGGGCGACGCCACGGTGCGACGACTGGAGGGGACATTGACCATTTTGGAGGGGACGAGGACCATTTCAAGTCGATTCTTTCCATGCAACGCCATAGGCGTAATGTTAAAATTTTAAAAAGTGGAGGGGACGAGATCCCCTCTGTCCCCCCCCCCCCCCTGTGGCGACGCCCTTGGTTGGGAAGCAGATTGTTTGAAATACATGTTTGGCTGAACAGTACGGAAAATATTTCATTGATCACTAAAACTGCAACAAAAATACTGAGACAGAAAACATTTGCGCTTACCTGGCTCCTTTGTCAGTCCGGCACAACGGAAGTGGTACCATTTATCGCAGCCGTCGCATCCGACCATCGGTGCTGCACTGATGCTGCTGCACTCCCCACATTCCCAGTACCTTAGGAGCGTCTTGGCTGTGAAAAGATTACATGAGTCATGGCGCATACATGAAAAGTAAGATGTTTTATATGTTTAACATCCCATAGCAAAGACACAACAGCTGGGAGTCAAGTGTAAGCCAAAGTGTAAGCCCTGCCATGTTTTGCAGACTGGATTTTAAGCAAGAAAAGCTTTGCTAAAAATGACGCTTGACGAAGCCTCATCCTACTGGGCTGTCTGACATGTCTCCCTGTAAAAAGCATGTGGTCCTTATATTGTATATATGATGAATATGTTAATAATGCAGAGAAAACACAGTATAAATTATACCCAACGTTTCATCTTAATCGACTTTGTCAAGGGTGTTTGAACAGCTTGAGATGAGTGAAGTGTAAGGGTACCTAGGTACATCTGAAAATAAACTGAATCTGCGTTCAATAAACATTGATTTTGATAATACATTTCACAAATCAACTGCTAATAACAATCATACTAAAATAGCACGACAGATAACTAACAATCGCATGAAGAATTTCTTGATTCGCCTTGACATTGTCGTCCCCGAACGAATGTTGTCTGAAGTTACACATTTGTCTTTCCTGCGCAGCATTTGTGTTTGCCATTTACCGCACCAATGTTCGCCAGCGGTGGTGACTTTTCCTTACCTGCTCACGAAACGTCACACACGACATGACGTCACCCGAAGACGTCATCAAAAAGTCCAGCTCTTAGGCGTGTCCACATTCCCCAGTTCAGGAAATACTTTGGACCTTCTATTGACAACGGAGAAGGACAGGGTGGGGAGGGTTGACGCTGTTGAACCGCTGCCAGCTTGCGACCACTGCCCAGTGCTCTTTGATTATGTGTTTGAAGGGGATCATGCTGATAGAGCTGCTGTTGGCCAGGAAAATTTTGCTTGGCACAGAGGTAACTATCTCAGACTGAATGCCATGTTTTCTGAGGTTGACTGGAGGTTTGAACTTACTCATCTAAATGCTTGTAGTTCTTTTGATAAGTTTGCAAGTATCGTCCAAACCAGTATCAAAGAATGCATTCCTCGTAAGAAAGTACAAGCAAAAGACAAGCCACCATGGCGAACAATTCCGCCTCCCAGCCTGATCAGAGTTAAACAAAAGGCGTGGGCAAAATATAAAAGGGCGAGACTGCGCAGTGGGCGCAAGTCTTCAGCAGCAATGGAGGCCTTTTCATCATTTGCTACTATTAATAAGGATTTGAGGTGTTTTGAAGTCAAGTCACGTGCGCAGTATGAGAATGGCCTCATTGACAGGTTCAAGGAAAACCCTAAGCTCCTCCATTCATACATTAGCAGTAAAAAATCTAATCCTTCATCGGTGGGCCCTCTTAGGCTCCCAAGTGGAGAGCTCTGCTCTGACCCATTAGCCATGGCCGAATGTTTAGCCTCGTCCTTTTCATCCGTGTTTTGCAAAGTTGTCCCAACACGTCAAGAGCCACATCAGGTACATGATGAACACATTGACCCTGTAAATGTGTCTGTTGAAGGTGTTGAAGCAAGGCTGTTATCACTTGATTCTAGTACTGCCATGGGGCCTGATGGTATTCACCCTCTGGTGTTGAAAAATTGTGCTAAACAGCTAGCCCGCCCTCTGAGCGTAATCTTCAAGCGCTCCCTGGGCGAGGGTTTGGTTCCCAAGGCATGGAAAAGGTCAGTGGTAATACCCATTTTCAAGAAAGGTCACAGATTTGTCCCGCTTAACTATAGACCTGTGAGTCTTACTCCTATATGCTGTAAAACTCTCGAGCACTTGATTGCTGATCATCTGATGGACTACCTGAGTGAACACAACATATTGTCCCACCACCAGTTTGGTTTTAGACGGGGAAGATCAACGGTTGAGCAATTGCTTCTGGTATATGAGGAAATCTACAGATTGGTTGACTCAGGGAAGACAGTGGACCTCATCTTGTTTGACTACAGTAAGGCCTTTGACAAAGTCTGTCATAAAATCCTGCTTGACAAGCTGAAATCTATTGGTATTGATGGGAAACTCTTAAAGTGGATCGCCAGTTTCTTGGAAGGACGGGAAATGCAGGTTGCTGTAAAAGGTCAGCTCAGTAGCTACAGACCAGTTGAAAGCGGGGTCCCTCAAGGTTCTGTGCTTGGTCCATTGTTATTTCTTATATATATAAACCATATCGGCTCGAATTTAACTTCTAGTTATAAGATCTTCGCTGATGACTTGAAGCTATATGCATGTGTTAATCCACCTATGTCAGATGCTTGTCCTGGTGCTGCTCAATCCATTCAAACAGATATTTGCACACTGCACCGTACATCCGAGTCTTGGGGGTTGACTTTAAACAGAGACAAATGTGCTGTGTTGCGCTTCACTCGTAATTCTAGAGAGCAGGCTCCTCCAGAGTACTTTTTGGATGGCAGCCCTTTACCGACCCACAAGGCTCATGGCGACCTAGGCTTGCTGGTAGACGACAGGCTCAAATTTCATGAACATGTATCTTCTGTTTCGCACAAAGCATTTGGACTTTGTCAGAGCTTCTTAAAGGGACCATCCCACCTTAACATTAGTTTTGAGTTGAGATAGCCAAGTTTGCGGCCAGGCTCAGAAACCACCATTTATCCTGGTCGCAACCCCCGCAGCTTTATGGTGTTCAAGAAATTTCTTCCCTTTACTTGCAGGGTGGGACCAGCTTAGTCCCTATCTCTTAACCATTACGGGAATCTGATGACGTCATCAGGCTTTCGAACGTCCGTTAGATGTTTGACTAAAACGTTTTGTAGCACGCGGTGGTATATGCTGCTTTGCGCGCAACAAATGCCGCACTTTCAAATAATGTCGCTAGGAACAGCGGAGATCCCAAAAAGTAAACAAAAGTAAAAGTCTAATATCTTGAAAACCGGTGAATATTTTTCGATGAAATTTGGTAGATATTCGTTTTTGCTCTTTCTGAACCGAGTGACATCACTTTCATGCCAATTCATTAACTTTTTTGAAGGTGGGAGGGTCCCTTTAAAGTCAACTGTGTGCCGAACACCTGAATTTATGATGTTTTTGCTTACAACACATGTCAGACCGTTGATAGAATATGCGTCATGTTTATGGAACACCGGGTACAAAGAGGATCTCAGGAAACTTGAACGGGTACAGCGCATGTGGACTAGGAATATCAGAGGTCTCGAGGGATTGTCCTATGGAGAGAGGCTGAGTGAACTGAACTTGTACTCAGTGCAAGGTAGGCTCTTGAGAGCTGATCTAATCCAATATTGGAAAATATTCCATGATCTTAGCTGTATTAAGCCTGAGGATATGTTCACTCGGCCTCCTCATAGTGGCACTAGAGGGCATCGCTTCAAAATCCATGTAACACGAGCGGTCTCAGATGTGCGCAAGCGATGTTTTTCACACAGAAGCGTAGCCCTCTGGAACGGACTGCCTGATAATGTAGTAGCCGCAGGAAGCCTGAGCACCTTCAAAACTGCATTGTCTCGAGCGATACATGATGACCTGTACAAGTTTGCTGAGTGAGTTCCAACTCACTCAACTCACTTCAACGACTTGTTAAAAGCATTTATTATCAGGAAATCAGTGATTGTTCTACACAGACATGTTACCAGTGGACACATCAAATCCAGTTAAACCACAGCGACAGACGACGGGCAATGTTTGTTGGTGAACTGGCGTGTCCTTTGATCATGGGTTCCCATCATGTCTACTACCATATCCTTATGGCTGATAGGCAAGGAGAACCCTACCAGGTGAGAGAACCAGGTGAGAGAGTGGTAAACTGGAAGCAACTTTCATTGAAATAATATCACCAGAAAAGAATATTCTAGTAGGGTCAGCCTATAGAGCACCAAATGTAAGCTCTCAAGAATTTGTTGATGCCCTGGAGCAATTGTTAGAAAAAATTACAGCAGAAAACAAGACAATTTTTCTAGGTGGGGACTTCAATGAAAATCTATTAAACTTTAATAAAGCTAGCCAGGTCAATCAATTTATAGATAAACTTATCTCAAACAAGTTGATCCCAACTATCAGTAAGCCTACTAGAATCACTACTGAGACAGAGTCACTCCTGATAACATCTACACCAGCTCAGACTGTAGTGTTATGGAACCCGAACATATCTGTTGTATACAATGGCCAGGTGGAACGTAAACTGTATTTTACACAAAATGGCGGAGTCACGTGAGGTCATGTGAAAAGCACTAAACAACTGCCATAGCGAACACTACACCCGCCGGCCCTTGAAGTTACACTTCTCGCCGATCACGTAAATCGGCGCGGCAAGAATCGGCGGCGTCCTCGGGAGGAGGCCGGCAACTCACGGCGCGGGGTGCCGCCGACGGGCGCCCTCTGAGGCGGGCGCGGCCCACCGGGGGACCGGTCACGAGCAGCGCCGGTGGCGGCCGGCAGCGCAACGTCAGCGACATCTGACGGGCGGGCGCTCTCTGTCGGCGCTGTAGGTGGCACGGTGGACGCTGTCGGCTGCGGCGATGGCGGCTGGGGCTCGCCGGAGCTCGGAGGAGCCGGGTCGGCCGGCGGCGGCGGCGGCGGTTCCGGCCCGTCGGTGCTCGGAGGTGCTGAGCCGGTCGGCGCCGCGTCTGGGATGCGGGCGAGGTGTGCAGCGTTCCTCTTTGTCCCGTCGGACAGGATGAAGGTCGCCGGGCCGAGCTGTCTGGCGATTCGGCGCGGGCTGGAGAACCGACTCTGGTTCTTGGGCACGTGCCCCTGTCGCCGCACGCGCACCGTGTCGCCAGGCTGGAGATCTGACGGCCGGGCAGCCTGTCGCGAGTCGTACCCGCGGCTGTTGCGCTGCTGCTGGGTAGCGACTCGGTGCTGTAGCGAGCTGTCGCGCGGCGGAGTCTCTGTGGTGACCGGCAGGTGCAGATGCATGCGCCGGCCGTGCAGGAGCGCCGAGGGTGACTGGCCGGTGGTGCAGTGCGGGGTCGCTCGGTACAGAGCGAGGCGCTGTCGCACGTGTCCGCTGAAGCTGGCGGCCGTCCGCGACTGCAGCTGTGTGGCCTCCTTGAGCCACACCTTCACCTCTCGGTTGAGCCGCTCCACTGCTCCGTTTCCGCGCGGCCAGTAGACGGCAGACGTGTGGTGTCTGATACCGCGCTGGGCCAGATACTGTCGGAACTTGTCGCTGGTGAACTGGGGTCCGTTGTCTGTCACCAGCTCGTCAGACAGTCCCTCTCTGGACCAGGCCTGGCTCAGGAACTGGATGACGTCATCAGTCTCGATGGATGACGTCAGAGCGACCTCTGGCCACTTACTATGGTAATCCGTCATAGTAATGGCGTACTTTGCAGACGGTGGGGCGCCGGGGATCGGGCCCACGATGTCCAGTCCGAGCTTAGACCAGGGCCGGTCTGGAAGCTCGACCGGTTGCAGCGGCGCGGGGCGCGCCTGCTGCGTCAGCACGGCGTCCTTTGCGTGGCAGGACGGGCAGTCGGCGACCAGTGCAGCGGCGTCCTTCGACATTCCAGGCCACCAGGCAAGGTCGCGCAGGAGCTGCTTTGTTCGCACGACACCGTCGTGCGCTCGGTGCGCCAGTTGGAGGTACTTTGAGCGGAGCGCGGCCGGGACGACGGCGCGGTCCGGGCCGCGCAGCACGACTCCGTCCTGGCGGACTTGCAGCTCGTGCCGCACGGCGAAGTAGTCGCGCGTCTCCGGCGTGCAGTGGCGCGCGGCGTCGGGCCAGCCGGTGCGGATGACAGACCGCAGCTGCTCCATGACTGGATCGGCGGCCGACGCGGCGCATACGTCGTCATCAGTGATGACGTCACTGACGTCATCGGTGAGCAGGGCGACGATCTCGTCGCCGTCCGTCTCGGCGGCGCCGGTGTCCGGCAGCGGCAGGCGCGACAGGGCGTCAGCCACTGGGATGCTGCGCCCGGGCCGGTACTCCACTGTGTACGAGTACGGCAGCAGGCGGGACTGCCACCTGGCGATGCGCGCGCCGGCGCGGTTGGACGTCTTCGGCGTTAGCAGAGTGGTGAGCGCAGAGTGGTCCGTCCGCAGGGTGAATGAACGGCCCCACAGGTACGTCCGCCAATGCTCGACAGCATTGACCGCGCTGAGGGCTTCCTTCTCGGAGACGGAGTACCGCGACTCGGCGTCGGTGAAGGAGCGGGACCAGTACGCCACTGGCCGCTCCTCGCCGTCCGGCTGGATCTGAGTGAGCATGGCACCGGCGCCGCGGTCGCTGGCGTCGGTCGTCACGATCGTCCGGAGGCGGGCGCTGAAGGGCTTCATCACCGGCCTGGCTGAGATGAGCCGTTTCACCTCGTTGAAGGCGTCGTTGGCCTCCTTGGTCCACTGGAACGTGGCGTCCTTCTTCAGCATGATGGCGAGGGGTCTCACCACAGCCGAGTACTGAGGCACGAACCTGCTGAACCAGCCGGTTGAGCCCAGGAGACTGCGCAGCTCCTTTACGTTGGTGGGAGGCGGGGACTCGGCCACGGCCTTGGTGGTAGACAGGAGAGGTACCACTCCGTGTCTGGAGAGCTGATGACCGCAGAACTCCACCTCTGGCTGGCTGAAGGAGGACTTCTCTGTGTTGATGGTGACATTTGCCTGCTTGAGGCGGTCCAGCACGGTGCGGAGGCGCCTGTCGTGCTCGGACTGATCACGGCCGGTGACCAGGATGTCATCCAGATAGTGTCCACAGCCGTCGATACCCTGCAGTAGATGACTGAGCAGCTTCTGGAACGCGCTGCCGCTAGACACCAGGCCGAACGGGACCCTGGTGTAGCGCATCAGGCCGTCTGGCGTGAGGAAGGCGGTGATGTCACGCGAGTCCTCGTGCAGACGCAGCTGGTGGTAGGCCGACTTCAAGTCGATCCTGCTGTAGAGGGTGCCACAGAGCTGGGACTCCAGCTCGTCGATCGTGGGCAGTGGGTGAACCTCTGGGACGATTTGGCTGTTCGGCCCACGCAGGTCTACACAGACCCTGATCCTGCCGTCCTTCTTCCTTGAGACGGTCAGCGGGCTGATCCACTGAGAGGAGTCGATCCTCTCGATGATGCCTGCTTCCAGCAGACTGTTCAGCTCTGCTGAGACCTCCTCTCGCACGGAGAGGGGCAGCCGGCGCAGCTTGTAGGCAGTTGGTACTGCGTCCGGCTTCAGCTTGATTCGGTGGACGTAGCCCTCGATGGCAGGTAGCTCTGACGGGGCTGAGCCTGCCACCGTGTAGACGCTGTGCGAGGCTGGGTGGAGGGTGACTCCCAGGGCCTGCAGCAGGTCCATACCCATGATGGCCTCCGTCTTCTTGGTGTCCACCAGGTAGAAGTTGGTTGGCACAGCCTGATTATTGTAGGTCACCGTGGTAGGCAGCGTTCCCAGGACTGAGAGTGGCTGCTGGCCGAATCCGTAGAGCCGTGAGCTGGAGGGGCTGAACGCCACGCCTCTGAACAGCTCCTTGGCACGGTTCACACTCAGGAGTGAGCAGGTGGCACCCGTGTCCACCTGGAGGGGTACCTCCTGTGTGACGTCACCTGCAGTCACCTGGACGGTACAGGTGAGGCGTGACCCAGTGGTGGCAGCACAGGAGAGCACGTTCAGCTCCTTCACTGCCTTGTGGTGCTGTCGTTGAGCTGGCCTTGCTGGGGTTGCTCCACTGCCGCCTCTGCACCAGCTGGCGAAGTGGCCCTTCTTTCCGCAGGAGTGGCAGGTCACTCTGCGGGCTGGACAGGCAGCATCCCTGGGTGCGTGATCATCACGTCCACAGTTGGTGCAGAAGTCGCTGCTGACGCTCTGCTGCTGCTGCTGCTGTCGCTTCTGTTGTGGCTTCCTCGTAACTTTTGCCACGGATGAGACAGGTGGGGCTGCAACTGGTTGGGAGATGGCTGCAGCCTCCCGCAGGGAGTCCTCATAGGTCTCTGCGACGCTCAGGACCTTGTCCAGAGTGAGGTCCCTGTCCTGAAGAAGTCGCTTCCTCAGGCGCTGGTGGGGGGTCTTCTCCACCACCACGTCTCGGATGAGTTCTGACTCCATTTGGCCGAACTGGCAGGTGCGAGCCAGGCCGCGCAGAGCAGCAACGAAGTCTGCTGTGGACTCTGTGGGGGCCTGGGCTCGCTGTCGGAACCGGAATCGTTCCACGATGACGTTGGTCCTGGGAGTGTAGAACTCCCGGAGCTGGCGGAGGGTCACATCGTAGTCGTCCTCGCCGTCACGTTTCGCAACCGGCGGCAGGGTGTCGAACACCCGGTACGCCTCGTCACCGATTGCGCACAGAAGCAGAGCGCGCCGCTGCTCGGGGGGCAGGGGGCTCGTGCCGCACCTGGCCAACAGATAAAGTTCGAATTTTTGTTCCCAGTTCCTCCACGGGACGGCCGGCGTCCCGGGATGGGGCAAAAACGGCGCGGGTAGGGGCGGTCCACTGTCGCCGCTCATGGCCGTACCGCGGGCCGAAACACAGAAAAAAAAAGTTACTCGGATACTCGCGACACGCGATTCCACTAGAGTCCGCACTTATCTCGTGCGTAGTCGCCAAAATGTAGTGTTATGGAATCCGAACTGATATCTGTAGTATACAATGGCCAGGTGGAACGTAAACTGTATTTTACACAAAATGGCGGAGTCACGTGAGGTCATGTGAAAAGCACTAAACAACTGCCATAGCGAACACTACACAGACTGTGATGTTTTCTCAGGAGTCCTAACTAATAATGATATTAGTGATCATTTTCCAATCATTAACTTAACAACCATTAATATTACTCAAAGTAATTCCAAACCCAAAGGTACAAAAATGCCATGGATCACAACTGCCAGGGCTGTCAGATTTGTGTCATTCCTAGAACGCAAATTAGAAGGGTTTGAGGAGCAACAGGATGTGGATGAAGCTTGTGCTGAGCTCATAACCAATGTTCAAAATAACATAAAAGAGTACTTTCCTCCAAAGCCCTACAACAGGAAAACGACTAAGAAACAACCATGGATGACATCAGCATTGCTAGCATCTGTAAATAGAAAGGACATGCTGTACAAATGTTACCTGAAAAATAGGAGCAAAGAAAACTTTGCAAAATACAAGGAATGTAAAAATTTGCTTACTAAGATCATTAGGAAGGTAAAAAGGTCTTATTATCAAAATGAGCTAGACAAATATAAAAGAGATGGGAAAAAGACATGGGACATCATCAAGGAAATATACGATCAACCTTCACTACCTTGAGGTCTGTTTTGCTGTTGGGCAGCTGTGAGGTCATGTGACGTCATCAAAGGTCACCAAAGGTTTTTGGCCAATAACCCCGTACAGGAACAAGATACAGACGCGTGGCAGTGGTCGATAAAACTTCCAACGTGCCAACGCCCGTTGGAGCAAGATATTAGCAATGCTTCGAAGAGCTGGAGACAGTCCGCCCGTCTACATGGATGCTTCCTTACGCCTAAAATACAGCATTGACTTATGACTTTCTAATCGTCCGGTGCTGTTATCGGCTGCTCGGTAAGTACCGCGTGTATGTTCCCTCATTCACTCCTGGTCACCCTTCGGTCACCCCTCGCTGGGTCGGGCCAGTCGGCTATTTTTATCCTCTTTCCGGCTAGGCCACCCGCTGAGCTCTCGCCGTGCCGCGCCGTCTGCGACGGACCTGACCCTTCTGCCGGGACAGGTTTCTCCAGGTGTCTCCAAGGAGCCATCATAGCGCTAAGGGTGTGCTCCGCATACACATACATTGATTTTCGCCCTTACTAGCAGGGCCGCTGGCACGCGTTGGCAGCGCCCTGCGGGCATTTTTTCGCTTAGGGTCATTTTGTGGTAAGGAGGATCAGAAAATCACCCTTCAAACTTTCTCCAGGCCTGGGCGTTTTATCGAGCGCGCCTGAAAACGCACAGTGGACCGAAATCACACTTCGATTGCGTTACTTCGCATTAGGTAATACGATAAAAAGTCCGCTCTTTTCTCAATCAATACGGACAAGTGCGTTAAAGCACAGATATAAACTTTTGAATTAGAAGCTTTAAAATGCTAAATTTCAACATCTCTAAGCTGATGATAATCGTTAGTTGTTTCAGACTTTGGCGCGCAAACGTAGGCATTCAGATCCACCGTGCGACCGGTCACCGTATGCAGTAGTGTGATCAGTGTGATGGTGTGAGTTGGGGAGTCGAGGCCGTGTGGGGAGAAGGTGAGGAGATACCGGTGTGCCGACGCGGCGGATGGCAGTGAATTTTCAGGATAGGTAGCAAAAGGCTCATTCCCAGACGTTGTGCCAAATTTTGCGGCGCTACGCGACACCAACTTTTACGCTATTCGCGAAAAAAACTTAGGGAGGCTGCTCCCCCCCCCCCCCGCCAGGCGAGGGCTAAGTTGGAGACAGTGGTGGGACTAAGATGTTCGTTGGAGCAACTCCAAGCATTTTATCGACCTCTGCGTGGATGGTCTCATTGTGTTCAGCTCGTCAAGACGCATCGAATGGTATACATTAGGGTTGTTCAAAAAAACCGAATTTTGGAAAAGTATACGGGCTCATGGCTCATGTGGTGCGGTATTCTTTTCTGAGTCCAATGATGCCTTTTTTTCTGAAAAGTATTAACTGTTAGGGGCTCCTCAAACGGCTTAAAGAGGACCATGTTACGCCCGCCGACCGGCCGGTGTCCATAAGGGCGAGAATTCCACGCCGCGCACGGGCGGCAGCGCCTTATCGGCACCGCGCGCCACGACATCTGCCGGGCGGCCGGCCGGGCGGTGGGAAGTTTTAAGTGCGTGGTCTTTTTTATCACGCGGTTGGGGTGCGCTATCCCATGTTTTCGGGGCGGAAAGTTTCAGTGCAGCATCGGTGCGTCTGCCACCTGTGTCTGTGTCGATGGTACAGAAAATAAGTCAAACAGAGCTAGAAAAGAGTGAGTGATTCTGGGTAGTTGCCTCGAAGCAATCCTTTTTAAGAATACAGCTGCCTTCTTAACGTACCGTATCACTTGTTAACCCTATTAGTGGCAGGGGGGGGGGGGTTGTTTTTATCGACCCCTCAGGTTTTTCGGGAATATCTCCGAAACCGCTGAAGCTACGATGCTGAAATTTTCTGACTTTTCCTAAAACTAAATTGGGCACATTCCCTGAAAATTTCAAGTTCATAACTTTACCAGGGGCGGCTCCAGAGCACTGGGAATTGGGGGTCCTATTCGTGAAGCGAGTCATTTGGGCGAAGATCACGATGCTGCACCAGTTTTACGAACAGTGAATGAAAGGTATCATGTGATAACATATACAGTTATTCTGCATCCTCTTTTGACACGTTTTTGCTATAATAGGCGGATCCAGGCGTCTAAAAAGGGGGGTTATGTTTTACCTCCCAACATAGGTGCCCTGACACCGCCTATGCATGACCAATACAATTGTAGTCGTTCTCTCATAAGAAAATTGTAACATAACAAGACCATTACCACCATTTTTAGAAACAGTACCAACAAAAACCTTATTTACTATACTTTTTGTGTACCCCCAATCTCAATGATCTGTATCCGCCTATGATTTTTGAAAATGCATATTTTTGGGATCCATGTGAATTCCTGGTTCTTTCTCTATCGATCGGCAAAAGTTGCGTTAAGATTGGTTCAGAAACCTGGCCGTGATAAACAATCTAAAATGTATCTGCAATTTGCCCGTTTTTACCCCCCTCTACCCCCCCTATTGACATTTTTTAATTTTTATTTTTTAGAAATGTAGATCACGTTGAGCGAAATCGAATGCCGTTTGAATTTTGAAAATCGGCCCGTTAGATCTCGAGATATCAAGGGGGGGGGGGTCGTAAACAGCCCCCCCCTGCCACTAATAGGGGGTAGCCAGGAGCCTGCCACTAATAGGGTTAATTCTTCAAAAAGCAAACTCTGAGCAATAACACACCTCTTTGCATTGCTGTTGACAATTTACGTTAGTTTTGGACGGTAGCTCGCACCCCCAATATGCTGCCGCCCAACTTTATTCCAACGGCGAAACGGCAACTTCGCGAGAATCGAAAATTCACGATATACGTACAGCAGGGGCTGGCAATGCAGTATGCACAAGGACATAATTTAGAGGAGACCCGACAGTCATCGGCCCAAGTTTGGAGGTGGCTTTGACGGCTTTGACGTCACCAATGTCATTATTCAGATACGTTGATATCAGATGCTGGGGCAACAGAATCGACGCCAGGCAGGGTTTAACTTAGATTAGCAGGTCGAAAGAAAACATAACATGTCTGGGAATGACAGGGTGGCCACCCTGACAGTGTGACGAAGTGAGACATGAGTAGAGACATTAGCCGGAGTACCTACTCATATAAATCAAGCGCCGTTTATCCAATCCTTCGAGCATAAGCGACGCCGGCAGTCCGGCCAGGGCGGCCGTGCCCACCGATGCCGATCAAGACCCGAATCCAGACCCGGCATAGGACACAGCTCTGCCCTGACGTAACACATTACCCCGGTGTGTCACTCATGACGGATAGACCAATGCAGGAGCCTTGCCAGCTCCTGTTATACCTACTTCGCTAAATTTTCGATTCTCGCTAAGTTGCCGTTTCGTCGTTGGAATAGAGTTACGCGGCAGCATATTGGGGCTGCGAGCCACCGTCCGCAAAAGCAGCTTGAATTGTCAACAGCAATGCAAAGAAGTCTGTTATTGCTCAGACTTCAGAGCTTGCTTTTTGAAGAATTAAAAAGTGATACAGTACGTTAAGAAGGCAGCTGTATTATTGAAACGGATTGTTTCGAGGCAACTACCCAGAATCATTCAGTCTTTTCTTAGCTCTGTTTGAGTTATTTTCTGTACCATCGACACAGACCACCGCGGCAGACGCACCGATGCTGCACTGAAACTTTCCGCCCCGAAAACATGGGATAGCGCACCCCGATCGCGTGATAAAGACCACGCACTTAAAACTTCCCACCGCCCGGCCGGCCGCCCGGCAGATGTCGTGCCGCGCGGTGCCGATAAGGCGCTGCCGCCCGTGCGCGGCGTGGAATTCTCGCCCTTATGGACACCGGCCGGTCGGCGGGCGTAACATGGTCCTCTTTAAGCCGTTTGAGGAGCCCCTAACAGTTTATACTTTTCAGAAAAAAGGGCATCATTGGACTCAGAAAAGAATACCGCACCACATGAGCCATGAGCCCATATACTTTTCCAAAATTCGGTTTTTTTGAACAACCCTAGTATACATGATGACCTCGAGGTCACGTGACCTGAGGTCAACCTTTGACCTTGACCTTTCGAGGTCAACATATATATCATTCGATGCGGATTGACGAGAGGATCACGATGATGCCCTTAGTTTGTTCCTATCTTGAATAATTCGAAAGTTATTCGAGAAAAACTCTCTCCATATCTAGCGCCGCCATTTTGACTTTTTCGACCCCTGTAACGTCATCTTTGACCTGACCTGAAAATGACCTCAGTAAAACTTGTAGATCTTGGCCGTGCGTATCCGATGCCGTTTACCGCTTGACGCTATCTTGCTTCGTTCTCGAGATCTCAGGGGGGGGGCGGTCATCCGCCCCCCCCCCCCCGTCGGTGCGAAGTTGGCGCAGACCCCCGTCGGTGCGCGGGTTAACCCGCGCCCTGGTGGGGTATGTTTATAACACGACCTGGTGTGGGGGGGGGGCTATTTTTTGCCCCCCCCCCCCTCGTATCTCCGAAACTACTTGACGGATCCGCAAAATTCAAACGGCGTTCGAAAGGCCTGTCAAATTTGTCGAAAGAAAACAAATTTCATTGACCTCGGGGTCACCGATGACGTCACAGGTCAGGTCAAAGATGACATGTTTCACCGTTCACGGGTCATCTAAGGAATGCGCTATAACACCGAAGAAAACGCATTTTGTCGAGAATCAGCGATAGGGCGTCAGTTGCCTAGTACATATGTTGCTATAAGAGGTCACTGACAATACCAGGTCAGGTCACAGGTCAGGTCACCAAGGGTCACAGGTCAGGTCACATGAACCTAACTTTAGGTACTAAGGTTGTGCGATGCATGTTTTATGGCCAATTTTTCATTTCCAACTCAGTGGTATTGGTTATAAGACTATCAGGTACGGCTTAGGTCACTTTCTGGTGAAGGTCAGGTCAAGGTCAGGTCAAGAAAGGTCAAATTTTAAAGTTGATAGTTTTGCATAAAATGGGTATTGATTCGATGCAACTCGTCACAGGGAATCTAATGGTGGTCTTTGTTTTGCGCTACGGGGTCTAGAACTGCTAAAAATTGAGTTTGAAAATTTGACGTCATCAATTTTGAACAGTTTTTTCGCTATAACTTCGCCAAAAAAAGAGGTATCAATCTCAAATTTGGTATGTAGATAGAAGGCGGTAAGGACCATAACATATGTTCCGGTTTTTGCGAAATTCTAAAAACTTTTTGGATTTTTCGGCTATTATATTAAAAAATATTTTTTTTTATTTTTGGGGGTCAAAATCCAACAATTTCAAAAATCCGAGACAGCAGTTTTGTAGCCCTGTCAATTCTACAGCTTTTATGTTTTATCGTTTTTCTGTATTTCCAAAGCTATAGGCCTGACAGCTCTTCTCGCGAAAAGCTTTTTTGGGTCGAAAACGGCAGAACATGACGTCACTCTGACGTCATTTCCGGCCAACCTATCATAGCTTTTGGAAAAATTGTTGGTCATAATGTGTAAAATTGATGTCCGAGAGGCTACTGAAAGTTTGGTGACAATCGGCGCAGCGGTTCTGGAGATATATCGAAAAGTCTGGAGGGGGGCAAAAATAGCCCCCCCCCCCACCAGGGCGCGGGTTAAAAACGATTACCATATCCATCCATCCAACTGTTTATTGGTAATACAAATTAAACGCATAATATATAGTAAAATAAGAGGAGGCACAAAAGCCAAAGGGCTTAAGTCTCGGTGCCAACTCTCGTGATGCAGTGCACCGGAAATATGTAGGTATAATACTAGCGCAGACACACATACATGCATACTTACATACATACACATACATACATATATACGTACACTCCTGAACACATTCATCATCTCTCATACTTCGAACATACGCTCAGTCAGAAGTTCGCCCGACCGCCGCCCCGTCGCCGGCCACCGCCCGCAGCCACCGCCCCCGCACGCCCCGCCAGGAGGCCGCGCCCGGCCAGGTCCCTGGATGAAGTTAGAGAGCGCATGAGAATCTGTGAGTATCTTGTATAAATTTTTGGAAGTGGCGTGCCACCGCCCGACCGCCGACACCGTCGAGGCCTGAGCCGTGCAGGAGGATTTCCAGTTGGATGGTTTTAGGTTGAAGTGTAAAGTTGGATTGTAGGCTTCGGGATATATGTTGGTTCATTTCGTCTCTTTGTCGTGTGTATAATGGGCATGAGAAGATAAAGTGTGCTGTGCTTTCTTGAGGGAAACCGCACAGACAAGCTGGAGAGTCAGTTTTCTGAATTTTGTATAAATGAGAATTTAACTGTGTCATGTTAGTCCTTAGTCTGGTGTGAAGAATGTTTAGATTTTTGCTACCGTGTGAATAATATGTGGGTGGTTTGGATGCCGAATAATGTTTTTTGATCCACTTGTTGAAGTCTGAGAGGGGCAATTGCTTTGTGGTCTCTGGCAGTGTATTCCATTGTTTTCCTGTGAGAGTAAAGAAGGAGCGTTGATGTGTTGTTGTCCGGGTTTGAGCTAAAGTGTGGTGTCTAGCGTTTCGAAGTGTCATGTTTATGTCATATTGTCGTGTACGTGGGATGATAGTTGAGATATGATTTGGAATATTGTGGTTATCAGGTCTACTTAATTTGTGATAGAGTGTCAATCGATGTGTTTGTCTTCTGGTTGTCAATTTGTCCCATCCTAGTTCAGTGCGTAGTTTGTCAGATGGTGTTCTAAACAGGGTCCCAGTCGTCAGTCTCGCTATTCTGTTTTGTAACGTCTCCAGTCTAGAAATGTCTCTTAAAGTGATATGTCCGTCGTACACAGTGTCACAATAGTCAAAAAGAGGTAAAATGTACGTTTTGTAAATTTGTTCTAGGATATGTCGAGGAAGATATTTTGCAATTGAATATAATGGGCTGGTATTTTTGTTTATTTTGCTTATAATTTCGTTTACATGTTCGTGGAATCGGAGATCGTGAGAAAACGTCAGTCCAAGGTGTTTATGAGTCTCATCTTTCGGTATAGGAGTGTCAGCAAAGTGAAGTGTCGGCTGTCGGTGTGACTTTTTAAGTGAGAATGTTTGTTGACTAGTTTTTGCTGAATTGAATGAAATGGCCCAGTCTTGTCCGTATTTGTAAATTTCGTCTAAGTCTCTTTGTAAGGTCGTTTGGGTGTTTTGTAGTGTGTCTGGTGAGTGGGAGGCATATAAAGAGGTGTCGTCTGCGAATAATAAAATGTCGTTGTATGTGCGTTTTGATAGATCGTTTAGATAAATTAGTGCTAGAAGAGGTCCAAGTACCGATCCCTGGGGGCATCCTGCGTTAATTTTGCGTTGTTGAGAAAAGGAATTTCGAATTTGTACTCGTTGTAATCTGTTACTAAGGTAAGATTTTAGCCAGTGGAGAAGTGTTCCTGAAATTCCGAATTCATTTTCGCATTTATATAGTAATCCTTTATGCCAGATCTTGTCAAAATATTTCGAGATGTCTAGGTATATTGCCGTGAAGTCTTGTCCGGTATCTAAAGCTTTATATAGGTTGTGTGTTAAGTAATGAAGTTGAAGTTCGGTGCCATGTTTTTTGCGGTAGCCACTTTGTTTATCTGTCAAAAGGTCGTGTTCTGTAATGTGTCCGTAAATTTGCCTGTATACAATTTTTTCGAAAATTTTAGAAATGGCCGATAATATGCTTATGGGCCGGTAGCAAGTGCTTATGGGCCGGTATAGGAGCGTGCTCCTTCGGGCGCATGCTCCTTCGGGCGTGCTCCTACATATAGGAGCACGCCCGAAAGCTCCCCTATACAGCTATAGGGGAGCTTTCCGCATGGGACAAAGTTGTCCATCCAGCCCAGAACAGGGGGTTAAGGGGGCCATGGGTTGAGGCGTGGAGGAGAGGGATTCGACTGTCCTGAGAATGGAAATTTCAGAACGGTGTCGGGCCCGCTCCTGGGATAGAGCTACCGATGTGGGATAAAGGCGACCGTCCAGCCCGGACACAAGAGGTCTGATATGTCGAGGAGAAGGATTTTTGACTATTCTAATAATGGAAACGAAGGAACGGAGGCAAACACGTATAAATGTTGTATAAAATTAACCCATTTACGCCCTTCGTTGCGTTTTCGCAACGCAAGCAAGCGTCGACGTGATCGAAGCTTGAGAAGTGTGTAAAAGAGACTAACCGATGAGACAAATTTCAGCGTGCGTAGCATGGTTGTGCGCATGATGCTACGCAGTAACAAGTCTGTGCGGCCGGTAAGTTACTGCCTAGAGCTCCCAGAGGGAAGTCGAAGGTTTTGTGAGTGATGACGTCACGAAAACCAAGTTAAGTAGGCTGAGTGCTTAATAATATCGTAATGCAAATTGTGTAAACATATTCTGCAGAGTCCCTACAATAGCGTAGATATGCATTTTGTTAAGAAATAATGCTACAAAAAGGGTTTGTGACTATTTTCAAATATGACTACGGTCGCGTTGCGGGAACGCAACGAAGGGCGCATCGGAAAGACAGCGGTGTTGCGAAAACGCAACGATGGGCACATTGGCAGGGTAGCGGTAGTATGAATATCAACAATAGACTTCACTCGTGATACGCTGTGGGTTCTCTCTTTCTCTCCCCCATCTTCCTCCCTCTCCTCCTCGTTCCCCAACTCTCTCCCTCCCTCCCTCTCTCTCTCTCTCTCTCTCTCTCTCTCTCTCTCTCTCTCTCTCTCTCTCTCTCTCTCTCTCTCTCTCTCTCTCTCTCTCTCTCTCTCTCTCTCTCTCTCTCTGTGTGTGTCTCTCTCTCTCTCTATCTCTCTCTCTCTTTCTTTCTCTATCTCATTTTGTAGCCATGAGGCTGTAGCGGCGGAACATCTTCAATTAAGGGGGGGGGGGCACTGCCGACTTTTGGTCCCATTCTTTCCATTTCCATGCAACGCCTATAGGGATAATGTTAAAATGGCAAAATCAAGGGGCACGGTGCCCCGGTGCCTCCCCCCCCCCGCTCCGCCGCCTATGCCATGAGGGACGTGTATAGGTATGTTTAGTGCAAGGTGCGTTCGCACGTAAAATGTTGCGACACATTTCATATTTGCTGGCTCAAACAGCCACAAACACTCCTTTCTTTTTCTCTCACAGATTATCGGCCTCGGGCTGTTCGTTCACTAAGCAATGTGTTCCCATGCATCTGAAAATCGCATGGTAGGAAAAGGACCCAGGCATCAAACGGTCGGCGATGCTAACGGAGCTGAGAGATAATTAGGTCCTTTGGAAATTGGATCTACTATGTACATTGTGCATAAATAATGAATAACGGGGATGTATTCTGGTATCAGGCGACAGATAGGCATCGCCATTCTCTGGATAGAATCTGCTGACTACCAACATTTACGTTAGAAAAGAAAACTGAGGGTCGGCAAATAGTGGGATAGGCCCCCTTTGGGGGTAGCTGAGCCCTTTGGCAGGGGAAATGAGGGCGGACCTGGTAAAATAATAATTTTTAGGATTCATAACTCGCATAGATTCATAAGCTGCTTGATGTGGAGTAGAGGCTTGTTTTCTTACTTTGATAGGCTTTTTATCTAATCAGACCATTTTTAGAGCTAGCAGGATTATTGGAGTTAGGGGAGACATTTGTCTGACCGGACACGGTTAATCGTAGACTGGAGACTGAGCCCAGCCAATGGGCAGGCCACCAATGACCCACCCCCTTCCCCCCTCCCAAGCACTCACTGCACCCGGCTACAGGCGCGCTCCTATGTGAGCTGCCCGATTGCGATATACGTTACCGGTCCAGCCCGGAACAGGGGGTTGAGGCGTGGAGGAGGATTCAACTATCCTGAAGACGGAAAGGACGGATTGACGTCGAATCACCATTCTGTCCTGGCATTGTCTCGAGAAAGAGGTTACACGTGAAGGTCGCTGAGAGCGGGGCCATGGAAATTTTGGATTAGGTGTAAACATAGTAAATTGGGAGGCGATTTGTTATGGTGCGCTACGCCTTGCACGGGTAATCTGTGAAAGCCGGATCGGTTCATTTTTTTTCTCGCTTTTGTTGAGAGTGGGTACGACTAACCTGCAATGGAATTTAACTTTACTCCTAGGAGGGTGGTTAACGATCATTACGGATACGCGTATACGTGAAGCACTGGCTTACTCCCAACCTCCGTTTAATTGTTTTCAGTGTGGGGTCTGATAGGTGGGGATAATTGCTCTGTCTGGCATCAAAAAAGAAAGCGTCACCCTGGGTACGTGTCGACCACAACTTTAAATGGACAACTGTTGTTGATAATAACCGTTTGTTGTCATCTTCCTGTTCGCGAATCCTGAAGATATCCTCCCTCACTGAGGCTTTTAGGCGGGTTATAAAGCATGAGGGATGTGGGATTCGCATTTTCAAGCAATAGTTGTCAACAGTTGATTGATGTTTTGTGAAAACAAATTAGCACATACGGCAGTTCAGTGTACTTTATGGCCGCCTGATGTGCCCGTCGTTGCGTTTTCGCAACGCTGATGGCGCCCGGTGTGCCCTTCGTTGCGATTTCGCAACGCACGTTTTGTACGTTTTTTTCGAAAAACTCTTGCTGCAGGCAAAAATTATTTTCGATTCCATGCAAGGCCCTGGTGGGAGCATACCATATTTTGATTTCATCGATTTTCATGATGGTCAATATTCCTGGGCATAAATGGGTTAAATGCTCGTGCCTATCGTCTGTTCCATATCAAGCTTGCAGTTGGAGTTTCTTCGGCAGATCGCTCCTCCGCTCAAGAATTTGCGTCTTAAAATGTAAGAGCTGTATATACAGAAATCACGCACTGCTTTCAGCAGGGCACTTCGGCTGCAAACTTGAAACGGAACAGAGTATAGTTCCGTCGGGATCCACTGGCCTGAGAAAAGCATGTATGATGTAGGTATGTATGTGATGTGAAAGGAAGGCCCTATATACCTGTGAAAAGGAAGACTCAGCCAAACCTCACAGCTGTCCGCTAGAGGCGCTATAGGGCGTGGCATGTTGCTCAGAGGTGGCGCTAGCGAACCACTCCGCTGTAGTAAACATTTCCTTCCATTTACGAGATCCGCTATGGGTGGATCCAGGTGGATCCTGGTGGAAGTCAGATCAGATCCCCCCCCAGCCCCGAGAAATTTATGCTGCTTTTCGTTCAAGACAAAAAAAACTATGACAAATCGATCTCAGCTGTATCACGACCGAATACCTCTGCTAAACAACTTTGCGGGCGAAAGACAGTTCTTGTTACTCCCTCCCCTCTCCGATCAATAACTTGTTACTCATCTTATCATAACTCTTTTCTGGACATGCCAAAATTTTAGAGCTAAGTCTCCAAAGTCAGGTCACTCCACATTAAGTCAGGAAACCAAAGAAAAAGTTGCGTGTTGTAGCTTCAACGACTGAACGGTCTCTCTGGCCTCTGATACGCAGTCGATAAGGATATCAGTATGTTTAAAACGCTAAACTCAGACACTGGCACATTCGCATGTCGTTTGTTTCCAATTTGTTTCCAGTGTTCGCCACGGGCCGCAAAATCCCAGTCCAGCCCGGCCTAAACATGTTGATTGTTGGGCTAACTGCCCGGCCCAGCCCGTCAAAAATAGATGGATTGACAATTTGTTGACATCACACATATATGTATTGTACCATCCAAACGAAGCATACAAGCTTGCACATATATGCCCTTTTTGTACGTTGCACATGCACGCTTTATAAACTTTGTTTTAGCCTTGCACAGTAATATGCTATATAGTTATGTTCTTTTTTTTGTCTTAGTGGCGAACCCCTGAGTCCATGTAAAAGTTATTGGCCAAGTCCGTCCACAGCCCATCGATCCTTCCTATCTGAGGGCCCAGCCCAGCCCGTAGCCCAGCCCGACCCATGGCCCAGCCCGACAAAAGATTGGGCTGTCTCGGCCCATGGAGAACACTGTCTGCTTCCAATGCTGCATGCCTTCCACATGCGTATAGCTGTTGATCTTTCACAGATTTGAGGTAAATGTACACAAATGTTTATGCATAACATCAAACGGGACGCCACAAATGAGCCAGTAGTCACACCCATACAGCTGGTTCGGCTCGGTCACCTCCCCGTGTTTACCTTACCACATAACACGTCTGGCTCCGTCCATGCGCCCGTTACCACCCGTCCATCCGGTGCCTGTATCTGTGTCGGCCAATTTGTAGAGCGTTAATATGACCATTGGCTTACTGAGTCCGTGGCCACTAGCTGCATTTAGTCGTTATGTTCGTGAGAAAGCCCTCCCGACCCTCCGTCTGTCCCACTCGCCGCCTTTCTGCGTCAGTTTGGAGTGCCGAGGTCTGCGCAGAAAGCGGCGACCGTTGTCCCCTGCCCCCTCTTATCCCGTTATCTGAGACGCGCGACTGAGTGTCTGTCAGACGGGCCGACCACTGCTGTGCCGCACACGAGCTCGTGCACTGCGGTCAGGAGTCAGGACAGCGTCGCAGTGTGCGTCAACAGTGTGATTTAAACTCGGCCCAGGTTTGCAACTGCCACCAACGGCGTGCCGGACTGGAAGACCGCTCGCCGCCGCGCTCGAGGCGTTTGTTTGCCTCTGAATTCCGCTCTCCGGGTGGACGCAACTCCTGTCGGTGGAGGGTGCAAAGGTCGAGGTGTCGGAGCTATCGTCCTCGGTACTGGTGGGACGTCAAGGTCGCACAGTTTGCCCGTGACACGGGGACAGAGTTGCAGGCGGTGAGATGAAGATCGTGGATGGGGCGACGAAAAGGGCGTGGATTGTGTGAAGGGTGAATGCGAAAAGGGCGTATGAGCGAGGCAGCGTAAATTGTGACGAATGTGGAAAGAAGAGAACAAAACATGAAAAGAACAGCGTGATAATTCTTAGTGAAGCGGTGGTGCAAACAGCACTGGTGAAACGATGAAAATTGTATATAACGAAAGGGTGAAAATAACGAGAGGAATACAGACGAAAGATTGGAGTGTGGTGCGACAAAGTCGTCAGTGATACGAAAAGTGGATACGGAAAGTAGCACTTTCTAAAACATACCCTAATGGGTGGACGCAATTAGCATTCCCTCAGTGGCATACCTATGTCTCCTAAAAAGCTGCTGAAAAAATAATGGAATGTAAATGAAAACCGGCAAAAGAGCAGCGTAAGAATCCAGAGTGAAGGCGACAAGGGACGAATAAGTAATGGTTTGAAGATAACGCCTGGGGACAGTGACTGCAACAGGTCAATTGCAACAAACCAACGGACGTGGCAGCCCCTTCGACTGCCGAAGGACTGACCTCGCCAGCCGCTGAGAGTTCGGCCCTGCCAAGGGTCCCCCTCCCGCCGAGGGTCCGCCCCCCCCCCCCGCCGAGGGTCTGCCCCCCACCCCCCGCGACGATGCCGTGCCCGGGCTCGGTGTTGGGCTGTCTGTCGCGCCTCTGGGTGGCTCTGATCTGTGTTGTCGTCTTCTACATGCTGGTCGCCGTCGGCTGCCTGCTCCGGCGACTCTGCGTGCAGCGCTGCCGCCGCCGGCACGTCGAGGACCGGGAGGCGCTGCTCCAACTGCAGTCCATGGAGCAGCTGGACGCGCCGCTCAAAACGGAGACGTTGTGACGTGGTGACAGTGAGATTAGCTGTGCTCGTCTTGTGATACGATACCTCGCGATAAGTCGCGAGTGTTTGCGTCTCCACGGTCAATGGTCATGAGTCATTGGTCATGATACCGAGTGACCCTGCCGAGCCCAGGCAACGTACGAAGCTATACGATGCGTAGTGCATGATAATGCTCAATCAATACCCGTGATGTTACAATTGTGGGAGATGAACATAGCAACAAAAATGACTGTTTATCAGAACTTGTGGAGGTATGCTCTCTTTATCTATGCAGGCATAACAACGAAAATCAGTATCAGGAGTCATATAGGAGCACGCCCGAGCCTGCTGCAGTGACCGCGACTCCGGCCCTGAAGTGGTCCCGTGAGAACGTAAGAGTCCAACCCAACAAAACAAAGCAAACAAATAACGTGTATATGTGTATTTTTTTTCGCGAATCAACCGTACGTCAAAGCACAGTTCAACTGTTGTCTCATCTTATGAAAAAATATAAAACTGCCGAATTATCCCTCGCACGACCAGGCCATTTCTCATAACACGAACGACCAGGGGGGGGGGGTTGTTACGACCCCCCCTGGCGTTTCGAAACGGAAGGTCGTAGAGCTTAGCGGAAAAAACCAACGGATTGCTCTCAACGAGATCTCGCGATTGGTGGTATATTTTTTGGTCCTAGGTCAACATTTGACCTACTTATGACCGGTCAAAGGTCAAATTTTCCGAAAAAATCAAACTTTTTCAACTTTGCGCAACGATTGCGGCAAAACGGTAAGAGATATTAACTTCAAACCTTCAACAACGTATTCCCCACTCAATTCTGCATCATATATGGTGTTTTTGGTGTATTTACCCTATAAAAGTAAGAGGCCTATTGCTGATGAGTGATATGGTGTCACATCACCCTCCGGTGTTTGTCCCGATTCGTCGGCTGTTGACCACTGCTCCGCTATAAATACTGTAGGTAACGACTCAGAAAAGATATGTGGATATCCACTGCAATGTGGATAGCATCAGCAGAAAACCTCGGGACTCGGTACACACTTCGTGAAAATCCGGCCGGAGGCTGTACCTCTTATGACGTCATAACTCCGTGACCTGACCTGACCCGGTCAATTTTCTTGCACCACACGATAGCCAATGCTTGCCCCAACATGCATGGGAAGTTTCATCATGATCCATCAAACAATGTGGGTATCACCGGCAGAAAACCTAGGGATTCGGCGCACACGTTTGGTAACTGTCGGCCGGAGGCTGTACCTCTTATGACGTCATAACTCTGTGACCTGACATGACCCGATCAATTTTTTTCGGCAAAAGATGCGCAAAGGTTGCCCCAGAGGGTATTGAAAATTTCAGCCCGCTACGACAAGCCGTTTAGCGTGCACTTCGAAAAAACCTCAGGGGGGGGGGTTGATACAACCCCCCAGGCGTTCTAGGGTTATCAGGTACATTTGTTGAGTATTTATTTCCGACATTTATTTCCAACTATTAGGTATATTTACCTTCATTTACCTTCATGGACTGAATTGTTTCAAAATTAAAAAAAGTTTTTTTTTGTAATTGTATATTTGTATATTTTTCAAAATTTTCAAAATTTGAGAAGTCCTAGTAAGCAGTTTGACAGTCCCGTGTATTCTAAGTCCATTCATGTAAAGAAATTAGATCTAGCTTTAACACGCGCACCGACTGGGGGGGGGGGCGGATATCCGCCCCCCTGAGGTTTTTCGCGGATAGCGGGAAAAACGCGGCGCGTGGCGCCGCGAAATTTGGTACGACTATTCTCTCATCAATTTTACACATGGTGTGCAAGTTTGAACCTACTAACTTTTAAGTTCAAGTCACCAGGTCACATTGAATGACCCAACCTCAAGTCACTTTTGCAACTTTGTCACCGTGTCAGAGCTACAGTAGATGTCGGAGGCCTTTGAAAGTCGCAGGATGTTATTAGATCCTTTGTAGCTACAATTTGCATATCTCGGAATTTTGATATCGGTGACCTAAGGTCAGGTCAATTTCGCGACCTCCCCATTATAAGTCAATGGGGGAAAAATCAACTCCCTGTTTTTACCACTAAAACGGGTCGGAACGGCCCCATATATCATACATGACTTCATATACGATCAACCTTCACTACCTTGAGGTCTGTTTTGCTGTTGGGCAGCTGTAAGGTCATGTGACGTCATCAAAGGTCACCAAAGGTTTTTTTGCCAATAACTCCGTACAGGAGCAAGATGCAGCCGCGCGGATGGTCTCATTGTGTTCAGCTCGTCAAGACGCATCGAATGATACACATGATGACCTCGAGGTCACGTGACCTGAGGTCAACCTTTGACCTTGACCTTTCGAGGTCAACATATATATATCATTCGATGCAGATTGACGAGAGGATCACGATGATGCCCTTAGATTGTTTTTATCTTGACTAGTTCGAAATTAATTCAAGAAAAAAAAACTCTCCGTATCTAGCGCCCCCATTTTGACTTTTTTGACCCCTGTGGCGTCATCTTTGACCTGACCTGAAAATGACCTTTGTAAAAATTGTAGACTTTGTCCGTGCGTATCCCATGCCGTTTACCGCTTGTCGCTATCTTGCTTCGTTCTCGAGATCTCAGAGGGGAGGCGGTCATCCGCCCCCCCCCCCGTCGGTACGAAGTTGGCCCAGACCCCCGTCGGTGCGCGTGTTAAAAAAGAAAAATAATGAGCTCTTGAGAGCGATTGCCGTATAGTTCAATGCTTAGTATAAAAATCGGCCGACATCACGTCACTCTGACGTCATTTTCGGCCGGCCTATGACAGCTAAAAAGCTATTATTTTTTATGAAGTTGTTATTACAAGGTGTCAAATTGATGGTGCTGAAGTTATCGTAAGTTTCGTGTTGATACGTTAAATGGTTAACCCGCGCCCCACTGGGGTCTGCGTATAACACGCCCTACTGGGGGGGGGGGGGGCTATTCATAGCCCCCCCTCCTAACTCCGAAACTACTGGGCCGATCGTCAAAATTCAAACGGCGTCTGATAGCCCCGAAAAAACTGTCGAGCGAAACCTAATTTCATTGACCACGAGGTCACCGATGACGTCACAGGTCAGGTCAAAGTAAAAATTATTAGCATTTTGGCTTCTTCACGTTTTGGGCTCTGGCCGCCGTCTTAAAAGTCAGATCAGGCTCATTTTTGGTTCACACACTCGTGAACAGATGCTCTAGATACTCTGAGGGTACCAAACTTGTACTTTGATTTTCAGGTCAAGGTCAGGTCATCACAGGTCACGAAAATATTATATCATCCGTCGGTCACGTGACACATGTTTTATGGTCCATTTAGGCCGAACATTTCGAATTTGATGTCGTCTGTGTCATTCGAGGTCATTTTGAGTCAAATTTAGCTCAGGTCAGGTCACTTTCAGGTCAAAAAAGGTCAAATTTTGAAGTTAAAAGTTTTCAACAAAAAAGGTGTCTATTGGATGCAGTTTGAGCTCAGGAACACGATGGTGCTACTTATATTGGCGTACGATGTCAAATTCGTGCTGAAAATTGATTTGAAAAATTAATAATTGTTAATTTTTTGCAATAATGCGTATAACTTGGCCATTTTTGAAGATATTTAGCTAAAACTTGCTAGAGTTAGTCATAATAATGCGTTCTATCACAAATATTCCGGTTTTTTCGAAAAGTCAAAAAGTTTTTGAAAAAAATGTAAAAATATAAATTTTGAATTTTATTATATAAAATATTCGAAATTTTCAAAATTTCGAAAATCCGGGATTGCAGTTTGATAGCGCAGTCTATTCTAAGTCCTCTCATGCAAAGAAATTGGATCTAGCTTAAAAACTGAGCTCTTGGGAGCGATTGCCGTGGTTCAATGTTTTGCGTCGAAATCGGCCGAACATGACGTCACTGTGACGTCATTTCCGGCCGACCTATGGTAGGTACGAAGTTCAAATTTTGACACAAGGTGTCAAATTGATGCAGCCGAAGGTACTGAAAGTTTGGCGCCGATACGTCAAGCGGTTTGGAAGTTATTGCAGGAAAACGGGAGGGGGGGGGGGGCTATAAATAGCCCCCCCCCAGTGGGGCGCGGGTTAAGAAGATATTGCCCAAAACGGGAGGGGGCTCTGTAGAGCCCCCCCCCCCAGTCATGCGCGGGTTAACACCCACATGCATAGATATATCGCTTTTGACTCGTGCTGGCACTATTCAAACAACGTTGTGCGTAATTGGTTCAACTGTTTTCTAGATTAACTCCCGCCGGCACAGGCCGTTTTGAGACATTCGACGGCACAAGGGGGGGGGGGTGGGGGGGGGGGGGGTGGCACGACCCCACCCTCGCGTTTGGCCCCTGATGGAGCTAGAGCTTCGCGGAAAAAACTAGCGTGTTGCCCGTCACGAGAGGAAGCCAATGATACCCAATTTTAAGGTTCTAGGTCATCGGTTGACCTTCCAGGTCAGGTCAATGACCCAAAAATCGGAAATATCGGGACCTGTTATAAGTCGTAAAGTGTGGCTGCTAAGGGGTTTTCCGGGGTGCTGATCACGAATATCGTGTTAGTTTTGATCACAGATGATGTCGTTAAGCGTTTAGACCAGGTCAGCCGAGGTCAGGTCAGGTCAACCGGTAGGGGTCGTGACGGGTATTCGTAGTACCTGTCATCCGCCTCTGACAGCTTCGTAACATGTTACGAAGGCACCAAAACTACTTCATAAATGTTCAAATGGTTGCTAAATTCAAATTCAGCTCCAAAAACTGGCAAAGAAACATGTAAAACTCGAAAAAGTGAACCGAGGTCACCAAAGGGATCAATGACCTGACCTGACCTTCAGGCGACCTTGACACCCACCCTAATGCATAGGAGCATCATCAGGCTCACATGTTTGAACGTTTGAAACCACGAAAAGCTTGCAAACGCGCGGCAAATGCGAGCCGACATACGCGGAATCGCGATTCCGGCCAAACATGGTCTCGGAAAAGAGGTCACAGGTCAAAGGTCATTTAAGTCAGGGTCATGAAATTTTAACCCTCGCCGGCCGAGGGGGGGGGGGGGCGGGTGCCGCCCCCCATAGGGTTTTGTTCGCGATAGCTCCGAATACGCTGGCGATAGAGAGCTGAAACTTAGCATATCTGACCTTTGATTCAAGCCAGATCTTTTGACACCAACCGAATTTTTGGGTCAGGTCAGGTCACTGACCTATGACGTCATAAGTGAACCTCTGCACGGTCTTCAGATGTCGCAACTTCGCAACGCCCTCACTGCCAGAGAAGATGTCACAGAGAAATGAAACTTGCAGGATCTAGTATCCATTATGAGCTTCACAACTTGTATATCTCGGATTTTTCCTAAAGGTCATATGAGGTCAGGTCATTTTCGTGACCTCACCATTATAAGTCAATGGGGAAAAATGAAAACTGCTATTCTGGCGCCGGGAACGATTTCCAACTATCTCAAGCACACAGAATCGTGATTTGATGCACTCCTTGGAAGGTTAGATGCGTCACTTTTGCAATGTTGACCTTGCGTGACGTCATTTATGACGTCATCAAGGTCATATTAGTTTTTCGTCAATAACTCTCGATCAAATTGAGCTAGCGAGTCGGGAAAGCCACCAATGGACTCAGGAAGACCTGCCGAATCAAATGATATGCGAAATGACCTCTTTTGACCAACTTCGTGACCTGGGGGTGCTGACCTGACCTTGACCTGAGGTCAACACCCTAAGTTGACCTGACCCGAACAAAAAGTATATCATTCGACGCGCCTGAGCGAGGCGAACACGATGCTGCCAAAATCGTGGCTCTGCGGCCATTTTTGCGAAGTTATTCACCAAAAACTGAACCGTACCTTGGGGCACTTGACCTGACCTCAGAGGTCACCGGTTGACCTATGACCTTAAAATCGGGTCCCAATCTCTGCGTCTCGTAAAGGCGCACACGCTCGTTTTTTTTCCGCGACGCGCTAGCTCCACCAGGGGCGAAACGGCGAGGGGAGGGTCGTACCCGCCCTCCCCCCCCCCTCGGCCGGCACGTATGTAGAAAACCAATAGGTCCGGCGAGGGTTTAAAGTAGAGGTCTGCACCGGCCGGCTGCAGCCGCGGCTGGCTGCAGCCCCACGGCTGTGGGCCGGGGCGGCTGCAAATATCTCCAAGAACACGGCTACGGCTGTGGCCACGGCTGTGAGATTTCAAGCTCAATCTTAAGTACTCAAATATTTAATTTTAAATCCTTAATCTTACATTCTGATAAGCAGTCTAGACTGCAAAAATCATGCCCAGCAACATTGAAAGTGGTGAAGCCTTTGAAAACCTGTAATGATTTTACCATTTGCTGTAGGGGAGTTTGCACTCTGGTACAGAATACTAATTATAGGTACCAATTGTTCCTTCATCATCAAGAGCTTGACAGTTTCAGAAAATGCAACATGTTGCATTGTCACATCCCTCTCAAACCAATCTCACCTGGTCATTAGGAGAACACCTTACAGCTATTGAAGACGAGCATTCAATAATTCTTTCAGGTAATAGAAAAAGAAATCACGCCTAGGTAAAGGCAGGTAAAGGCTTCATAAAATATTATCTAAAATAACTCTTAGATGTATCCATGGATGTATTTCTGGATTTTCGGCAAGTCCAATTACATAATACAAAACTGGCGCTTTATGTTCTAACTGGTGTGTGAGTGACCGCTAACAGAAAATGCTGATCAACGAAGCCAATGGAATTATATTATAAGTGAGCACTGAGCATGAACCTTACTTACGGTTAATTCATATGATGGTGAAAACCCTGAACACGTAATTTACATGACGGTGAAAAACCCTGAACACAATATTTCTTACGCGAGCTGTTGACTTTACTAATAAAATGACGTATTCTTCTAAAAATGTAAAAATTTGATACTGATTCTTTGTTTGAGAGCAAGTTTTTAACTGTACAGCATTATTATTTATTAATAATATTTTTTATGGCTGTTTATAGTGACACAAAACAATTTATTGTCACTTCTTTGCTATTGACGTCATTTAAACTCAAGTAAAATTTTTGATTGAAAGAGGCAATTGTGGCTTGCACGTCCTTGGGGATTTGAGCGAAGATCATTATTTGGAAAAATCAAAATAGATGAATGTTTTTCTTTCTTGGATGCTCATTAGTGTTTTGATGCCTTGCATATCAAATTAGTTTGAGACTTGCTCAGAAGGCTGCTTCAAGCCTGGCATATCACACCCCAGAAAATATGCAAGGTAAGAAAGAAGCAAGAGTTTTGACTAGACAATCACTGTTTGACAGTCCATCAACTTCAGTTTCATTTTTTCATACTAACATTGATAATGAAAAGCATCAGGGTCTGTTGTTCTGTCCCACAACCATGCTTCAGGATTTGGCATTAGATGTCTATACTGTTAGTGCTTCTATTCTGATTCGTTGTTTATGTTTTCCATTGATGTAGGTACCTACCTACCCATCTTTCTTAACCCCTTGCAAGGGCTTGTGTAGGCATGCGTTGCGCATCAGGCTTCAGGCCTTTGGCCTAAAGACAGATACACAACCACTTAACCTATGATGCTTCATGAGCTTGAGAATCTATAGCCCATTGCAATGTGCTTTTGGCTATATGTTTCAACTAAAAACAACTTATTATATACTATTTGGTTGCATTTCATTGAAAGTATCCACGGCCGGCTGACGGCTGGCTGCCCACAGTTTGCCACGGCTGTGGGCGGCTGTGGCTGTGGAGCCACGGCTGCGGGGCGGCTAGGCTGTGGAAAATTGCAGCCGTGCAGAACTCTAGTTTAAAGGGACCCTCCCACCTTCAAAAAAGTTAATGAATTGGCATGAAAGTGATGTCGCTCGGTTCAGAAAGAGCAAAAACGAATATCTACCAAATTTCATCGAAAAATATTCACCGGTTTTCAAGATATTAGACTTTTACTTTTGTTTACTTTTCGGGATCTCCGCTGTTCCTAGCGACTTTATTTGAAAGTGCGGCATTTGTTGCGCGCAAAGCAGCATATACCACCGCGTGCTACAAAACGTTTTAGTCAAACATTTAACGGACGTTCAAAAGCCTGATGACGTCATCAGATTCCCGTAATGGTTAAAGGTAGACTGTCACCTTTTTTTCACTTACCGGTTTTCGTAAGAGGTGCCCGCCCTCACCACAGATGTCCAGTCCATTTTCCGTTATCCTCACCCTGTAACGCGCAATCGCCTCCCAAAGTTCCATTTGATGCCATCTTTTTCGCCGGTGAAAATGCTCATCACTACGATAGCATGTATGACACTTTTCATTACATTTTGGCATCATAGAGATTCATTGTTATTTTTCTTGAATGTTGTGACAAATTTCGTAATACCAATATTAATTTCAACAGCAAAGACGTACATTTAGCAAATTAATGTTGAAGGTTTCCTAGTATACTAGCATGAAGAAAGGCCGATCTCTTAGCATTGTGAAGGATTTCAGGGAAAGGAAAAACTTTGTCGATTTTAATTAAGAGCATTTTATACAAATTTTAAGGAAAAACTCGTCAAAAGGGTTTTATTTATCTTTTCTTATTCACAAATATTCAATTCAAAGGCGATAAATTGTTAATTAGCAAATTTGTGGTAGAAGACAATGCTTTTTTTTACTTGAAGGGAAGTGGTAAAGGGAAGACCTGAGGTCCCATCTCTTCAACACTAGTGAAGGGAGCAGACCCTATGACAAAGGTAAGTGGTAAAGGATTTTTGGTTTGCTACCATGTTCTGCATGTTTCCACCTCTGTTTCAAACACGACGCGATAAAATTGAAGACTTTTTCGGGGCACGTGTCAAATGTATTGCTAATTCATAGGCGATGCTGAAAGTGGTTTCATCCTCATTTCTACGGTCTCTGTGCGCTAATATTTAATGGTTTTCATCGTGGTAAGTTGATATACAACGGTGCCGGAATCTCTCAAGTAACAAGTAACGGGTGTGCACTTAGTTTTGGAAAAAGATCGATTATCTCTTTTTTGAACTTGAAGTTATAAATACAAATGCTGGCATAGTGAATACCTAATCATGCAATTGAGGATGAGCATGCCAAAATTCAAATTTATACAATTGACTTGGGGAAACTACCCATGCTGGAAACTGCCAGTCTGCAAGGTATGGCAATTTCGACAAGATCTGGCCGGTGCGGGCTTGTTCAGCTGTTGCGGCGTGGTGCGGATTTCGCTTGGTGTGCGGATTTAGTGGATCACAGTGCAGATTTGGCTTGGCGATGGACTTGACGGACAAGACGATATTGATGAGGCAAATCGAAAAACATTGCTGGAGCTTTTATGTGTAATTCAGTGTCCCCTGGGTTTAAATGAGTGTGCAACTGCTGGTCATTTTTGGGTTCTGTGCGGATCTTTTACCCTCAGCCCACATTGGGGTGGATTTTCCGGTTTTGAATTTTCCTCATATATCTTGTCTGGTCTGTCATGTCCATCAACAAGCAAATCTGCAATGTGCTACACCAGTGTCCCAAAATTAGGGATATTTTGGCTTGGGTGTTCGAGGGTAAAATTCCTCACTACAAAGAGGACTGAAAGTGGAAAATTGACAGTCAGAAAGATACAAAGAAGAATGAAAACATGATCACCATTTTCTATGTGAATGTTACAGGATGTGGGAGCTGCAATGATTTAATGGAATTTGAATGTAGGTACAAGCCAGCCAGCAAATGTACATGCGGATGATCTTAGTTGTTAAAGTTGGGAGGGCAACTTGTCCTGGAAAATTAAAGGTGAGAGTGGACCGAGTGGACTATTCAATTTCACAAGGATTTCACTTTCCACCCAAATCTTGGGACACTGGGCTACACTAGATCTGCACCCTACCAGCCAAATCCGCACCACGCCGCATCAGATCAGCACCAGCTGAACAAGCCTGCACCGACAAGCTTTTGTCAAAATTGCAATGCTTTGCAGACTGGGAAACTACTAGGCGCAAATCCAAATATTGATCGACCAATAAACAGTTGAAGTGAGCTGGGCTATGACCAAACTAGGAATAAATAATTTAAATATGAATGCTTATAATTATAAATAGTTATAAAAAATTAGTATTTGTCAATCACCATTCAGCGACCGTTGACCTGACTCAGTCTGAAAAACGTGGCAGCCACGTTTTTCAGACATGCTGAAAGCTGTCATGCTGCACCTCTTAATATTAATTGTATAACAACTTTAAATGACAAATACAGCTTTTCTTTTACAGCAGCAACATGGTAAACCGTTGTTGTGTCAAGACATGCAAGCAACACTTTGATTACAAGCCCCAACATAAGCAGGGTGCAAAATGGAAACTACACAGGTATGTGATCTCGCCACCGTCATTGCAGTATTTGAAATGCAGTATCATGAGGGTTATATTTTACCAGATAAACGCCTTTTGGGCGAAGACCGAACGAGCGAGAGAACTGTAGCTTTTCTTGACAAGGGGTCCTCTGACTTCGGGAATTTTTCAGCTATCGACACAAAATTGGCACACTGCTAGAACTAGACACACTCTATAGTATGTTATGAAAATGAATGAACCGGGGTGCTTGGGACATTCACTTTGCACGTGCAATGAATTCATATCCTATACTGTAGGTAGATTTTCATATCAATTTCACGTGCTTTCAATAATTCTTTAGACGTTTCAGTTCGTTACAGTCTCAAAAGGTCTCGGTTATCTTTCAGTCTACCCCCAAGACCTAACTTATTGTTTTTTCCCTGGCCCGGCATGCTCTCGGCACCATCCCTCCAATTCTGGCCCAAGGCAACGCACGAGCGCTGCCTGCATCTAGTATTGAAAAGACTTCGCTTCGCTTGTTTGCTCGTAACAACCTATGTAGGCTGTCGCCATTTATTGTGGCACAAATGTAAATGCACAGAGAAACCACCTGCTTTATTACCAAGAATTTGAGAAATCAAGCGATTACACCCCAAATCGCTTCCTCCAGCCGGAGGCTGTACCCTCGAAGGTAAGCGCGCTCCGTGGCCGAGAGAATTCCAGCGGTAGTGTTAGACGCGAAAGCAGCTGGTGCGGACGGCCATATTTTGCTCGAACGCGTAATCGCGTGCCGGTGGGGTGGTTCTATTATTTGTCTGAGTGAGAGGCGGCTTACCCATGGGGCGGTATATGGTGCAGAGCTGGGCGCCACTGACAAAGAGAAGGACGCTTATAATGTGACACAATGTGTTCTAATGTTATAATATCTTTTTTCGGCATGGGCCAAGTGCATGTGACCTTGGGGTGGTGCGTCAGTCAATAGTATGGAGATGAGTGCCTGTGGGCTGTGACGTTATGACGTTGTGCGTTGTTTTGTAATTGTGCCGTCTTTTGATGGGGCGAAGGCTTGCAAATCCGCCCCATTGGAACAAAAATACATTATTGGCACGCCCCCCCCCCCCCCCCAGCAGGGCACGGGTAAACACTCTGGTAGTTCACCAACCTCTCTCTGCACTGTGATTTCAGAACCTTGGTACGTCACCTGCGACGGCGACGTCACCTGCGAGTTCCGCGGAACCCCTGACGCCGTCACCAGCTGGACCATCCGCGGCACTGGACCATCCAGCGACGGCCGTGACGCCGTCACCAGCTGGACCATCCGTGGCACTGGACCATCCAGCGACGGCCGTGACGCCGTCACCAGCTGGACCATCCGCGGCCCTGGACCATCCAGCGACGGCCGTGACGCCGTCACCAGCTGGACCATCCGCGGCACTGGACCATCCAGCGACGGCCGTGACGCTGTCACCAGCTGGACCATCCGCGGCCCTGGACCATCCAGCGACGGCCGTGACGCCGTCACCAGCTGGACCATCCGCGGCCCTGGACCATCCAGCGACGGCCGTGACGCCGTCACCAGCTGGACCATCCGCGGCACTGGACCATCCAGCGACGGCCGTGACGCCGTCACCAGCTGGACCATCCGCGGCACTGGACCATCCAGCGACGGCCGTGACGCCGTCACCAGCTGGACCATTCGCGGCACTGGACCATCCAGCGACGGCCGTGGCGTCGACTCTGCCAGTGCCGGAGACGACGGCGACGTCACCTGCGAGTTCCGCGGAACCCCTGACGCCGTCACCAGCTGGACCATCCGCGGCCCTGGACCATCCAGCGACGGCCGTGACGCCGTCACCAGCTGGACCATCCGCGGCACTGGACCATCCAGCGACGGCCGTGGCGTCGACTCTGCCAGTGCCGGAGACGTCGGCGACGTCACCTGCGCCGCTGGTGTCAACACCGCACGGACACCAGCTGCGAGCTGGTAAACGGCGGTGGAGTGGAAGCAGGTGAGAACTGGGAACCTATTTATGACAAACTTTTCTTTTTTGCTTGAGGGGTGATTCTGGTGTCTTTCTGCTAGAATTATTCAAATTGGGCTTTATCTATTATTTTGACCATGGACGTGCCTCGAGCATACTGCAGCAAAATTTTTACATTTATACCCCCCAAAACCCCCCTAAATATTGACCTAGAGCAACCAAATTTGCGCAGGGGCGAGAACTCCAGGGGGCCCACCTACCTACCAAATTTGGTGTTTCTAGGTGCCATAGGAGCCAATCGCGAGGGGGGTCGCATCACCCCCCCCCCCCCCCTGCCAGGCCGTGTTATGAAAAATGTCCTGCCAGGGCGAGGGTTAATGTAGGAGCTATGCACACATAAAGCATGTGTTGTTTACAGCATGGTACTTCGGCTGCAGGCTTGAAATGGAACAGACTTTAGTCTTATCTGCATGTGGTAGCTCGAGCAGAGGTATTACATCTGCTTACGTGTCCCGTAGCAGCATTTTACACCTTGTCCTGCTCTCCCACAGAGCGCGCAAGCCACCAGCCAGCTGACTCAGAGCCCAGGGGGCGTTCGCCACCAACATCCGCACGGCGCAGCTGCAGAGGTGATTTCTGCCATGGAGCAGCATCCGCGGCTCCATGACATCATCCTTCCATCATTCTCCATCATCATTTCCGGAGCTCACCCGACGGCGGAGCTGGCGACGCCCGCGCCCCGCCTGGCCGTCCAGCCTGCGCGCTCCGCCGCGCGCCGCGGGCCCGGCTCGCCGAGACGTCCGGCTTAGGTCGGCGTTTGAGGCGCGGCGGGGGGCAACGTCTCTGTGCCCTGCTCCGGGTCCCCGCCGCCTGCGGTCTCTTCTGCTGCCGCCACTGAGGGGAACGGCTCTTCTTCGTCGTCGTCGTCGTCGTTGTTCCCTCCAGCCCCCTAGGGGGCGTAGCCGATGAGGCTCAATTGGGCGCGGTAGCGAAGACATCATCGGTCGACGGTGATGCTGGCGGGCCGGTGGCGGCGTGCCCCGTCGGCAGCGCGCCTGGGGAGGACGCTGGTGACGACGAATCTTCATCGCCGTCGGCACCGGTCGCGAGCGAGTCGCTGTTTAGTTGGCCTGCTACTGTGCCAAAAAGTGCGACTGTGGCCAGACTGGTATACGATTTGTCAGTGCTTACGCCCCTCTTGCCGTGCCGGCCGTGCTCTTTGCCGTCTATTGGGGATGCGTTAGAGTTATCGTTTTGGGGTTTATACCGGTATCAAGATTGATTTAAATGATGGATTTCATCACATTTCTCGCGCACGTTCCACACGTCCTTTTGGTGTTTTGTATGATGGTAAAACGTGCTTATACCTTTTCTCTGTTACCAATGGGCCCTATTAGGTACTGCATCTCCTGCATTATTAGGTAGAGATGCAGTACCATTATTAGGTACTGCATTATGAGGTACTGAAGGAGATGCAGTTAGGTACTGCATCTCCTTCGGAGATGCAGTACCTAACAGATGCTTTCAGTGAACTTGTAGAGTCGAGATTTAACGTCAGGTGTTTGGCGTATTTAGATGATTTTCTTTTCATGTCCAAGGACGCTGAATGGTATCGCTGCGTTTCTGACTAGTGTTGGGTTGTGTATTAATTTCAATAAATTAGTTCTCGTTCCGTTGCATGTTTTTACGTTTCTTGGTGTGTCGATTGACTTTGGGCGTGATTCTGCGCGTGTTCAGGATAATGCCTTGTCTTGTCACTATTGCGGGATGGCCGTGGTCCAAGCACAGTCGCTGTGACAGACGGTTCGATGTGTCGACCAATCATGTTGCTTCGTTTTTGGCGCCTTGTGTGTTGTCCGGTCTGTCAAGACTCAGCTGGCTCAGTCTCGACTCTGGCTCTGGCTGGCTCAGTCTCAGTCTCATCAGAGAGCGAAAGGAGCTGCGCGCGCGGCTGCAGCAATTCATCGGCGGCGGCGCTGTGAACGCTGTGTCGGCGGCGCGCGAACAGGAGCTGATCGCGCTAAACGAGGACCGCCAGCAGCTTGTCCATCTGCAGCAGCTGGTGTTGCAGCTGATGGGCGGCCAGCAGCTGGCGGCGGTCGCTACCCCCCCCCCCCCCCCGCCGGTCCTGTGTGCGGGGACCGCCGCGCCCGGCAGTGATGGAGGGTACTATGGCGGTGTTACATTCCTAACTGTTGTCACATATCAACTGAGAACCGTCCGGCCGGAGGCAGTTAACGCCGGCCGGCACCTACTCACCGTGGCCGTATTTTTTTATATGGAGAGAGGAGAGAGGAGAGAGAGGACATCAGGTTGTCAGAGAAATAAAGTGTATATTTATTATTTGAATCGAGCGAGTCGCGTGTTCCACGAGCGGGACTTGGAGCAAAAAGCTGGCATTGAGATACAACGAACAGAACGTGGCGTCGAGCAGGAACGCCCCCGGCTATGTACACGGTGCTGCTGGGCGCGCGACCAACAAAACACGAGAATGCATCAACATCAAAGACACACGGTACATCGAAGCCCTCCGCGCCATCGCTGGGTCCGTCGGCACCGCTAGCGCTTCTACAAAACAAGCACGCACATAGAGACGCCATTTCCAAACGCACGCATACACAGAACAAAAACGCACATGCACGTCCATTCGTTTCACTCAGTCACCCATGAACGGCTTGGGTTTCCGGACGGTCACCAGCCGGCGGGGCCGCGCCGCGGCAATAGGCGTGAGTCTCCTCGTTGAGCTTGCTGAGCGCGCTGCCACCGGAGGCGGACGGGGCGCCGCCGGCCGCGCCGTCCTTCGCGTCGCTCACCTCCACCTCGACCCCACTGTCGGAGTCCTCGGCGGCGGCGCGCCGGCGCAGCTGCTCGCAGATCTCCTCTGTGACGAAGGTGGCGCACTTGGGGTCGCGCATCAGCGGCGTGAACTCGAGCTCTGGCCGGCCCTGGTGCAGGCTCCGTCAGCGGCCGCGGCTGCACCACGGCAGCGCGCGATGCTCGCACAGCTCGCACTCACGCTCCACGGGAGCCGGCGCCGACTCCGGTCGCCGCCGCTTCACCGGCGTCGAGCTGGCCTGAGACGAGCCCTTTGCCGCACCGCCCGAGCCCGTGTGAGGGATGATTGTGAATTGTGATCTCGTTGTTGATTTTGATGGGCTGTCCGGTGGCGGCCGCCGCCGCAGCTGCCTTCCTACGGCCAAACGACTCCATAATCTTCTTGGCGACGACAGAGTGAGGGCTGTAGACGTCATTCTCGAACTGTTTGTATACATATGCGAATGTGGCCGTACAGACGGTGCACTTGTAGGGAAAGGTGCACCGGGTTCAGCATCACAAGGTGGTCCTTAAAGACGTGGTGCAGGAGCTTCCACTGGTACACCTGGCGCACACAGAGAAAACACGTCACCGGTAAATCCCAGTTTGAAGTGAAGGAAGATGTGCATGAAATCCTAGGACCAGACAACTCGCAGGGGGGAAGTCCACAAATGACGCAACATCACTAGGTACAACCTCGTATCGCACAGCAATGTAAAATCATTAATGGTACCTAATGGTCTCCCTAATAACCAGTGTACGTGTATCTCCAACCCGAGCCGCCTCCCACGATAAGATCAAGACTTGTGTCAAGACATGTGTCCTAAGTATTAAGTAATAAGTTCACCTGTATCAAGTTCACCTAGCACCACTTTTCTGAAAGAAAAGTGGTTCATGTTTTAGTGCCATCTTTCATTATAGAAAGACAATGATGTTGAATGTGTTTTCTGATGAACCACAAAGTGAAAATCAGTGATTTATGGGTGCATTGTATTTAAGAATTCCTTTTGAATTATCATGAGCAGAGTTGAATACCTCCTTTTGCACTCTTTAGAAAATGAAGAGACTCACAAAATTAAAACATGATTAGAAAGAACACATCCTTAGAAATGTTTTGTGTACTAACCATATTTTTTTCACAAAACATTTATAACTTCCACCAAACCACACAATGAGTCAGGTGAGATTATCTTACATTAGGTAAGGTTAGGTAAGGTTAGATTAGGTTGTATTATTTCTGCTTGTAGTGTACCTGACTTTTCAAGGTAGGTACATGATAATTTTAATTGCAATAATCACCTTAAAATATATATTGGCTAGCAACCTAGATAAAGGCTAGGCCACACATGGCAATTAAATAAATATTAACAATTGTTTCATACTTTCACATCGCATCGTAAGAAACATTCAGTTATTTACCTTTGGGGCTCGGGCTGGGCGGTGGGTGAAAAGTTGAGAATTCTTCTTGCCCCTCGACCACCTCCTCTCCTCACCCGTCCTCGTCCTCTCCCTCGCGCCCTCGCTCACCAGGCATCTTCACCTGGAAGGTAGGCATACAGAAATGGGCCAGTCTGCAAAACGTGGCAGGTCTTGACAATATGTTGTCAGGGCACACACCACAGGTTGTGGCAGGTTTGAGGAATTTTGGGGCAGAAGCAAGGAAATCTGGGGCAGAAGCTGAAAGCTTGTCACAGCATTGATTCATTTCGCTTCTCATACTTATTAAATGATGCACTTCATCATTATATCATTTTCATCATATTCATGAGGGGCCCTCATGAAAGGAATTGGGTTGCCCAGGTCTCGGCATTCCGCTTGGGGCAATGTTTTGACTGTCCCAAACATCTTGTCACGGATTGAGCTCCCTGCCACACTTTGAAGACTGGGAAATTGGTGCTGGAATGGAAACACTATCAGATTCATGACAATTTTTCCAATACCATAGGTATTTGTTATTCAAATAGCACTTGTCTCAACTTAGTCTATCACTATTCATATAAACCTGGAAATAGTCTAGCTTTTAATATCACATGCCAAAATACATGTATATATATATACCTATCAGATGAATCAGAATTGGAATATTTTAAGATATAGATAACATAACTCATTAAAACAGGCAATTCCAAAAGCGTAAACACGACATACATAACCAAAGCAAGGATCATTGTATATTTCAATTGTAACATGCGCGCCGTTTATGGCGACAAAACCCGCTTCCATATCTTATGACCTTGAAGTCTAGTGATGTGTCAACATTGTCGCTAGACATTATCCGATTGATAATTTATGATAATCGATAATTTTTTTACGCGATTCACGTGATGATAGCTTGCCAGGTGAATTCTAAAATTTCGTTTTATCCAGGGAAAAAATCATGGGCCGATCTGAGAAAACTTTTTGAAGGTGGCAGTCTTCCTTTAAGAGATAGGGACCACGCTGGTCCCACCCTGCAAGTAAAGGGAAGAAATTTCTTGAACACCATAAAGCTGCGGGGTTTGCGACCAGGATAAATGGTGGTTTCTGAGCCTGGCCGCAAACTTGGCTATCTCAACTCAAAACTAATGTTAAGGTGGGAGGGTCCCTTTAAGGTTAGGTGTAAAATTGATCAATGCGAGGGTGCTGAAAGTTTCGTCGCGATCGGCCGCTTTTTACGCGAGTTATTCGCGAAACCTTAGGGGGTGCACCAACCCCCCCCCCCCTCCCCTGTGCCGGCGAGGGTTAAAAAGAAAATAAATATTAAAAAAACGCCTGATTAGTTAGCCTTTAGACTTTGAGGCTGACTTAAAAGGCTCACGTGCGTCTTGCATAAATTCAAGCGATTGCTGTGAGCGTGATTGCTGTATTGATAGCATTGCATAGCTGCACCTATTTTCTCGCATGCGATTTCCTGACTGCCGACAGAGTGTATTTCAGCCTTATCAAAGAGACGATTAACAAATCTTGTTGTTATCTTTGCTCCTCATAAATGCCTACGATTGTCGGGGCTGAATTCGCCATGCTTGAAAAAAGTAAATGGGAAGGATGTATCGTTGCATAGTCACGTATATCTTTTTCCAAACTGTTCTACCGAAGGGTTCAAGACTTTCTTATATTCAAATAGGTATCATGAGTGGAATATCCGAAGGTTGGGAGTTGGGAATTTTCAAAAGCAAAAATCACTTTTCTTTAGAATTGTGATTTTCTATTGAGAATCCCAACATGAGCTACCTTTCCAGAGGGACATTTGCGTAATAGTTAGTACCATGGAAGTGCGAGAATTTCTCCCGTCCCTAGTATTCATACAATGTCAGCTGCGCTAGCTGGATGACTTCAGCTTCCGTTTTTAACGCGCTTCATGAATGAGTCGAAATTCGATAAATATCCGCCAATTTTCAGGCCTAAAATACTCAGCTATTTGTTAAATAGTTATCGAACACTGACAGGTTATTGGAGAATCTACGCCAAAAACTATGCACGTAATACACGTTTTACAGCTTAAGCGCGATCCGCCCGTTACCCGTCCCCCCAAAAAGCATGATACAAATACTGCGCATGTGATAATTATTATTACGTGTCTGCATAGAAGCACTACAAAGCACCTTTACTTATGTTATGTCAATAACTCCTAGGCATAAAACAACGAGCTCGCCATCCGAGTGAAGCAGCAGTGACCATTGAGACACACCGATCCACAAAGCGCGCCGAGCCATTCATCCCAAGGATGCAAACACTCTCCCTCATCCGGGCACCTCCTCATCCCGACCGTGCAGCGAGCACCGCCGCGCGCGCCGCTACTTCTTGTCGACCACCTCTCGCCGGAGGGCGTCCGCCAGGTGCTTCCGCATCTCCAGCGTCTTGGCGTCCACCTTGCCGGCGAAGGCGGAGCGCGCCGCGCGCGACGACTTGGGCCGCTTGGTGGCCTCCCGCTTCTCGGAGCTGTCCAGCAGCTTCTGGCGCTCGGTGCGCTTCATGGCGAGCAGCTTGTCGCGCTGCTGGCGCAGGTAGGCCTGCCGCTTGGCCACCTCCTCGGCGCTGATCTTGGCCTCGGGCGGGATGGGGGTGGCGCCGGCCGACGGCTGCTCGCTGACGGACAGCTTGAGCGTCTCCTGGATGAGCTGCTGCTCGCGGCTGCGCTCGGCCTCCAGGCGGCGCCTCTCTCCGTCCGTCTCTGCCAGCGTCCGCTCCAGCTGCCGGGTCTCCTGGTCCATGCGCGCCTCCTGCTGCTGGTGTTCGAGCACCGAGCGGCGCATCACCTCCTCCAGCACGCGCTTCTCCTCGTCGCTGACCTGGGTGGTCTCGGCCTGGAAGCTGGCGGGCAGCAGGCCGCAGCGCTGCTGGATCAGCTCCAGCGCCTGCAGCTGCAGCTCGATGTTGGTGCGGATCATCATACGCTGGAACATGTCGAAGTCGTCCGCGGCCCACAGCTGCTCGAACAGCATCTGGTGGAACTGGGACTTGATCCGGTTGGACGACTTGCAGCAGGCCGACTCGAACTGCGCCGGCGTGATGCCGATGTCCTCCATGTAGGTGCCCAGCATGAAGTCCACCAGGTTCTTGTACTCGTCGTGTATGCGCCGGTACTCGCGCTGGTTCTCACCGCCTGGCTCGAAGATCATCGACTTCTGCTCAATGAAGTTGATCATGGGAATGTTCCAGATGGGACCGCGCAGGAAGTCAACCAGCGAGTCGAACACCCACGACATGTCGTCGGAGCTGTTGTCCTTCTTCGACATCCTGATCTTCGTCTGCGTCCGGTCTTGGGTATCGCTCTAGAGTGGGACGACTTCCTTGAACTCCACAAGCGTTTTCCGGAGGTCGTCGGTCTGTTTTGTCACTCTACGTCATTTGTTTTTTGTTTCCTCTTGCCTCCTCACCTTGACTCTGACGGAAGACCTCTTCTGCGTCAGTCGTGATCGTCTGCCGCCCCCGGCTCCAGCTGCGTCTGCCGTCCTCTGCCGCAGTGCCGCGGTCGGCGGCACCTCTGTCGCACCCGCCGGTCACCGCCAGTATGACACGACCGCGGCGCCGCACCTCCACTCGTCTTTGTCGACCAGGAATGCCTCAGGCCACGATACAGGGGCGGTAGACATTGATCGTACAGCGGCGGCGCCCTGTTGGAATGCGACCGTCGCCATGACGACCGGACGGGTAAACAGAATCAGCTGCTGCACAATTCATGGTCATAGAAGGGCAACGCCGGAACAGCCGCTAATGTTACGAGTCTTTGTCTTCACTCACCGTACAGCTGATGTGTTTTTTAGCTGCAGTGGGTGGGTTTCCATCGAACTATTCGTAAGCTGCCGGAGACTGTCTCTCGATCACCCAATTAACCTGACTCATTGATCACCTAGGAGCAATTCATTGAGGTGAATAGCTGCGAAAGATGCCTAGTACTGCACGCTTCTGCCCTATCCATGCCCTGTGCCCAGATGAATAATCGTATTTCCATGCTCTTATAGACAACACTTGAAAAGATGTCTCTAACCTAAAGATCTGTATATGTAGTGTAGCCAGGTGGAAAGCGGAGATGCGAAATACGCAGCAAGTGACATAACCACAGGCCAGGCACAGCAAATGCATAAGGCTTTGCTGGTGCCATCGAACTTTTTTTCTTTTGGCTGCTCAAAATACATAGGTACGGCTAAAGGATGTGGATAGGTACTTGATCCAAAGGGTTCATCGCGCTTTAAGATATTTTCTACCACCCACCTGATGCGCTCAACCATTGATGTACAGAGCTAAGCATAAGCGCTGTGGCATGCCAAACGCCAGATTCCGGCTATTGGATTTCCTATGTCGGATATCACTAATCTCCGTGTCTGGCGACGTGCTCGGACAAAGGACCTACACCACCGACACTCGACAGCCAATAATCCCTCGATGGTGAGCCTGCCGTCGCACTATGGTTGGAAACGGCCTCACGGATGGCCGTGGGCAATTTCGGAATATATGTATATTTGGGGTGTCATTCTGTTGGAAATTGATGAAATGTTTTGAATTGGGAAGAAAAAATTATTTAGTTGCGCATTTAGTCTCCATTATTGTACGTGGAATCGGGAGTTTCTGACAGTGACTTTTTTGGTGCGCCGTCAAAGGTTTTAACAACCGCGCTGGTGATAGCATGTGGAGTACCTCCATGACGTTGTAAAACTGGATTATTATATATCAAAATAATCCTTGTTATGTTGGCTATCGAGTGGAGTGACTCTTTTTTCCATGCGTGTTCAAAATCAGGAACGGCATTGCATTCTGTTTGCAGTGTCACCACAGCAATATTTGCAAAATTGCGTTTATGTTTCATTGGACATACAAAAAGTTCTCCATCGACCTCCATTGAGCTTTTTGGCAGAATAAATCTCTGTTCAATTCTGCGTAAGGGGAACGTAAAAGCAGACTGCGCACTTGTGCGCAAAATCGTCCGTGAAGCTTCATCTCCCGAGGCGTACCTACCCGTCGCTTCGTTAGCACCAGGTCGGCTCGTCAGTCTTGCAATCGCTTATCCTTATAAATGATGGTAAGAAGCAGGGTTGCGGAGTCGTGGTGGCGCCAAATCCGACTCCAACTACGACTCCGACTCCTGACTCGTTGCCATGACTCCGGCCGACTCTGTCTCCGACTCCGGACCCCTGCCAGTGTTTCGGAGTCGCGATGGAGCTGTTCCGATTCGGACCGACTGCGACTTCCACTGCGGGCTCCTGACCGACCCCGACTCCGACTCCGACTCCTGGCTCGCTGCCACGACTCTGGGCGACTCTGACTCCGACTCCGACTCTGACTCCGACTCTGACTTCGACTCCGCACCCCTCGTAAGAAGTAACTGCTCGCCCCTGCACCTGGAGTATGAATATCGTGCAAACGTGTATGGATATCCTGGAGTATGGATATGGATATCCACTGACAGAACAGACATACAGACATGCTGTAAACTCCATGACACTGCCAATACCATGGCAAATCAAATGGCTATCTATGGTTTTTGATCATCGTTCTACATTTTCCAAAATCTTGAACTGAATGTTGGCAATTTCTCGTGACTACTTCACGACCATGACGCATGCATTTCTGAAATTGATCTTTTTTTCAACCAGCCACGTACTCGTATGATAAAATGAATGTCACCATCGTGTTCTACGCCCAAAAGTACACATAAAACATGTGTCATGCATGGGCTGCGAATAGGTACCAGTTTTAATTTTCGGGGTTATGTGCTTACCTGATTGACCTGACTTTGACCCTGGCCAGTGGCCTATGCTTGACTGACCCCTACATTGATCTGACACTCTTTTAGCACTTATATGAAGGGTTGTGACAGTTGTGACAGTTGTGACAGATTGTTTAGGACCAACTGATGACTGAATTTATTTAGGACCAACTGATGACGATATAATCGAAACGCGAAACGTGAGGCACCGATTGCGAGGTTCTAAAGTCCATGCTACTGAAAGCCCGATTTCAAGTGTTTGACCTGACCTTGACCCGACCTGTGACCTCGAAATTCAGCTTTAAAGTATTCATGTGAATCGTCTCGTCGCGTTCTTCTTTCGTTTGCCGCGCCTCGTGCGTTTCGCTGCGCCTATTTGTTCGCGAGTTATCGGCTGGGGGCGTTGAACGCCCCCCCCCCCGGTAAACGGCGGATGGGGAAATACCCCAGCAACTGCCGGGTTAATCTGACGCATGTTTTGTCATTTGATCGTCATTTTATTTCTTACTTTTTTGCCCAATCTAAAAAAAAAATCATACTATACTCTTTCTCCAAATTTTTAACCCTTTATGACCAATAGTAAGACACTGTGCGTCACTACGTTGATATTTCTCGCCCTAAAGCATAACAACAATATCCATTCAGTAATAGCAGTATTCAAAACATGTTCAAAATGCCTCGCGATATCGATAACATAACGAAAGACATAGGCGACTTATGACATACTTGCAATGATGACGTCACACACGCGTGACGTGACGTGACCTCGTCATTTCTGAGTTACTGTATGATGCACGAAAGACACTGGTATGCCTATGCAAAGTTTCATCGCAGTCGGTCTACGCATTAACAAGTTATGGGCAAAACATTTTTTCGCGTTGACCCCCGGCCATCCGTGAGGCCGTTTCCAACCATAGTGCGTCGCCGGCCATTAGTTCTCCGCGCGCGGTAAACGCCGTCCTGGGGCGCCGCAGCCCTCGCGGCGATCGACGGACGATTTGACCGACTTATCGACCTCCGAGCACAGAGGGGTGTCGCCTTGGACGCCGGTCAACAGGCCACGGGTGCCCCTCCCCTCCCCATCCTGACCCCCCCCCCACCGCTACCCCGCCCTCCTCATCACGCGATCGTGTAGGGCGCAGCTCATGACAGTGACATTGGACGCGAAATCGAAATTGTGCTCAAATTATTTGGGCTGCGGGGAAGGGGGTGTTCCGACCTCTGGTTGGTGGGCGTGGTTAACCAAAAATGCATGCTGCTAATGATTGGTATCTTCAAACTTCATTTTACGGCAAAAATCCATTCCGATTGAAATCAATGCGAGCTGATATGGTATGTTTTTTACCCAAATATATTTGATTCGCTCACGGATGGGGATGGAATGGATATTCGCAGTTGATGTCTATCAAGATATGGAAGAGATTTGCGCAGCGCCGCAATAATTGGTTTAACTACATATCATCCCGTTAGTCTTTCTCTTTTGAGCCTATTGAATATGGTTGATCCCTTGCCTAAAATAGTCGGGACAAATAGTGTGGTATCCTTGGTCACAGTTTCCTTTCCGGCAATGATTTTGTCACCACAATTTACCACGTTCTCTGTTACCAGACGTGTCTCGAGCGTTGACCGTGGCAAAATCCGGTAGCCTCCGGGAAATGATGGAATGACCGAGCTGACCGGACTGACCTCAGCTCCCGGAATGAGTGGCATTCGACACTGTCCCTGGGGGGCGATTGTTAATGCAGCGTGACGACTGATATCAGCCACCACCCCGGACACGCTCAATACATTCCTGAGGACAGGCTGCCGGTATAGAGCTGGAGGGAGGGTGTGGGTGGGGTACAGAGTGCGGTGAACCAGGTGGGGGAGGGAGGGGGCGAGATTAAGCTGACCTCAGACTGCAGGAGAGGGAGGGGTCGCAACGGGGGATATACCTATACATAACTAAAGGGCAAATGTCCTTAGCACGGGAATGGATCAGGCTGCAAACAAGATCATGCGAGTACAACAGCAAAGCGAAGGGCTGAGATACGATTGCACCAAAGCGAGGGATAAGGATATGCCGGTGCCTCGCGGAGAAGAAAGGACCAGGTAGCGTGACAACAAAACTGAAGGTGACGCAGCGCGGTATACGTCTCGTGACGCAGGTAAGAGCCCAGGACGTGAGCCAAGATGAATCCATCGCTTTAGGGTTGTAAGGGGCAGTTGCAGCACTGTGCTCGAAAACGGCGTAAGATGGTACTGTATACCAGTCTGGTGATGCATTTGGGATGGAAAGCGGGTGGTGTTACGGTGGACGAGGCATCAGTGAGACCCGCGGACCGACCGCATTTCCCCCGAATAGAACTAGTTGTCGCCCTGGTTCAGGTATTGACCTATCCAGGTGTCACCACCATGCAGTTGACAGGAGCTCGGTGACGCCGCGGAAGGATGCCCCGTCGCCGTGCAGGAGGCGGCGGAAGCTCGGCCCCCGACCGCTCTGAAGGACGCCGTGCTCCTGACCCGTGATCGGCTGGAATGGTGGGGAGGGGACACAACTGACGGCCAATTTTACGATGGTGTGGCGGGGAGCAACAGCGACACCCGATTATGTCCATCACCAGGACTACATCAATTTAGAAAAACGCAAAAAGAGAGCTTTCCTCAGCTGAGAGATTGAATATTTTCAAAGCAGTTTTGTCATTTGGCTCGGGTAAATATTGATATTGATGACGATCATTCGTGAGATTTTGTGATTTCCTGAAGGAAGGAAGCCAACAGGTATTTTACCATTTTTTTGCTTCTAACTTATAACAGAAAAGAAGTACAGCCGCAAAAATGGTCTCACTTTTTTCAGCTCGCCAAGACGCATCGAAGTACGCATGGTCTGAGGTCGACTTAACGTTGACCGTTCGAGGTCAACACATATATATATAAACATTAGCATATATGGTATCTCGATGCGGACTGACGAGTGGATCTCGATGACACTTTGTTTTTTTTTTATCTGGTTCGACTTGCTCAAAACTTAACCCTCGCCGGCACAGGGGTGTTGATGCATCCCCCTAAGGTTTTTCGCAAATAACTCGCGTAAAAAGCTGCCGATCGCGACGACACTTTCATTACCATCGCATTGATCAATTTTACACCTACCCTGAAAATTTCATGAACCTGACCTAAATGACCTTTGACCTGTGACCTCCTTTCCGAGACCATGTTTGGCCGGAATCGCGATTCGGCGTATATCGGCTCGCATTAGCCGCGCGTTTGCAAGCTTCTCGTGGTTTCAAACGTTCAAACATGGGATTTGATGTTGCTCCCATACATTAGGGTGGGTGTCAAGGTCACCTGAAGGTCAGGTCAGGTCATTGACCTTTGGTGACCTCGGGTGACCCCGGTTCGCTTTTTCGAGTCTTACATGTTTCTAGGCTAGTTTTTTAGCTGAATTCGAATTTAGCAACCATTTGAACATTTACGAAGTAGTTTTGGTGCCTTCGTTACATGTTACGAAGCTGTCAGAGGCGGTTGACACGTATTACGAATACCCGTCACAGCCCCTACCGGTTGACCTGACCTAACCTGACCCGACCTGGTCTAAATGCTTAAAGACATCATCTTTGATCAAAACTAACACGATATTCGTGACCAGCACCCCGGAAAACCACATAGCAGCCACACTTTACGACTTTCTAACAGGTCCCGATTTTCCCGGTTTTCGGGTCATTGACCTGACCTGGAAGGTCACCCGATGACCTAGGACCTTAAAATTGGGTACCATCGGCTTTCTCTTGTGACGGGCAACACGCTCGTTTTTTCCGCGAAGCTCTAGCTCGATCAGGGGCCAAACGCGGGAGGTCGTACCAACACCCCCCCCCCCCTTGTGCCGTCGAAGGACGCAAAATGGCCTGTGCCGGCGAGGGTTAAGCACAAAAAAAAACATTGACCTCTTGCGCCACTTTTAACTATTTTGACCGGGCTGTGACGTCTGTGACGTCATTTTGACCTGAGCTGAAAATTACCTTTGTAAAATTTCAAACCCTGTCCGTCTGTACCCCATGCCGTTTATCTGTTGTCTCTACCTTGCATCATCTTCGAGATCTGGGGGGTCTCCCGTGGGTCCCAAGCAGGGTTGTGCTCGACTCAAAAAAATTTGCCGACTCGACTCATCATTCAACTTCAGAAAACCCTGACTCAACTCTGACTCAAACAAGGAGCTGATTTTTTCCCTTGACTCGACTCATGACTCAAGCGGCTCGATGAAAATATGAGTCGACTCAAACTTGACTCAAACTTTTCGTTGAGTCAAGTTACTTGACTCAAAATTGACTCAGATAAAAAAGTTGTTGAGCGGGGGGGGGGGGGGGTTAAAAAAATCCGGCAGCAGAGCCAGGGCTAAGTTGTTAAGCGGGGGGGGGGGGGAAGAAAAGCATATATATATAGTTTCTGTAAAGTTGAGTCAGCTGACTCATGTTCCTAAATGTTTGACTCATCTCAATGCCAAAAGTTATTTTACTGACTCAACTCTGACTCAACTCAACGCCTTAATATTTTTGTCCGACTCAACTCTGACTCAACTCAACATGCAGCCCAACATTTTATCCGACTCGACTCAAATCTGACTCATTTGAGTCAGAGTTGAGTCAAATTTCTGACTCGACTCATGAGTCAAGCACAACCCTGGTCCCAAGTGGCCCGGGTCCCCGCAGGTGCGTGGGCTAAGATACTCATTTTGCAGCAAGATGAAACTTTTATAAAATTGAAAGCTTCCTCCCGTACATTTGTAAAGCCGGTCATTTTAATGCAACCATTTTTCCGATTTTCGTTATGTTTTTGTTTTCGTATTGATCACAGCATGGACACTTCACTGAAAAGCCGTGGCTACCTTTTAAAAGTCGTGCATATTTTTTCCTGAATAGCAAATAAACGGCGGCGCACAGCGCCACCAAATCTTCACTACCTTCACGGGCATCAATTTGACACCTTAAAAACAAAATCTTAAGTCTTAGGTCACCTTAGTTCAAGAGTTATTGAGGTCAAAATTAAAAAAGTTAATTTTTTTAAGAAAAAAACCAAAAAAATCTTAAAATTTCGAATTACGGAAACAACAGAATAAATGTGATAGTCCTTGCGCTTTTCTATCTACATACCAAATTTTAGATCGATACCTCCTTTTTTGGTCAAGTTATAGCGAAAAAATGTTCAAAATTGATGACCTCAAAATTTTGAACTCAATTTTTAGCAATTCTAGACCACGTAGCGCAAAACAAAGACCACCATTGAACTCCTCGTAACGTGACAAGCTGCATCGAATCGATACACATATTATGCAAAAATATCAATCCTGAAATTCGATCTAATTTGACCTGACCTTGACCTGACCTTCACCAGAAAATAATCGCAACTGGCCCAAACGCTACCTGACCCACATAATCACATTTGGCCTAAAAATGGCCCATAAAACATGCATCACATGATATTTTCATATTGTGACCCTCAGTGAACTGACCTCTGTGACCTGATCTGGTATCAGTGACCTCAAATAGCAAAATATGTGTTTGATTTTCAATGAAATGCATTTTTCTCGATTTTACCACGCAATTCTTGAAATGCCTGTAAACGGTGAAAATTCGACATTTGACCTGACCTGAGACGTCATCGGTTTGACCTACGTAAATGAAATTGGGTCACAAGCTAGTTCCCTGTCGGGGCTATCCAATATCGTGTGCTGCTTGTCGCTATGTTGCGTAGTTCTCGAGATCTAAAGGCCGCCCCACACTGGACCTCGCATGCGGGTTGCGGGTTTTTGGGTTTTCGGGTTTCTTCAAAATCAAATAATACAATCAATGCTGAGTGACCCACACTACCATCTAACAAGCGAGTCTGGATGTTTTTAGCTTGCGAGCTACCTTGCATCGCATTCCAAAGGTTGGTTTTGAGTCAACTTTCGATTTTCCTCGCTGCGAGGCCGAGGTCTACGAGTTCTGAGAGGTGTGCGAGTTTTTCGTTGGAGTCTAATTTTGGTTCGTTGTGCTGATATTGCGACAATATGTAATTTTCTGAAGGTGTACCGGCTTGACTGCATTCGTGGAGTGATCATAAGGGAACGGTGTAATCACTCTATGAATTAGTATTATGGTGCCGCAAACTCAAAACCCGTAAACTCGCAGCCCGCATGCGAGGTCCAGTGTGGGGCACCCTTTAGGGGGGGATGCAAATTGCTTCCCCCAAAAAAAGGCGCGCTGCTCGGCAGACCCCAACTGGGCGTGGGTTAAATTTTCTTACCAGGTAGGGTGAAGTCGCATAAGAGTACGCACTTAGTGGATTTCTTGCTCTCATTTGTTTAATATTTGAAGGAAAGAAGTCGCAACTAGGGAATACTAGGGTGACCCGCGTGCTCCGCAACGCGAAAAGGGGGTATTTACGATCGGTGGGTGTTTGGTTGTTCTTGTGTCGGTTGGGTTATCTATCCATTTCAGTAGATTGCTTTTTGATGGCTAAACGTTTTGGTTTGGAAAAAATATCTACCGCATCGAGGTGCCCGTGTCTGATAAGCATGCTTTCCACTTCAGAATCTGTCAAATGTGCTTTATAATTTAGGCGCGTAGTTTTATGACAAATTAAAGGCGTAGATAATTTTCACTAAAAATCGTTTTGCAGAGGTTTCAAACATTTATATTTTTAAGAATACTGTTGCTTGTCATGCAAACGTGATGATTGGATCTTGGAGAGAATTGAATGCTCTTTCCAATGATAGCATTTTCAATTGTCAAACGCATCAGGTTAAGCAGCAAAATCCGTGTAATTATTTAGTGGCACATTTTGGACAAATACCATTTAATTCAGCGATTTTTTCCACGTTGTTTTTGATCAATTAGCTTTTAACAATTTTTCCATGAGAGACGGTACATTTTTATTGCTAATAGGCGCTGTTTCAACTCATTCCGTCTGACGATCACCTGAAATTAACCCGCGCCCTGCTGGGGGTCCTGGATTTCCACGCCCTGCTGGGGGGGGGGGGGGTGTTTGAACACACCCCCTTCTAACTCGGCTCCTGGGCCACGTAGCGATACGCGGAAGGCGGCGTTCGAAAGAGCGTCAAAAATAATGACGAAATCACTTCGGTCAATTTTTTGGTCAGGGCAAAGGTCGGGTCACCAGAGGTCATTGAAGGCAAAATTTCGCCGATTTCCAGGTCGAATGTCGAAAATTTCCAAGAAGCCAACGCATAACTCGGGAACCAATAGAGCTACAGCGCCGCGAAAAAGCGCATTCGATAGCCCTATTAACGCCCTTTCTGAGTAATTCTATCAGATTTGACCTAACGTCAACGGTTTTGCCTGCAGGGGGCAAAAACTGCAAAAATAGCCGATTTTTTCGAAAACAGTTTTTCTGCAATAACTTTTGACCCAAGCCTTGTACGAGCTTACTTTTACCGCCATCGTGTTCCTCTCGTCAAGACGCATCGAATGAACTATAACTTGACCTTGAAGGGTCAACTTGAAAATTTGACCTCAGGTCAAGGTCATGACCTGACCGGAAAGGGTCATGTTGCATATCAGTCGATCCGTATCGTCGAGCTGAACACATCTAAGGCGTTTTCATCGCTCTAGAATGCCTCTATCAAAAGTTATTTGCGAAAAAACTGTTAGATATCATTCGTGACCTGAGATGACCTCAGGGCATAAACAAGGGTCACGGACACCATTTTCAAGTTCAGTGTGTCTAAAACACTTGTAATTCGGTGTTTGGGAGTGTTTATAATGTCTTTCATCCAAAAGAGGCTCATTTCAATTTTCTCCCGTTGACTTATAATGGGGAGGTCGCAAAATTGACCTGACCTTAGGTCATCGATATCAAAATTCTGAGATATACATTTTGTACATGCTATTGCCCTTAGCAATCGCTGAAAGTTTCAAAGCGATCGGTCACTCGGTGTAGCTATGACAGACATTGAAAGTTTTTATGAGGTGAGGTCACTTCAAGTGACCTGGTGACCTGACCTTGAATGACCTTGGTCTGAAATTTTCACAACATGTGTAGAATTGATGTATGATAAGGTGTACAAAAAACGGCGGCGCTCTGCGCCGCCGTTTTTGAGATATTCGCGAAAAACCACAAGGGGGGGGGTGTTCAAACACCCCCCCCCCCAGCAGGGCGCGGGTTAAAATGGGGGTGGCAATGGTGAGGAGGGCGCCTTTGCTCAAGAGGATGACACGAACAGGAGGGCGTCTGTGCGGAGGGCGCTGGTCAACAGGAAGGTGCCAGTGGATAGGAGGGCGGTGATCAACAGGAGGGTGCCAGTGGTTAGGAGGGCGGCGATCTACACGAGGGCGCCAATAGGAGAAGGGCCCCGATTAACATTCAACAGGAAGGACTAGGGAACCAATAGGTAGGAGGGCGGCACTGAACAAGAGGGTGCCAAAAGGGAGAAAGGCGGCCTTCAAAATTTCACATGAGGGCTCAATAGGTAGGAGAGCGCCAATAATTATGAGGACGCCGATCAGCAGAAGGGCGGCAATGTGTAGCAGGGTGGCGACCTACAGGAGGGCGCCTTCGGGTGAGAGGGCGCTTATTTACAGGACAGCGGCTTACATAGGCGACCACCGTTACGCTTAGAGAGCTACAGCCTACAAATGTGGTTGGAGGGCGCCCGAGGGAGCCCTCCAACCGTATTTGGAGGGCGTATTTGGAATGGGCGTCCTCCGAGGGCGCCCTCCATCCGTATTTTCCCTGTAAACACATTCGCGATTGGAGGGCGCCCTCCAGTCGCGATTGTTTTTCGATTCGATTATATCACAATTGCATTTGCGATTGGAGGGCGCCTTCGGCGCCCAAGGGGGGGGGCATGGCCCAGTGCCCCCCCCCCCCCCGTGCCTACGCCCCTGCCTTGACCTGACCTCCACCAGAAGGTGACCTAAACCGTACCTGATGGTCTTATAACCAACACCATTGAGTTGGAAATGAAAAACTGGCCATAAAACATGCATCGCATAACCTTAGTAAAGTTGGGCTCATGTGGTGACCCTTGGTGACCTTTGGTGACCTGACCTGTGACCTGACCTGGTATGACCAGTGACCTCTAATAGCAACATATGTACTAGACAACTGACGCCTTATCGCTGATTTTCGACAAAATGCGTTTTGCTCGGTGTTATAGCGCTTTCCCTAGAAGCCCCGTGAACGGTGAAGCATTTTATCTTTGACCTGACCTGTGACGTCATCGGTGACCCCGAGGTCAATGAAATTTGGTTTCCTTCGACAAATTTGACAGGGCTATCGAACGCCGTTTGAGTTTTCCGGATCCGTCCAGTAGTTTCGAAGATACGGGGGGGGGGGCAAAAAAGTGCCCCCCCCCCACCGCGCGGAAGGTGGCTGGTAGGCCCACCGCCTGCCGGGCTAGGGGAGACATTGCATTGATCTGGATGGCCATCCTTGTGCTCCCCCGAGGCTGAGTCCGTCTCGATGGACAGACCACTCTCAGCCCCGCTAACGGTTACCCCATCGCACTAGAACATGCTCCTGAGGAGTCTCTCACGTTGGATGAAGCAGTGACTGTCCAGCCTGGAACGGGGCTCGGATTTGGGGGAGAATAGGTTTGTATCTTGAGGATATATCAAAGGGCTCAGAGGATTGAAAATGAACCAGAATTCAGATGATGATATGTGCTGAGCAGAGGCGCATCCGTTTTTCTTGGCTACTGTCAACAATTTTTCAGTTGAAGGTAATAATATTTTGCAGCCACGCATCATCAGCCGTTAGATAGAAAAATTATAAATCCAGTTGTCTGTGAAACTAACTACAGACGGAAATGGAAAAGGAGCACGGTTATGGCTTTTATTTTGTTCCACAAACGATCATTTGAAGTATTTATTAGCATTCCATTGCACAATTAAAATCATAAATAAACAAGATGATTGGAACACAAACTTACGGAGAGCTTCGCAATAAATGATAGGGAGTTCCATAAAGTGAGATCCAAGTCTCGCTGCCCTCTAACAAGTTAGTTCATTGGACGGTGCCCCACCGCGTGGCTGCCCTATCTATCGTGGTTTTTTCAGCACAGACGTGTCAGTTTCCGTTATGTGCCCTCTGCTCACAACCCTGCAGACGAGCCAAGCCGGCTCCCCAGGGCGTGTATGTATCATGCGTGTACACTGTACTGTATAATCATGTAACTTGTACCATGTTCACTGTAATTTGGCGACTTTGGGGATTGTTCATTTGAGCTCCGCTACTGATAATTTTCCCGCGCTTAGCGTGACGTAGGCGTGACGTCAGCGAGCGCGAACCAATCAGCGTGCGAGGGCCCCTGCGCGGGCCGCCGCCGACGCGGGCAGAGCCGTTAGTCGGTGGCAGGCGTTCCGCGGGGTAACATCCGACGAGGGGATGTTACCACGGGTGTGAGTGTGCCCAAAGGTCGCCAAAATATACAGAAAAGGAAGAGAAAATAAAATAAAAAAAACGCTTTTTTTCTCTTCCTTTTCTGTATATTTTGGCGACCTTTGGGCACACTCACACCCGTGGTAACATCCCCTCGTCGGATGTTACCCCGCGGAACGCCTGCCACCGACTAACGGCTCTGCCCGCGTCGGCGGCGGCCCGCGCAGGGGCCCTCGCACGCTGATTGGTTCGCGCTCGCTGACGTCACGCCTACGTCACGCTAAGCGCGGGAAAATTATCAGTAGCGGAGCTCAAATGAACAATCCCCAAAGTCGCCAAATTACAGTGAACATGGTACAAGTTACATGATTATACAGTACACGCATGATACATACACGCCCTGGGGAGCCGGCTTGGCTCGTCTGCAGGGTTGTGAGCAGAGGGCACATAACGGAAACTGACACGTCTGTGCTGAAAAAAACCACGATAGATAGGGCAGCCACGCGGTGGGGCACCGTCCCTTGTGGATGTTGAACAACACCCCGCGGTTGTCGGTCAAGATGGTGGTGGCGGCCGGCGCTCGGGTGGCCGCCAGCAGGGCCGCGATATACTCGGAGATATAGATGTCCGAGACGTTCGGTAGAGCGATGGCGAGACGGGTTGATGCGTCCGCGAATCCCAGTTGCGCTGGGGTGGCGTCCACTGCCAGACACCGCGGGTGAAGCCGGAACCAATCATGGTAATCCGGCTATCAAAACGGCACGGGTGATCCCAGAGTCCTTCCCTGGTCCAGTGGGGGATCCGAGGATCCCTGGCGAGAAGAGCCGGGATCAGTTGCAGCGGGAGCTTGGCCACCGGCCTGAGGAAGTTGACATACCCGGCGAGTTGCTGAGCCTGGTGAAGAGAGAGGTCCTGTAGCCGTTCCATGGCGTTCAGGACTCGTCTCTGTAGCTTGGAGCTGATGGTGATGACCGCGTGCTGGAGGTCCAGGTCCAGGCCGAGATATGTGACATGTTGTGTAGGTTGCAGGATGGACTTGTTTTTATTGATTTGGAGTCCCAACGATTCCATGTACTCCGGTATGCCCTCCAACGCTTGTGGTCTGGGCGCCACGAAGAGAAAGTCGTCCAGATAGACACGTCCGACGACGTCTGGGAATCGTTGCTGCACGTTGAGGGTCACTGCCTTCATTACCATCTGCATGAGTGCCGGCGCGGACGCCAGGCCCATGGGCAGGACGGACCAGGTGAACTGACGGCCGTCCGCCAGCCGGACTCCCATGTACTGTTGGAGCCCGGGGTGCAGTGGAATGTGGTAGAAGCCATGCCTGAGATCCACTTTGATGGCGTAGCGGGGCGCCGAGTCCTGAAGAAGATCTAGCGCCCTGGGCAGGAAGCAGGGCGGCGGTTGCAGATGCTCGGTGAGCGGGCTGAGATCATAGATGACTCTTGCGCGCTTGGCGTCCTTCGCGATGCCGAACAATCTGTAGGCTGACTTGGGACGGCCTGGTTGGAGATGGCCGTGGCGAGTGAGCGCGGCCACGATATTTTCAGTAACCGCCGTGACAGGGGTTTCCTGAAAATATCCTCTGGCGGCCGGCGGGACGTACGTCTTCGCTCCTGCAGAGAGGATGGACTGTACTCGATGGTCCGAGGTGATGTTGTGCTGCAGGTGCGGCCGCTCGTCGACGTCGACCGTGTGTAGAGGGGAAGCAGGTGTGGTGCGCTGGTTGTTCACGAAGGAAAGCGGGGATTCATCATCCGCTTCCTCTTGCTCGTCTTCCTGGTTGTCCTCGGGTTCGTCCGGAGGCCCAGAGGCAACAGCAGGGGGCTGCTGGGAGTCCTGGTCTGGTTGATCATCCTGGACTGCTTGTAGGTTGGCTGCTTCCTGAGCCATTTGTTGGATTTCAGCATCGGTGAGGCGGTGAAAATGATCGATGAACCGCATCGGCGGGACGGGTGGCAGGTCGGCGACCTGTTCCCAATCTACCGTCGGCAGCTGGTCGGCTTCATCTTCGGACGTCCACGGCGAATCCAGATCGAGAGGGCCGGTGCCGGTCTCAACCTCGCCCCCGAGCTCAGACTCGAGGTCCGACAGCTCCGGGAGCGGGGGAGTCCGGCGGTCGCCATCGTGGTCCCCTCGTTCATCCAGCAGGTGAGTGAGTGAAGGAATAGAGCCGATCTCAGACACGTCGTCTTGATCGCTGAGAGAGAAGAAGGAGGGGTTCGGCGAGGCCGGGGGGCCGAACCCCAGCGCAGGTGCCGGAACAGCGGGAGGCGCCACGGCTGAACCGGCTGCCACCGGGCGGGCGACGAGGTCTGGGAGCACAGGTGAGTGTCGCACCGTCGGGAGCCGGGGCACCATGCGAGGAATGACGGGGGCCGCTCCAGCGGCTCCCGGCAGCAGGGCAGGCGGGGCTCCATAGTCACGAGGTATTCCCGGTGGGGCCGTCGGAATCACTCGGACTACCGCGTGCCACTGCTGCATTATGCTGTTAATCCGCACTGGCCGAGGCGGCCGGCGCTGCCCTCTTGCGGCGGCGCCGGCGGCCCATCGGCTGACTGGGCTGCATCTGCTGAGCATATTGTACCGGCGGCGGCGGCGGCGGCAGATGCACGACCGGGGCGGGCGGCGGCAGCTGAACACCGAGCTGGAGCAACTCCAGGTCTGGAAGAGCGGTGAGGGCCGCCGCCCAGCCGCGGTGTCCCACGATCACGAAGAGCTTCAGGCGGTCTTGAAGAAAGGTGAAGTCCTGTGGGTCTTGGGGCACTTGTGCGGTGGCGAGAAGTAGGACACGGATCTCCTGGCGATCACGCGTCTGAAAATTCTCGTTGATGAGACGCTGAGTTGACAAATACTCGCGCCACTGAGCATTGAAGACTGGAAGGGGCGGCGGAGCCGGCTTAGGCGGCGGATCCATCAGTGGCGACGGGGTCGCCGCCGGTCCAGGCGTGGAGTCTGGTCGAGCGGCTGACTGAGGGCGAGAAGCGGCGACGGGCTGTAGCAGTTCGGCGACTCGGCGAGCGAGAACGTCGAGCTGATCGTTGGCCAACGTCACGGCTTGGGCCTGGCCGCCCGCGGCGCCGCCGGATCCGCCGGATTCGAGGTTATCCAGGGTGAAGTGGAGCTGTCTGGCGACACTTGACCTGGTATTACGCGATGGGGTGTCGGCGAAAGTGGTATAGGGGTGACGAGCTGCAGCCGGCGTGTTCGGTCGGCTGCGTCCCATGGAAGAGGCACCAGATACCGGCCGCGGGTAGGCACTCGAAAGGTGCGTCCCGCAGGCCGAGTGACGGTTACGGCGCTACACCACTATATCACTTATATCACTAACACCTTTGGGCACACTCACACCCGTGGTAACATCCCCTCGTCGGATGTTACCCCGCGGAACGCCTGCCACCGACTCCTAAATTTGGCTGTTTTCGCCCGTTTTTGCCAGCCGATTAATACATGTAAAGTCTATGACGCGAATTTGCACTTTTTGGGCACGCGCCACGCGCTCGCTATCGATCCGATTGAGCTGAGACCCATCAAAGGCACGTTGTCCATCCTTGTTCTATGAGTTGCGCAAACTTCAGCGCGGTAGATGCAACGGTGTGACCTGTAACCCGCGCTACGTAGCACCATGTCGCGACCTTCGTAATAGACAGAAACTACGTCACCACAAATAGTAATATAGATTAAAGTTCATTGAATTAGCCATCAACCCACGGGGCAACGATCCTTCAGCGTAAATGGAAGTGGTCTAAAACTGACATTTTCTGAACCGTTGCACTTGCGTACTCTTACCATATGGGGTGTGTAAGAGTACCTACGCACGCCAGGCGGGTGGAGTACGCAAGCATATGAACACACACCTATGCAGCTTGCACTGTCCAAATGCTTAACTTCAAACTCAGAAGGCATTTAACCCGCGCCCTGCTGGGGGGGGGGTGTTTGAACACCCCCCCCCCCCTTTGTGGTTTTTCGCAAATATCTCAAAAACGGCGGCGCGGAGCGCCGCCGTTTTTGGTACACCTTATTATACATCAATTCTACACATGTTGTGAAAATTTCAGACGAAGGTCATTCAAGGTCAGGTCACCAGGTCACTTGAAGTGACCTCACCTCATAAAAAAATTTCAATGTCTGTCATAGCTACACCGAGTGACCGATCGCTTTGAAAATTTCAGCGATTGCTAAGAGCAATAGCATGTACAAAATGTTTATCTCAGAATTTTGATATCGATGACCTACGGTCAGGTCAATTTTGCGACCTCCCCATTATAAGTCAATGGGAGAAAATTGAAATGCGGCTCTTTTGGATGAAAGACATTATAAACACTCCCAAACACCGAATTACAAGTGGTTTAGACACACTGAACTTGAAAATGGTGTCCGTGACCCTTGTTTATGCCCTGAGGTCATCTTAGGTCACGAATGGTATCTAACAGTTTTTCGCAAATAACTTTTGATAGAGGCATGCTAGAGCGATGAAAACGTCTTAGATGTGTTCAGCTCGACGATACGGATCGACTGATATGCAACATGACCCTTTCCGGTCAGGTCATGACCTTGACCTGAGGTCAAATTTTCAAGTTGACCTTTAAAGGTCAAGTCATAATTCATTCGATGCGTCTTGACGAGAGGAACACGATGCCGGTAAAAGTAAGCTCGTACAAGGCTTGGGTCAAAAGTTATTGCAGAAAAACTGTTTTCGAAAAAATCGGCTATTTTTGCAGTTTTTGCCCCCTGCAGGCAAAACCGTTGACGTTAGGTCAAATCTGAGAGAATTTCTCAGAAAGGGCGTTAATAGGGCTATCGAATGCGCTTTTCCGCGGCGCTATAACTCTATTGGTTCCCGAGTTATGCGTTGGCTTCTTGGAAATTTTCGACATTCGACCTGGAAATCGGCGAAATTTTGCCTTCAATGACCTCTGGTGACCTGACCTTTGACCTGACCAAAAAATTGGCAGAAGTGATTTCGTCATTATTTTTTACGCTCTTTCGAACGCCGCCTTCCGCGTATCGCTACGTGGCCCAGGAGCCGAGTTACAAGGGGGGGGGGGGTGTTCAAACACCCCCCCCCCCCCAGCAGGGCGTGGAAATCCAGGACCCCCAGCAGGGCGCGGGTTAAGTTAATTCTAGTATCCATAAAGAAAAACATAAAATAAATCTTTCAAGTCTATAAATCAGGAAATAATCATGTCGTGTGTTTCTTTAAAAAATGCACAATCAAAAAGGAGAATAACTCGTATTTGGAAGAATTTCGGGTACGCATCTGCATCACAGTGCTCCATTGATGATATACCTACAAAACAAACGTCATTGAGCGATAGATTAATAATTCTATATTTCTGTATATTCGATTTAATGTATAATTCTGCGTACTCTTACCCTCCTGAACAGTGCGTCCTCTTACCGTACATGCAATTCGCGCACAAAACAACCCCGAAACGTTGTGCAAAACTTCGCAAATAGAATATTGCACTGTACAGTATTTCCCCAGATAACCTCACAAGTTTCCCACAACAATCAAGGAAATGTACCTTATCTCAACTGCCAAGTATCAAAATTATTGTACCATATCATAATAATATCATAACGCTCGAAAATAATATTCATCGCCTTAAACTCAACAGCGTCGCCGCTCAACGCCCACGTTCCGTTGGTGACATGCACGCACTGGCGGCTTCATGTCACTTCATGAACTCGACAAACCCGCGTTGCTAAGCAACCGAAACAGCTGATGCGTACTCTTATCGCCCGCGTACTCTTACCCGCCCTTACCCTAAATGTTAGAGGTTATCAATGTCACCAAAATGCAGATCTCGCCAAAACAAACCTCGACAAATAGATCGGTTGCCATTGGCCAAGCCTGTTTTAGCCAGCTACGCTCACTCGCAAATCGAGGCTGCACCTATCGGTACCTTTTCCTATCTCCTGTTCAGCTCTATTTTATGCAGCCGGCTTCACGTCATTCTTTGGAGCCGCACTCGTTGTAGTAACGTCCCCGCCCGGAATTCGGGTGGGCGCCTGCACCGGCCGGTTCCGGACCTTCCTGAGAACATGGATTACCTACTACCTCATCCATACTACTTCATCCATGCTGAGAATGTCAGCTGTCCGTAGCGGCCGCGTGTGGCGTGTGTCGCCAGTCTGCCTGAGATACGTCCGTATGTCTGTCTGTCTGAGACACGAGGTCGCTAAGGGGCATACGAGGGCCGGCAGGAGTCGGCTGCGTTATAGTAGCTCCAGTTAGCTCGAACTGTCATATGGGCGCTCTTGCCCGGTTTGGAGCTGTCAGACAATGAAGAATGATTGCTCAAATGACGTCATCGGTATCCAGGGTGACAGCCAGAGCGATGGTGCGTGGGTTCGCGTGTGTTTTTGCAGTTTTTTTTTTGCACAAGAGTCTGTTGGATATGTATGTATTTTGCAAACACTTCTTTTTTACGGTAGACTGTACGGTATAAAGCGAACATCTCTGTTCGTATCGAAACCGCCGATAACGACGATATTGAGATATCTTCACTGATATAACGGAAGCCTACGCCAAACTGTGACTCAGTCCTCCCATTCGGTTATGATTGCCGACCTGGGTGTGCCGCGGCCTTAACCTTGGGGCTCATAAACTGCTGTCTAACAGAGCGGTTCTACAGCAATTAAAGCCAGCTAATAACCGGTCAGAACAGCCCTCGTAGATTAGTTTATCGATAACAGTGCTTTTTACGCGGTCGAACCTATTCATTTGTCCACGGCGGCATTATTTTCCTAGCCATTCATAGACAGGCTTAGCGTCGCCCGAGTTCAGTTGAACCAGACCGGCTTGGTGCGGTGATTGCTAATCCAGCAGTATGCTAATTGGACGACTTTGTCTGAATGTCGAACATTTGCCCGGATGCTCTCTATATATTTGTATCCATTTCCAAGTAACTTGTCAACAGAGGCAATAAGTGCGCACTGGCAACAAAGAGAAGGAAAACCCATTTTTATCGAGTCACTGGGAGCTTCCTTGTGGCTCTGAGTGTATACCGTTCCCCTCCAATCACCGGGTTTACAGTGTGGCTCACCGGGCCTGTGTGCCTCTCCGGTCGGCGACCATCCACTCCGGTTACCGCACGGTGTGAGATCCGGGAAAACGGCGACGGCCAAACCACTTAGCAGAGCACGGATAAACACCGTATTTTGTCCATATCATAAAGATGGAACTTCTGAAAGACTGAAATGCCTCGAAAAGGATTCAAATAACTCTGGTAATTATTACTGCGTTCCATGTTTACAAGGTGAAAGACGATCTAAATTAATGGAGCACGGCTACATCAGTACAGTGCTTACCAAAGCACGTTCCGAGATTTAATTGCTTGATGATATGAACTTATTTCTCGTACAAGGTCCGAGAGCAATAAATTTGGGCGCCAACTGTCACCTCAAAACTACGTGTCCGTTTGAGATCAATGTCTCTGATCTTTGAGACATCATTATTATTGCTGTATCACGAATCCTTCAGAAGCTGGTGTGGAGACGGACCGGGGTTTATTAGGGGCCCTCGCGCGGTGTGCGGCGCTCAGAGGCAGCTATGGATCGTCTATAGCCAATTGGTCTTTCGAGCCTCTTGGAATCCACCAAGGACCAGAGTCCAAGACACGACACCTCATTTCCAGTTACATGTAGTTACCGTGGTTAGTAGTTAGTACCTTAGATGTGCATTTGCATTTGTGCCTAATTGCTTACTTTTTCCTTATTTATCAAGTGATAGCTGACAAAAGAGTGGTGGGGCTCAGGGAACATTGGTAGGGCTCGGGCCCTACCAGGCCTATACAAAACGACACCCCTGATCAATTATGTGAAATTATATTTTTGTCTTTAAATCTTTGCGGTGCAAATACATCATAACCAAGTAAGAGTCCGCCATTTTCATGTGGTTAGGTGTGTTCTTGAGGCCCAGAGCTATCGTTTGATGTATATAAATGTGGAATTCCTCCTCAAATTGTGATTGTTTTCGTGGATCAAAGATACGTTGTCGAAGAGTGCGGGGGACGAGTTCGGTCCAAACGATTCCGAAGTTCGTGTTTAAACTGAGTTTTCGCTATAAAATAACATTTGTGTTGGAAAACAAAGACCACAGCAATGTAGTAGGTATGATCATTTTTGAACAAAATGGTAGGTAAAGGTTTCATTGCACTACCACAAAGATCAATTTTTTACCCATGTCGTGCTAGAACTGGCGATCTGCCCTGTGTGAGGCGGTCTACGCCGGTCACGTGGCCACGTGCGCGTGGGCGGAGGCGAGCCAGAGCGACTATTAGCTGAATGAACAATAAGGACTCCGTTCAAGGTCGTCTGCACCATACCACAGTCGACGCACCACGACATCAAACAGCATCGATTTGAGCCCCAGCAGACAACATAAATATTAACAAAGAAAAAAAAAAACAGGAAACAGAGTTTGTCTAGCACAGGAACCGATGAATGTTCAGTCCACCGTACCTCTTGACCTTGGATATCGAAAAAGGCAGCTTCGGGTATCTCTCTTAAAACCTACAGCACCCACGCAATGCACCGGCGGGCGTCCACTGTTTGCTATAGCACGACATGAAATTGAGCAAACCTGGCTGGCTGGCTTTACCTGTTCTCTGGGAACCTCACTGACCAAACACAGACTACAGTGCACGCAGACAGCCGTCGAACATCCAATTATCCCGCGCCCCGTTGGGCTCTGCCGAGCAACGCGCCCGGTTGGGGGGGGCCATTTTGCCCCCCCCCCCCTAAGATCTCGAGAACCACGCAACAAAGCGACAAGCGGTAAACGGCGTTGGATAGCCCCAACGGGGAACTACCTTGTGACCCAATTTTATTGACCTAGGTCAAACCGATGACGTCACAGGTCAGGTCAAAGGTCCAATTTTCACCGTTTACAGGCACTTCAAGAAATGCGTTGTAAAATCGAGTAAAATGCATTTCATTGAAAATCATCGATGGGGAAATGTTCTTCAAACACATATTTTGCTATTTGAGGTCACTGATACCAGGTCAGGTCACAGAGGTCAGGTCACGGGGGGTCACAATATGAAAGTGTCGTGTGATACATGTTTTATGGTCCATTTTACATGACAAATGCGATTATATGGGTCAGGCAGCCTTTGGGGCCAGCTTAGATCACGTTTTGGTCAAGGTCAGGTCAAGGTCAGGTCAAGGTCAGGTCAAATAAGGTCAAATTTCAAAGTTAATATTTTTGCATAAAATGGGTATCGAATCGATGCAGCTCGTCACGGGGAGTTCAATGGTGGTCTTTGTTTTGCCGTACGAGGTCTAGAATTGCTAAAAATTGAGTTCAAAAATTTGACGTCATCATTTTTGAACAGTTTTTTCGCTATAACTTGGCCAAAAAACGAGATATCGATCTGAAATTTGGTATGTATATAGAAGAGCGCTGGGACTATCACATATATTCCGGTTTTTTCGAAATTCGGAAAATTTTGGATTTTTTCAAAGTTTTTCTAAAAAAATCAATTTTTTGATTTTTTTGGGGTCAAAAACCAAAAATTTTGAAAATCCGAGATAGCAGTTTTGTAGCGCCGCCTTTTGTCTACTAGACCATATAAAGAACTTTGAAATTGCTTGATAACTGTAGATTTGGTGAGCGTTTCAAGATTGCATGTTTTTTGCTCATTTTTGCTCGAACATGACCTCAGTTTGACCTCAATAGCTCCTGACCTAAGGTGACCTAAGACTTGAAATTTGGTGTGAAGGTGTCAAATTGATGCCCGGGAAGGTACTGAAAATTTGGCGGCGCTGCGCGCCGCCGTTTTCTTGCTATTCAGGAAAAACCACAGGGGGGGGGGCCAAAATGGCCCCCCCCCAACGGGGCGAGGGTTATAGTAGCACTAAAGAGTTAACCTAGCATTACCAGGACTGCATACATGCACTTCCCATCAATGAATGCCCGCAATGATACCCAGCACCGGCTCAAATAAAACCAATAAGGAATGACTGCGGAGTGCCAATGACCGATGGGTCAGACGGGTACATATACCCGCGGGCGCCGCGCGGGACGGCAGTGGCCGCGCGCGGGGCCATGGCGACCCGGTGGCTGGCCGCCGCCCTGGCGCTGACCTTGACCGGTCAGCTGGCCAGAGGTCAGTCAGCTGGCGCGGTGTTTGACTGTGTGGCTGCGTTTCTGCGACATCAGGGCTGGAGCGCTGTTGAGGTCGCAGTAGACGGCAACCTCACAGGTGAGAGGAGGAGGAAGGGTAGAAGAGAAAAGTGCAGATAGTTGAGAGAGCTGAAGGGATGGGTGGAATGACAAGAGTTGAAAGGAAGAGGCGAGAGGTTAGAGTAGAAAAAATAGCATGAGAGGAGGGATTGGATCAGTTCAGAATATTTGGCATTGTTCGAGTGTACTCGTATTATCAGATTTGTCGTGCGCTATCCACAAACCGGGCTCGTATCTCCGCTGGTCTGTTTTTCCGCAGGTTCCGAGACCCGGGCGCTGCTGGCCTCTCTGTCCCGGCGGGCGCTATTCAGCCGCGGAGCTGCCCTGCCCCTGTCGGCCTCCCCTGCCGCCGGGACGGTCTCCCCCAGCGGCGCCGACACCCTGGTGGTCACACGCTCCGCCGAGCTGCGACTGACGGACGGCTGGCGGCGCCGCCGGAACCGGGTGCTCGTGCTCTGCCTGGGCTGTTCAGACGGCGGGTACTTCCTCCGGCGCCGGTTCGCCGGCCTGCACACCGCTACCCTGAGTGACCCGGCCGGCAGCGTGCACTTCTTCGACGCCAAGATGTGGAACCGGCCCGCAGAGGAGCTGCCCGTAGGCAGGCCCCCGCCGGCGGCCCTACGACGAGTTCAGTGTATGGAGTCGCGGCGCGCTGACGGGGGTGACGCTCCGGGTGGCGGTGCTGGCCGCGCCGCCGCCCGGCGCCCAGGTGGCCTACTCGAACGGCACCATCACGGGCGGCGTGACCGGCGAGCTGCTGCTGGCGCTGCAGCGCTCGCTGGGCTTCTCGTACCAGCTGCAGGTGGCCGCCGGCGAGGTGCCCTGGGCGGCCGTGGTGCGGAGCGTGGCGCGCGGCCAGACGGACGTGGCCGGCGCTCTGCTGGTGGGCACGCCGCGCCGCCAGCGGCAGCTGCGGCTCGGCCAGCCGGCGGAGCAGACCCACATCGGGCTGGCGCTGCGGCGGCCAGGCGCGCGCCGCGCCGGCCGCGGCACCGTGTTGCGGCCGTTCACCGGCGCCGCCTGGACGGCCGTGCTGGCGCTGCTGGCCGCGCTGGTCGCCGCGCTGCTGCTGGCCCAGCCGGCCGGCCGCCGGCGCGCCACAGACGCCCTGTTCGCAGTGGTCGGGATGAGCTGCCAGCAGGGCGTCGAGCTGGCGCCGCGCGGCGCGCCGGCGCGCCTGGTGCTCTTCAGCGGGCTGGCGGCGGCGTTCGTGCTCTACACGACGTACTCGGCCGTGCTGCTGTCGTTCCTGGCCGTGGACGTGACGCAGCTGCCGTTCTCGAGCGCGGCCGAGTTCCGGGCGGCCGGCGACTGGCGCTACGGCACGCTGAACCCGGCCATTGCCGTGCTCTCGCCGCTGGACGGAGTGGAGCCGGTCAGCCTGGCCAGCACCCTCACAGAGGCGGCGCGCGTGTTCTCCGAGTCCAGCCCGTCAGCACCATGGTCAAGCAGCTGGGCTGCCGGGACGGCGGCGCCCGCTGCCCGTTCTGCGTCCACCCGGGGGTCACGGCCAGGGCCTACCGCGGCCTGGCGTTCCGGCGGGACTTTCCGCACGCGGACCTGTTTGACCGCATGCTGCTGCGGCTGCGGGCCTCCGGGGCGCTGCAGCGGCTCATCCACTCGCAGGGCGCCGGAAAGCTGGAGGATTTCATGTGCCCGGCCACCGGCCACGCCGAGCGGGCCGACGGCAGGGCCATGGGCCTGCGCGACCTCAAACAGGTGTTCTGCCTGGTGCCGATGGGCGTGGCCGTGGCGTTCGTGGTGCTGGTCGCTGAACGCTGCCTCAAACAGAAAAAGAACGAACTCCTACTAAGGTACTAAAATGGAAATGTCTAGTAATGTTCCAAACAAGCAGCACTTCAGAGTGTGTTGGGAACCTTGTCCTTCCAATCACCTGGAAGGTCTGTTTCCTCAGACTTGTTCACTTCATGCTGTGTAGGGAAATTTTTGCTTGTTTTTCAATCATTATGGTGTACCTGATCGTTTTCACGAAGCCTACATCCGCAATCCAACTGCCGTGTTGTGTTGCAGGTGAAATACATCACTTTTCACGATCTAATGCGGGTACTAACAAGCCCAATGCTTTTGACAGTGTTGGGAAGTGGAAACATCAAAATACGACATCAAAGACCACACCGCTGCCCTTTTCATCTCAAGAACAGCGGGATGCTGCAGGGCCGGGTCGTCGAATATATTGTTTATACAGCTGGTACATACGTGGATTGAGAATTGGTGATGTGAGTTCATCATTCCAACAGAGTCGACCAGCTTCGTGGAGGCCGAGTTCGTGGCCTGCATCCAGTTTTATCAACAACAACAAAAAAATAGCCGACTACTAAGATTTTCATTTCTTCAGGTCCCACAATTGAAACCCATCAGTCTTCCACAAATGAAACCAAGCACGCCCGAAATACTGATGGTGTGAGGTAAGACCATATCAGTTTTGCTGGATTACACTCCTATCCCGCGCCCCGTAGGGCTACCGGCGGACCCTACCACCCGTAGGGGGGGGGGGGCCGTTTCGGCCCCCCCCCTAAGATCTCGGAAAGTTACCGGCCGATTTTCAAAATTCAAACGGCGTTCGATAGCCCCACCCGGGAACTACCTTGTGACCAAATTTCATTGACCTAGGTCAAACCGATGACGTCACAGGTCAGGTCAAAGGTCAGATTTTCACCGTTCACAGGCGATTCAAGAAATGTGCTGTGAAAGCGAGTAAATTGGTAATTTATTGAAAACCATCGATGGTACATTGTTCGTCAAACACATACTTTGCTATCTGAGGTCACTGATACCAGGTCAGGTCACAGCGAGGTCAGGTCACCGGGGGTCACAATATGAATGTGTCGTGTGATACATGTTTTATGGTCCATTTTACATGACAAATGCGATTATGTGGGTTAGGCAGCCTTTGGGGCCAGCCTAGGTCATGTTTTGGTGAAGGTCAGGTCAAGGTCAGGTCAAATTAGGTCAAATTTCAAAGTTGATATTTTTGCATAAAATGGGTATCGATTCGATGCAGCTCGTCACGGGGAGTCTAATGGTGGTCTTCGTTTTGCTCTACGAGTTCTAGAATTGCCAAAAATTGAGTTTGAAAATTTGACGTCATCATTTTTGAACAGTTTTTTCGCTATAACTTGGCCAAAAAACGAGGTATCGATCTGAAATTTGGTATGTGGATAGAAGACGGTAGGCACTATCACATATATTCCGGTTTTTTCGAAACTCAAAAAACTTATTGGATTTTATGGCGAATATATCCAAAAAAATGCTTTTTTGATTTTTGGGGGTCAAAACTCAGAAATTTCAAAAATTCGAGATGGCAGTTTTGTAGCCCTGTCAATTCTACACCTTTTATGTCTGATCATTTTTCTGTATCTTCAAAGCTGTAGTCCTGACAGGTCTTCTCGCGAAGGTCTTTTTTCGGTCGAAAATGACAGAACATGACGTCACTCTGACGTCATTTGTGGCCAACCTATCATAGCCTCTGGAAAAATTTTTGGTCACAATGTGTAAAATTGATGCCCGGAGGGGTCCTGAAAGTTTGGTGGCGATATCTCCAGCCGTTTAGGGGATATCGACCGAAAAGGACAGGGGGGGCCGTTTCGGCCCCCCCCCCCTACGGGGCGCGGGCTATAGGTATCGTATTTTCCATCTGCGACTGTTTCTTCTGCGTGACTGGCGAGGTTCGGGGTGCTCTTAGGCAAAAACTCACACCCGGCGATTTCTGTTTATAAACCTAGTCTCTGAATTCTGATCAGCTTTGACCTAGCTTTGACCTCCGTGCAGTACCTACCCAAGTTGACCCTTACCCTAATACAGCGTACTCATGCAGCGTTGGTCATACAGCGTAGATAAGCGTGACGAAAACGTTGATACCAAAACCGGAGCCGCGCCACAACTGTTGAATAGTTCCCGGCAAAAAGGAACATTCTTTTTGGATCTATGACGATCTCGGAGGTCAACGTGCGGCCTGAGATCCCCATTGTGAACTGTATGTATGTGCTCCCTGGTCCCTTAGACACGCTTGTTATTTGGGTCGAAGCTCCAGCTCAATTAGGGGCGAAAAGGTGACAAAAGTCGCACCTGCTCCATACTCTTGACTGGGACCTGTACCTATGTACAGAAAACGGAAAACAACATCCGGCGTGGTTTAGGCTCTTTCGGTGCTTGTCATTAGCTTTGATGACTCATGTCCGGTTAGCAGTTTTACCTCTGACGGCATTCGAGGATGAGCCTGGTCAGTATTTACCTACCAAGATTATCTTCCGTTATACTTGTATAAAAATTTTGGTTTCTATAAATGTGTCGATTCTACATACTTATTCCATTCCCGATATCATAAATGCACGTAGCGCCATCTGTTGCCAATTTGCGTGCTCGTCAAGGAATAAATGCTATTCGAGGCGCAACCAGATGCTAATGAGGACTACAAACATGGATGAGATAACACATCCATGATAAGATAACACATTCATCCATTATTGTCTCATCCATGCTATAAACCCTCGCCGGCACAGGGGGCAACCCCCCTAAGGTTTTTCGCAAATAACTCGCGTAAAAAGTGGCCGATCGCGACGGAATTTTCAGTACCTACTCTCGCAATGATCAATTTTACACGTACCCTGAAAATTTCATGACCCTGACCAAAATGACCTTTCACCTGTGACCTACTTTCCGAGACCATGTTTGGCCGGAATCGCGATTCGGCGTATGTCGGCTCGCATTAGCCGCGCGTTTGCAAGCTTTTCGTGGTTTCAAACGTTCAAACATGTGATTTGATGTTGCTCCCATGCATTAGGGTGGATGTCAAGGTCACCTGAAGGTCAGGTCAGGTCATTGACCTTTGGTGACCTTGGTTCACTTTTTCGAGTTTTACATGTTTTAGGCTAGTTTTTGGAGCTAATTTCGAATTTAGCAACCATTTAAACATTTACGAAGTAGTTTTGGTGCCTTCGTAACATGTTATGAAGCTGTCAGAGGCTGTTGAAACGTATTACGAATACTCGTCACGACCACTACCGGTTGACCTGACCTGACCTGACCAGACCTGGTCTAAATGCCGAAAATCTCTGATCAAAACTAACACGATATTCGTGATCAGCACCCCGGAAAACCCCATAGCAGCCAAACTTTACGATTTTCTAACAGGTCCCGATTTTCCCGATTTTCGGGTCATTGACCAACCTGGAAGGTCACCCGATGACCTACGACCTTAAAATTGGATAGCATCGGCTTCCTCTCGTGACGGGCAACACGCTCGTTTTTTACGCGAAGCTCTAGCTCAATCAGGGGCCAAACGCGAGGGGGGGGGGTCGTACATACCAACTCGTACCCGGTCGTACCCTTGTGCCGTCGAAGGACGCAAAATAGCCTGTGCCAGCGAGGGTTAATTTGCCAACGGGTTAGTCCTTCATATCCACGACAGAAAAATGTCGTGCCAGTATTTAATGTTTGAAGTTACCCTGTCACGACGGACAGGCGTGACGAATCGAAACTCTCTTATTGGTCAAAGTCAATGACTTCTAAAGCCTAAAGCCAAAGCCTTCATTGTAACATACAACCGCGGTCAGCACATGTGTTACTGAATATTGTTTGCATCAAGTATGGGTATGATTCTCCGTGGATAATAGACGAGCCAACATGTTAGCGTGGTTCATTTCAGCACTTATAGCTGCTCAGTGTCGAACACACGGTGCAAACAGACACTGTCCGCCGTTCAGCCTGATAATTGTTACTTAGGACACAGGTCCTAAGTCGACCCTTAGCGATATGGAATAACACACGAGCAAATTACTGCCAAAAGTAGCCCGTCGGTAGCAGACCGAGCTAAACAAACGAGCTCCGAACGCAGAGCGTTTTGCCAGGAATGCCATACATAAAGCAATGTACAAACAAAGGTGGTCGGGCTAGTCAGCTGGTGCACGGCGCCAATTGCAGAAGTCACACTTCCTTCACGTGATCCTTTGCTGAATGAAAAAGTATTTGACCTTCCTGTGACGTCATAGGTTCAAGACAAATGTATAAGGAGTTTTCTGTGGTTACATATCCCGCGCCCCGTAGGGCTACCGGCGGACCCTACCACCCGTAGGGGGGGGGGGGGCGTTTCGCCCCCCCCCCCTAAGATCTCGGAAAGTTACCGGCCGATTTTCAAAATTCAAACGGCGTTCGATAGCCCCACCCGGGAACTACCTTGTGACCAAATTTCATTGACCTAGGTCAAACCGATGACGTCACAGGTCAGGTCAAAGGTCAGATTTTCACCGTTCACAGGCAATTCAAGAAATGTGCTGTGAAAGCGAGTAGATTGGTAATTTATTGAAAACCATCGATGGTACATTGTTCGTCAAACACATACTTTGCTATCTGAGATCACTGATACCAGGTCAGGTCACAGCGAGGTCAGTTCACCGGGGGTCACAATATGAATGTGTCGTGTGATACATGTTTTATGGTCCATTTTACATGACAAATGCGATTATGTGGGTTAGGCAGCCTTTGGGGCCAGCCTAGGTCACGTTTTTGTGAAGGTCAGGTCAAGGTCAGGTCAAATTAGTTCAAATTTCAAAATTGATATTTTTGCATAAAATGGGTATCGATTCCATGCAGCTCGTCACGGGGAGTCTAATGGTGGTCTTCGTTTTGCTCTACGAGTTCTAGAATTGCCAACAATTGAGTTTGAAAATTTGACGTCATCATTTTTGAACAGTTTTTTCGCTATAACTTGGCCAAAAAACGAGGTATCGATCTGAAACTTGGTATGTAGATAGAAGACGGTAGGCACTATCACAAATATTCCGGTTTTTTTCGAAACTCAAAAAACTTTTTGGATTTTTTGGCGAATATATCCAAAAAAATGCTTTTTTTATTTTTGGGGGTCAAAACTCAAAAATTTCAAAAATTCGAGATAGCAGTTTTCTAGCCCTGTCAATTCTACACCTTTTATGTTTTGATCATTTTTCTGTATCTTCAAAGCTGTAGTCCTGACAGGTCTTCTTGCGAAGGTCTTTTTTCGGTCGAAAATGACAGAACATGACGTCACTCTGACGTCATTTGTGGCCAACCTATCATAGCCTCTGGAAAATTTTTTGGTCACAATGTGTAAAATTGATGCCCGGAGGGGTCCTGAAAGTTTGATGGCGATATCTTCAGCCGTTTAGGAGATATCGACCGAAAAGGACAGGGGGGCCGTTTCGGCCCCCCTACGGGGCGCGGGATATATATGACATGTCTTCATAAATACTCGAATATTCAAAATTTAACATACCTTTCATTACGATTCACGAAAGTGTTTTCTGAGTGGTTGAGACTGACCTCTGTTGTGACGTCACAGGTCATCATCCACTCAGGTTCCTATCCACATGCCAGATCTATCATAGGCATCATATTCAGACTCATTTTGAAAATTTGATTTCATTTTTATGACAGACTTCTCGCCATTAAATTAAACTGATTTGACCTTGTTTGAGGGTGGCGTCACAGGTCAAATATCAAGGTCATCGATATCCTTTCTTGTTCATCTCGATGAGCTCTTTTGAATGCCGTTTGAATTTTTCCGATCCGGCTATTGGTTCCGGAGATACGACGGGAGGCCCTTTGCCCCCCCCCCCCCACAGGACGTGGAACCTGCCAGACCTCAACGGGGCGCGGGTTAATAATGATCATGATAACACCAATGCTAATGCTGGACAATAACATATCAGCACTGCAAGTGTTCTACGGGGCTGAATAAGCACGAGCTAGTGTATTTTCATCGACTGCTGATACTTTTTTGTTTTGGTTGATGGAATTCTGGATAGTTTTAGGTTAGGTGATTCTGAATTGGTTTTCACAGCGCAACCGTTTCATTTGTACCCGACGAAGCATAATTTACATAAATATCATTGCGGAAAAGGCGACAACAAATGAGGCCCTTCGTAGTTCGTACATAGTTATCACATGAAATAATGTTCAAAATACATAGTTTTGGGAAGTCAACAAGATATATCAAAGGATTCATGCAACAGGAGAATCTATTTTCTGGAAAATGCAGCCTATTTATCTACATATTCATGCTGAAAGTAATGCTTTCGCTGACCTTGTGCTCTTTAGCTGTCTTTTGTTCCATTCACCGTGCCGATAATCCATTGAGTGTGCCAGGTACGATACACCTTATCACGTCAATTGTGGAGTATTGTGCTCCGAGCACGAAGAGAAAGCTGCCTCGCCAATTTAACAATGCCCTAGACTACACAAAAGTGCACCAGTATCCTATTTGCTGTGTACGGTTTACCTGTGATATCTACCGCTGTGTCAAAGTGGTCATCACAAGGTCAGAGCGCGCCTCCCGGTCAGCCGCCCAGCAGTTCAGGAAAACACAGACAGACAGACAGACAGACAGACAGACAGACAGACAGACAGACAGACAGACAGACAGACAGACAGACAGAGGGGCAGGCCGACCGGCGGGGCTCGCTGGCAACAGGAGGAGAGCAGGAGCTGCGGAAAGTGGCCATGCTCGGAGGAAACTCCGCCGATGTTCGGAGCCGAGCGGCGTCCCGACTCCGAGCTGCCGCATTTTTACCGCGGCCGGTGGTCAGAATGGTCCGCAGGTCCGGTCGCCGGGCTGGTCTCGGACCAGGAAACAATATAAGGCGGCGCAGAGTGGCGGCGTCATCAGTCACTGACCGCGGGCAGCCATGAGAACGGTGAGTGTCTGTCCCGCAGGACAGTGTCGGCAGCTGCAGGCACCAGCCGCCGGGAGCGCGGAGCCGTGGTGGGGCACCGCGGACAGCTCACGGCAGCCGGCTGGGAGCGGAGAGAGACTGCTGGACGGTGGTGGTGGGACCGCAGGCGCGAGACGCTGCGACAGAGCGGGTGCTGGTGAAGAGGATACCAGGCCTGGGTGTGGTAGCCAGGGTGCCAGGCTTGGGTGTACGGCGCTGGTAGCCAGGGTGCCAGGCTTGGGTGTGCGGCGCTGTTGAGATGTGGTGGCAGATATCTGAAGACGGTGACTCTAACGGCTTAGTGGTGACGCTGGTGGAGACCTGGTGATGGCCACTTCCCGGTAGGACAGCCATTTATCTGGCACGTTCTGTAAACTGCTGCAATTGATTTACACATGCTTCAGATATAGCAAAGCTTATAAACTAGTACCTACAATGCACAGTGCTTGCTTTATCAAAGAAGTATAAGGCTTCAGTGCCTCTCCCGTAGTCTTATTTTATTTCAAGATATGCAAATTGGCTGAAGCATTGGCTATGAATATTTTTTAAATTTAAATGATATCAACACTTCATGTTATTCAAATTGCAAAGAAGTCCTGAACACAACAAAAACTTACTTTTGAAATTTTCAGTCTTTTCGAAAAAGGTTCATTTTTACACGTTGTGTACTAGGCATTTACCTACCTGTTCAACACTTCATGAAAGACAATTTGTTTTCCGTTTACTGTCCATGCAGTTTTGTTTGCGCTAAAATGGCTTAATGTTCCTAGTTGTACATTCCTAGTGAGTTATCCAGTTGTTTCCCTAAGGCGGCATTTCATGGAGCCGGAATCACTCTTAGCATCCTTATGGGGAAGAGATGCTTTAAATTAAGGAAGGGAAGGGATGAGCATTACCTTTAAAAATGATCACTGATCAGTTTTCTATCTATCAAATAACGTGTAGAAATTATTTCAATTCTAAAAGGATATGTAGCTTAGAAAGCTTAACGTCGTTCGTCTTGAAGTACTAAATGGCAGGCTGGATAGAAACAACGAATGGATATAAGTTTAATTCAAAGATAATAAAATCAAAACAACTTTTCAAAACGTGAGATAACTGCATTTCAGCAAAATACAGGAGCCAAATGGGGTTTCATGACTAGAAAAGGTAGCGACTAAGACGCTTTATTGACGGTAGCCAAGCATCACAAAAAAACTTTTATATTTTTCTTCGGAGCGGAGGAAAAGGCTGAGCGCACTACTCCCTAGCAGAGGAGCCCCAAGAGAGTGTGTGCATTGGTAACCCGCTGACTACTTGAGGATTATCAAATGACAGATGTGACATATAAGTGCGTGTATGGCCTAAACTTTTGATTTCATTTTAAAACGGATAAAATCGCAAGAAATTACCCAACGTTTCGCATTTATTGCTTTGTCATGGCTGTTAGAGTACGATTATTGGAATACAATCGTACTCTAACACCCATGACTAAGCAATAGATGCGAAACGTTGGGTAATTTCTTGCGTTTTTATCAGGCCATACATGCACTTGTATGTCACCGCACCGTTGACCACTGTTGACTTTCTGCTGCTGCTCCTTGTGGTGTCTGTTTTTTTATTGTTCTAGCCTACCTCATATTCGTGTCCTTAGCTCGCTGTCTTCTGCGTTGACCGGTCAGTACACTTATTCGTGACCTCCAGCTCTGACCTTAGTCATTCCTATCTCCGCAGCTTGATCAACCCTGCTGCGCTGACCATGTCGAGTTCTAGCCTTTGCCTCCTCCGTCCACAGCTCGCTGCCCTACTGTGCTGACCTCTGACCTCTGACCACTGACCTCTGACCTCTGACCTCTGACCTCTGACCTCTGAACTCTGACCTCTGACCTCTGACATCTGACCGCTGACCCCTCCGTCCGCAGCTCGCTGCCCTGCTGCTGCTGCTGGCGGCCTCCGCGCAGGCGCGGACCGCCTTCCGCGGGTACGCCAGTCAGGCACTGGACAGCAGCGATGACTCTCTGGCCGGATCCAGCTGGGACGATGCCGACTCGGCGCCGGGAAAGGTGGACGACTCGTCCTCGTCCGACTGGGACAGCTCGGCCAACTCACTGAGCGACGACCTGGGCACCTCGTCCGACGACGGCTACTCGAGCTCCCAGGACGTCAGCGGAGCCGACTACGGCTCGTTCGACGATGGCGGCGACTGGAGTCAGAAGACATCCTACGACGACGATTACAAATACTCGCAGTACAGCACAAGCGGCACGGACGACGTGACTGACAACGACAGCGACCAGAATGGTGGCTACGATGGACAGGATGACTATAGTAGCAGCAGCTACGACGGACAGGACGACAGCAGCAGCGACGACTATTACAAGGGATATGATAGCCAGGACGATTATGGAAATGATGACTACTCTAAGGGATCCGATAGTCAGGATGACTATGGAAACGACGACTACTACAAGGGATCCGATAGCCAGGATGACTACAGCAACGATGATTACAACAAGGGATACGACAGCCAGGATGATAATGGCAACAATGACTATGACAAGGGATACGATAGTCAAGATGATAATGGCAACGATGACTACTACAAGGGATACGACAGCAAAGATGACACTGGCAACGATGACTACGACAAGGGATACGATAGCCAGGATGACAATGGCAACGATGACTACTACAAGAATCAAGACGACAATGGCAGTGATAATTACTACAAGGGATACGATAGTCAAGATGATAATGGAAACAATGACTACTACAAGGGATACGATAGCCAAGATGACACTGGCAACGATGACAACTACAAGGGATACGATAGCCAGGATGACAATGGCAACGATGACTATTACAAGGGATATGATAGCCAGGATAACAGTGGCAACGATGACTACGACAAGGAATACGATAGTCAGGATGACAATGGCAATGATGACTACTATAAGGGATACGATAGCCAAGATGTCAACGGCAACGATGACTACTACAAGGGATACGATAACCAGGACGACAATGGCAATGATGACTACTACAAGGGATATGATAGCCAGGATGACAATGGCAACGACGACTACGACAAGGGATACGATAGCCAGGACGACAATGGCAATGATGATTATTACAAGGGATACGATAGTCAGGATGACAACGGCAACGATGACTACTACAAGGGATATGATAGTCAGGATGATAATGGAAACGATGACTACTACAAGGGATACGATAGCCAAGATGATAACGGCAACGATGACTACGACAAGGGATACGATAGCCAAGATGACAACGGTAACGATGACTACTACAAGGGATACGATAGTCAGGATGATAATGGAAACGATGACTACTACAAGGGATACGATAGCCAAGATGATAACGGCAACGATGACTACGACAAGGGATACGATAGTCAAGATGACAACGGTAACGATGACTACTACAAGGGATACGATAGCCAGGACGACACTGGCAACGATGACTACTACAAGGGATATGATAGCCAGGATGACACTGGCAACGATGACTACTACAAGGGATACGATAGCCAAGATGACAACGGCAACGATGACTACTACAAGGGATACGATAGTCAGGATGATAATGGAAACGATGACTACTACAAGGGATACGATAGCCAAGATGACAACGGCAACGATGACTACGACAAGGGATACGCTAGCCAAGATGACAACGGTAACGATGACTACTACAAGGGATACGATAGCCAAGATGACAACGGCAACGATGACTACGACAAGGGATACGATACCCAAGATGACAACGGCAACGATGACTACTACAAGGGATACGATAGTCAGGATGATAATGGAAACGATGACTACTACAAGGGATACGATAGCCAAGATGACAACGGCAACGATGACTACTACAAGGGATACGATAGTCAAGATGACAACGGTAACGATGACTACTACAAGGGATACGACAGCCAAGATGACAACGGCAACGATGACTACGACAAGGGATACGATACCCAAGATGACAACGGCAACGATGACTACTACAAGGGATACGATAGTCAGGATGATAATGGAAACGATGACTACTACAAGGGATACGATAGCCAAGATGACAACGGCAACGATGACTACTACAAGGGATACGATAGCCAAGATGACAACGGCAACGATGACTACGACAAGGGATACGATACCCAAGATGACAACGGCAACGATGACTACTACAAGGGATACGATAGTGAGGATGATAATGGAAACGATGACTACTACAAGGGATACGATAGCCAAGATGATAACGGCAACGATGACTACGACAAGGGATACGATAGCCAAGATGACAACGGGAACGACGACTACTACAAGGGATACGATAGCCAGGATGACAGCGGCAACGATGACTACTACAAGGGATACGATAGCCAGGACGACAATGGCAACGATGACTACTACAAGGGATATGATAGCCAGGACGACAATGAAAACGATGACTACTACAAGGGATATGATAGTCAGGATGACAATGGTAACGATGACTACTACAAGGGATACGATAGCCAAGATGACAACAGCAACGATGACTATTACAAGGGATACGATAGCCAGGACGACAATGGCAACGATGACTACTACAAGGGATATGATAGCCAGAATGACAATGGCAGCGATGACTACGACAAGGGATACGATAGTCAGGATGACAATGGCAACGATGACTACTACAAGGGATACGATAGCCAGGATGATAATGGAAACGATGACTACTACAAGGGATACGATAGCCAAGATGACAACGGCAACGATGACTACTACACGGGATACGATAGCCAGGACGACAATGGCAACGACGACTACTACAATGGATATGATAGCCAGGATGACAATGGCAGCGATGACTACGACAAGGGATACGATAGTCAGGATGACAATGGCAACGATGACTACTACAAGGGATACGAGAGTCAAGATGACAACGGGAATGATGACTACTACAAGGGATACGATAGCCAGGATGATAATGGAAACGATGACTACTACAAGGGATACGATAGCCAAGATGACAACGGCAACGATGACTACTACAAGGGATACGATAGCCAGGATGATAATGGAAACGATGACTACTACAAGGGATACGATAGTCAAGATGACAACGGGAACGATGACTACTACAAGGGATACGAAAGCCAGGATGATAATGGAAACGATGACTACTACAAGGGATACGATAGCCAAGATGACAACGGCAACGATGACTACTACAAGGGATACGATAGTCAGGATGACAATGGAAACGATGACTACGACAAGGGATACGATAGCCAGGATGACAGTGGCAGCGATGACTACTACAAGGGATACGATAGCCAGGACGACAGTGGCAGCGATGACTACTACAAGGGATATGATAGCCAAGATGATAATGGCAACGATGATTACTATAAAGGACAAGATACTCAGGATGATAATGGCAGCGATGACTATTATAATGGCAGCAATGGTCTGGACGACGGTGGGGACGATGGCTTCTATGACGGCAGCAGTGACCGGATTGACGGCGGTGATGACGGGTTCGATGGCGCGTACGGCGGCTCTCAGTTCGACAGTCACGATGCCTCCGACTCCGGAATGGACGACGGCTTCCGGAGCGCGGCGGGCGGCGGCGCAGGCCTGGAGGACGGTCCCGGTGACCTGTCCTCCCAGGTGGAGGAGGTGGAGAGCGCTCCCCAGCCTGAGGAGGAGTTCCAGCAGGCAGGCCACGTGCAGACACAGCGACTGCTGCGCGGCGTCGGCAGCAGCTACGGCGGCTACGGCGACTCCTATGACGACAGTCTGAGCGGCGGATACACAGACGACTACAGCGGCGGCAGCAGCGGGTCCTTGGACGCCGGCACCAGCGACGACTACTGGGTGCCCTAGTGCGCCCACCGAACTCTAGCTCCTGTGCCAATTCTCACCCCGTGTGTGACGATATACGACGTCAGCTCTATGACGTCACTGCTGAGTGAATGCCGCGTCTTATCTGTATCGGATGGGACGCCGGATTATTGTAACTGCATCGTGAATTTGTGCAAATATACAACGCTGTGTATGTACTGTGAAAATATTTGTTTAAGGGCCATCTCACGATATCAGAAACGGAGACAAAAACACGCGCCGAAGTAGCAAATACCCTGCTGATATTCTAACGACCTTTCATGGGCATTTAAGTATATAGCCTAGATGCAATAACCAATAGCACCATGGTCTACTCGCGGACCAGTACCACGGCCACCGTACGAGGGGCAAGAGCTGTCTTTCAGCTCCCATGGTTATCTCCGAAACTACTGGGCACCACATCCAGTTCATTCAGAGCATCGCGACGAGGCAAACATCTTCAGCAGGCATCTAAAAAGGCGTGTTTTGTGTTTGGCATGCCTTATTTACATCTTTTACACACATACTGAAAAAATACAGATCAAGGTAATTCAGGGTCTGGCCACCAGGTCACTTAACCCTAACCGGATTTATCGATTTTGTATATGCGCCCCAGCCGAGAGGGGGGGAGTACCACCTCCCCTCGCCGTCCTCTAAAGACGTAGCGACTGGCACCTGATTCCGCGCATGACTGGGGTATTTTCCATAACGCGAGTGAGGGGGGGGGGCTCTCCAAAGCGCCCCTCCTATCTCCAAAACTACTGGGCTGATCGTCAAAATTCAAACAAAAAACAAAAAAAGATGCCTTTCAGATGCAATTTGAGCTCAGGAGCACAATGGTGCCATTTATATTGCTGTGCGATGTCAAAAACGTACTGAAAAATGGTTTTGAAAAATATATAATGGTGAAATTTTGACAAATGCTAATAACTTGGCTATTTTTGAAGACATTAGGTTAAAACTTGCTAGAAAAGTTTATCCGCGTGTGTTCAATCACATATACCGGTTTTTGCGAAAAACAAAACAAAAAATGTTTGAAAAAAAAAATCAGAAAATATATTTTTGTAATTGTAAAAACAAAGTTTTCAAAATTTTCAACATATCGAAATTTCGAGATAGCAGTTTGATAGCTACGTGTATTTGTAGTCCACTGATGCAAATAAATAGGATCTAGCTTTAACCCTATTAGTGGCAGGGGGTTGTTTTTATCCACCCCTCAGGTTTTTCGAAAATATCTCCGAAACCGCTGAAGCTACGATGCTGAAATTTTCTGACTATTCCTAAAACTAAATTGGGCACATTCCCTGAAAATTTCAAGTTCATAACTTTACCAGGGGCGGCTTCATAGCACTGGGAATTGGGAGGTCCTATTCGTGAAGCGAGTCATTTGGGCGAAGATCACGATGCTGATGTATTATAACTGTATGCACCAGTTTTACGAACAGTGAATGAAAGGTATCATGTGATAACATATACAAAGTTGTTGTGCATCCTCTTTTGACACGTTTTTGCTATAATAGGCGGATCCAGGCGTCCAAAAAGGGGGGTTATGTTTTACCTCCCAACATAGGTGCCCTGACACCGCCTATGCATGACCAATACAATTTTAGTCGTTCTCTCATAAGAAAATTGTAACATAACAAGACCATTGCCACCCTTTTTAGAAACAGTACCAACAAAAACCTTATTTACTATACTTTTTGTGTACCCCCAATCTCAATGATCTGTATCCGCCTATGATTTTTGAAAATGCATATTTTTAGGATCCATGTGAATTCCTGGTTCATTCTCTATCGATCGGCAAAAGTTGCGTTAAGATTGGTTCAGAAACCCGACCGTGATAAACAGTCTAAAATGTATCTGCAATTTGCCCGTTTTTACCCCCCTCTACCCCCCTATTGACATTTTATAATTTTTAATTTTTTTAGAAATGTAGATCATGTTGAGCGAAATCGAATGCCGTTTGAATTTTGAAAATCGGCCCGTTAGATCTCGAGATATCAAGGGGGGTCGTAAACAGCCCCCCTGCCACTAATAGGGGTAGCCAGGAGCCTGCCACTAATAGGGTTAACCCTCGCCCGCACATGCCATTTTCCCATCCTAGAACGCACATGGGGGGGGGGTTGCCACCCCCCCCCCGCGCCATTTCGTTCCTGTTGGAGACAGAGCTTAGCGGTAATGACCAAAAACATTCTTTGGGAAGAGACGAATCCAATTATACCCAGTTTTACCTTCTCAGGTCAGTCATTAACCTTCCAGGTCAGGTCAAACTAAAAAATGTTGCTGTTTTGGGTCACCGCTGGATATCAAGTGCGCTGCTTATCAAATACCGATGACGATGCTGTTTTCTGGTGCCAATCCAGCTAGAACCTCTTTGTCACACTACCCGACCAGATTTTTGCTGCTGAGGTCATTTCAGGTCAAGTTAGGTCAAGATCAATTATATGTGTTTGTATGTCTGTGTGTGTCTGTGTGTATACTGATGTGTGCACCGATTGTTTTTGGGTCCATATTACATGAAATCATGATCTGAGAAGCTTTTACCAAAAATGCAGTCAAAAAACTTCACAAAAAGTCAATTCAGCTTGCCTAAAACGCAGTTATCTTAGATGACCTAGGTTGACCTTGACCCTGACCTTGACCCCTGTACATCGTCGAACAACAATTCCATGATAGGCGGGAGGTAAGACTGGCAAAAAAAGGCCGAAATCAGGGTGTCAAAAGCTCACAAGGCCCATGGCAAACGCAAGATGTTGAGGGCCATTTGGGTCATGACATGGCCTGAAAAACAAGGTCATATCTCCGAAACCAAAAGTCACAGAAACTTGAAATTTTCAGTGGACATCAAAAAAGAATAGAGCAGCAGCTATACGAAAAATCAGCTTCCTAGCTCTAACAATGTTGAGTGCAGAGCAGAAAAACTACCTGGGGGGTGGCAACCACCCCCCCCCCCCCTCATGTGCGGGCGAGGGTTAAAACTAAGCTCTTGAGAGCGTTTGCCGTAATTCAATATTTTGCATCAAAATCGGCCGACATGACGTCACTCTGACGTTATTGTCGGCCAAACTATGGTAGCTAGAAAATGGAAATTTTAACCCTATTAGTGGCAGGGGGGTTGTTTTTATCCACCCCTCAGGTTTTTCGGGAATATCTCCGAAACCGCTGAAGCTACGATGCTGAAATTTTCTGACTTTTCCTAAAACTAAATTGGGCACATTCCCTGAAAATTTCAAGTTCATAACTTAACCAGGGGCGGCTCCAGAGCACTGGGAATTGGGGGTCCTATTCGTGAAGCGAGTCATTTGGGCGAAGATCACGATGCTGCACCAGTTTTACGAACAGTGAATGAAAGGTATCATGTGATAACATATACAAAGTTATTGTGCATCCTCTTTTGACACGTTTTTGCTATAATAGGCGGATCCAGGCGTCCAAAAAGGGGGGTTATTTTTTACCTCCCAACATAGGTGCCCTGACACCGCCTATAAATGACCAATACAATTTTAGTCGTTCTCTCATAAGAAAATTGTAACATAACAAGACCATTGCCACCCTTTTTAGAAACAGGACCAACAAAAACCTTATTTACTATACTTTTTGTGTACCCCCAATCTCAATGATCTGTATCCGCCTATGATTTTTGAAAATGCATATTTTTAGGATCCATGTGAATTCCTGGTTCATTCTCTATCGATCGGCAAAAGTTGCGTTAAGATTGGTTCAGAAACCTGGCCGTGATAAACAGTCTAAAATGTATCTGCAATTTGCCCGTTTTTACCCCCCTCTACCCCCCTATTGACATTTTTTAATTTTATTTTTTTTTAGAAATGTAGATCTCGTTGAGCCAAATCGAATGCCGTTTGAATTTTGAAAATCGGCCGGTTAGATCTCGAGATATCAAGGGGGGGTCGTAAACAGCCCCCCCCCCCCTGCCACTAATATGGGGTAGCCAGGAGCCTGCCACTAATAGGGTTAACCCACGCCCCGCTGGGGGTCCTGGATTTCCACGCCCTGCTGGGGGGGGGGTGTTTGAACACCCCCCCTTCTAACTCGGCTCCTGGGCCACGTAGCGATACGCGGAAGGCGGCGTTCGAAAGAGCGTCAAAAATAATGAGGACATCACTTTGGTCAATTTTTTGGTCAGGTCAAAGGTCAGGTCACCAGAGGTCATTAACCCGCGCGGGGCTGGGGGGGGGTAAATTTTACCCCCCCTCGCGAATTTTTGCGATATCTCAAAAACGGCGGCGCGCAGCGCCGCCAAACTTTCAGTACCTTTTCTTACATCAATTTGACACGTTCCCTGAAAATTTGAGCGAAATCCGTCGGAAAATTTTTTAGAAATTGACGTTTTAGTGACGTCATGTTCGCCATTTTCGCCTCAAAAACGGCAAAAGTTCAAACGCCGCTAACATCTTCATTTTTAAAGGAATCAAGACGTAACAAAAAAGGTTATACGTAATTTTACTTTGTCTATCAAATGGCTATCTCGATTTTTTGAAAATTTTGGATTTTGGCCTAATTTTTTTCAAAAAACTGACTTTTTTGGGAAAATCATTATAAAATCCAAAATTTTGAGTCTATCGAAAAAACCGGAATATATGTCAGAGAAGTGGTCTATGTGCACCTACATACCAAATTTTAGAAGAATCGGTTCAAAAATGTGGGAGTTATTCAAAATTTTATGACGTCACGACACACAATTTTTTTTGAAAAATGACTTTTTTGGAAGTTCTAGACCTCGTACGGAAACAAAAATAGCACCATTCGATTCGCCGTGAAAAACTGCATCAGATAGACACCTTTTTAGGCCTTGACAACCAACTTCAAAATTTGACCTCACTTGACCTGACCTTGACCTGACCTCGACCTGAAATCCATCCAGAGGTGGTCCATATCACTTATTGAGTGTGCCTATTGAATTCTATGAGTAAAATGACCCATAAAACATGTGTCGCACATGCCCTTTTCTATATTTTGTTTTTTGGTGACCTGACCTGACCTGACCTGACCTTGACCTTGACCTTTGAATGATATAGTATGCAACGAATATTGTCTTGGTAGCCTAAAAACACGTTTTGGGCGATCAGTCTCAGTCCATGACTCCATTCTTCGGCAACTACGGTGCAAGACCGATACTGTAGAAACTTGCAATTTGTACCCTTGACCTGACCTTGACCTTGACCTCAAACTTAAAATTAAGTACATGTTTTTAGTAGTTCGTGATGAGAGCTTTCGATTGGTGTTTGAATTTTCCAAATCGGACCATTAGTTCGGGAGATAACAGGGGGGGGGTAAAATTTACCCCCCCCCCCAGCCCCGCGCGTTCGGCTGGAGACCCCAGCCCCGCGCGGGTTAAAGGCAAAATTTCGCCGATTTCCAGGTCAAATGTCGACAATTTCCAAGAAGCCAACGCATAACTCGGGAACCAAAAGAGCTACAGCGCCGCGGAAAAGCGCATTCGATAGCCCTATTAACGCCCTTTCTGAGTAATTCTCTCAGATTTGACCTAACGTCAACGGTTTTGCCTGTAGGGGGCAAAAACTGCAAAAATAGCCGATTTTTTCGAAAACAGTTTTCTGCAATAACTTTTGACCCAAGCCTTGTACGAGCTTACTTTTACCGGCATCGTGTTCCTCTCGTCAAGACGCATCGAATGAACTATGACTTGACCTTGAAAGGTCAACTTGAAAATTTGACCTCAGGTCAAGGTCATGACCTGACCGGGAAGGGTCATGTTGCATATCAGTCGATCCGTATCGTCGAGCTGAACACATCTAAGGCGCTTTCATCGCTCTAGCATGCCTCTATCAAAAGTTATTTGCGAAAAACTGTTAGATAACATTTGTGACCTAAGATGACCTCAGGGCATAAACAGGGGTCACGGACACCATTTTCATGTTCAGTGTGTCTAAACCACTTGTAATTCAGTGTTTGGGAGTGTTTATAATGTCTTTGGTCCAAAATAGGCGCATTTCAATTTTCTCCCATTGACTTATAATGGGGAGGTCGCAAAATTGACCTGACCTTAGGTCATCGATATCAAAATTCTGAGATATACATTTTGTACATGCTATTGCTCTTAGCAATCGCTGAAAGTTTCAAAGGCATCGATCACTCGGTGTAGCTATGACAGACATTGAAACTTTTTATGAGGTGAGGTCACTTCAAGTGACCTGGTGACCTGACCTTGAATGACCTTGGTCTGAAATTTTCACAACATGTGTAGAATTGATGTATGATAAGGTGTACCAAAAACGGCGGCGCGGAGCGCCGCCGTTTTTGAGATATTTGCGAAAAACCACAAGGGGGGGTGTTCAAACACCCCCCCCCCCCCAGCAGGGCGCGGGTTAACACAATGTGTCAAGTTAATGACGCTGAGGGTACCGCAAGTTTCGTGCTGATCCGTCAAATGGTTTAGAAGACATTGCCGAAAAAAACGGGAGGGGGGCTCTGTAGAGCCCCCTCCCCCCAGTCATGCGCGGGTTAAGGTTTCAGGTCAATCAGTGAACTCTGAGGCCAGGTGAAGTACCACAGGGCAAGAGCTCCGTTTTTAGCTAGTTTTGCCAAAAATGGTAAATATGTCACTAGCCTACTGATCACTAGTTTATTCTGATCAAAAATCATTAAGGAAAACCTCAATGTCCTCAAGTGACATTAAAGATAAAATGAAATGATCGCATACAACAAATGACATGATTTTATGATAAGATTTGTCTAATCTTGAAAGGGATATTCTATTTTACACCAGCATCATCAGATTCGGACAATTTATAAACCTTTGCCGGCCGAAGTGTACGGGTGCTCCCCCCCCCTCCAATTTTTCTCGCGATAGCTCGGATCACGCTGACAATAGAAAGCTGAAATTAGGCACACCTGAGCTATGCTTCAAGTCAAATTTTGTGACAGCAACCACATTTTCAGTTCAAGTCAGGTCACTGACCTACGTATGACGTCATAAGTGAACCTCTGTACGGTCCTAAAATGTCGCAATGCAATGCCCTCAGACCCAGAAAAGCTTTCACAGGGAGATGAGTCTTACAGAACCTAGAAGTCCTAGGGTCATAGGAGTTTTTTGTAAATAATTTTCTATCAAATTGATATAGCGAATAGGGAAAGCCGCCAATGGACTCGGGAAGACCTACCAGATCTATATGCAACATGACCTCCTTCGGCCAGCTTCGTGACCTGAGAAGCTCTGACCTGACCTTGGCCCGCCCCGGAAGATTTGACCCGATATGACCTGACGTGAAGTCAACACCTTAACCCGCGCCCCAGTGGCGGTCTCCGCCAACTTCGCCCTAGTGTGTGGGGGGGGGGGCATATGTTACCACCCACCTCTAACTCAAAAACTAAGAGGGCTAGAAAGACGCGGTAAAAAGCAGTCGATAGCTCTTGATGCGTACGTTTGAAAGTATTTCTGTCATTTTTCATCTTAGAGCAATATTGGGGTCACCAGAGGTCATCAAAGGTCAAAATTTGCGAATTGTCATTATATTTTTTTCAGAAAACATGCCATTATCTCAGGAACTATGATAGCTAGAAAAACGCTGGGAAAAGCAATCGATAGCTTTTGAACTCTTCTTTTGATAAGGTCATCATCAAAAATGACCTCAGGTCAACGGTTTAGCCTCCAGAGGGCAAAAACTCCAAAAATAGCTGTTTTCAAGAAAAGTGTTTTTCGACAATAACTTTTGACTAAAAAAAAGCTAGTTCATTCCTAATGCCAGAATCGTGTTCCTCTCGCCGAGACGCGTCGAATGAACTATAATTTGACCTTGAAAGGTCAACTTCAAAATTTGACCTCAGGTCAAGGTCATGACCTGACCGGAAAAGGTCATGTTGCATATCAGTCGATGCGTCTCGGCAAGACAAACACAATGAGGCCAACCCCAGCGTTCTATCTCTTTCCAATCGAGAGTTATTGGCAAAAAACTGTTTGTAGCCTCAAATGACCTCGGATGACCTTTCAAGAGGCTATCAGCAAAAACGACACCTTGGTCGTCACGGGTGGTCCAAATCATTGCTATCCTGAAATATTTGGACTGTTCCTAAGCGTACACACGGATCTAGAGGCATTTTCGTTTTTCTCCATTGACTTATAATGGAAAGGTCACGCCACTGACCTGACCTTAGGTCACGCATATAAAAAATCCGAGATATACAAATTGTAGGCACCCATAACATCATGTAATCCACCAAGTTTGAAACCTCTCTGACAAACATTGCAGGCTGGACATGATTGCAAACTTTTTAGGCTTGGTCAGTTAACTTGACCTAGTGACCTGACCTGACATGACCTGGGGTCAAAAATTTCATACATTGTCCAAAATTGATGTACCAAAAGCTACCCCAAGCGGCGCAGCGCTACGCGCCGCGGTTTTTTATTTATACGAAAAAAAACGCGACAGGGTGGTAACATATGCGGTAAAGTCAGGTGCAGTCAGGTAAAGTCAGTGCAGCAGGCATCAGGCTATATACCCCCCTATATGCGAATATATGCGATTTTTATATCGCATATATATTTAATATGCGAACATATATATTTAATATATATATAATATATTTAATATGCATTTATATTTAATATATGTAAATAATATTAAATAATAATAATAGTAATAATATTTAATATATGCGAACATATGCGAAGGTTAAGTTGTTTTCACCTAAACAAAAAGCAGATCATTTGACGCGTCTCGGCATGGAGAACACGATGATGCAAAATAGTGTCTCTGCGACCGTTTTTGGCGAAGTTATGAACAAAACAACAACAACAAAAAATGAACTCGATACCAAACCGATACCAACATGGTGTTTAGTATTTCAAGGCCAATGCATTCGGTATTTTGTTTGCATTGTGAATGGTCCCTTATGAAAAAGAGGCTCTGAATTTGGTAAAAAGTTGGAATTTTCCTGAGTTTACCAAATTGGTTCGGTTTCGGTATTCTTCCATGGTTATTGCTGGTATTTGGTTTGGTATGGGTATCAAGATTTTCCGTAATTGACATCACTAAAATGAACCATATAAAAGTGGCAGGTACTCAGGATTTGAGGGCTAGGAAGCTTATTACTTACTTCTTGTATGTTTGAGCTTTCCAGGGATGCGGAGCCGTGGAAATTTCAGACGGCTCCGGCTCCGGCTCCGGCTCCGGAGTCCGGATAACAAAAATCGGCTCCGGCTCCGGATAAAAAACGGCTCCGGCTCCGGCTCCGGCTCCGACTCCGGCTCCGAGTAAAATGGTCCGGCTCCGGTGGCTCCGGCTCCGGTTCCGACTCCAACTTAGTACGTCCTTAGTAGTGATCTTAGTAGTGAACTTAGTAGTGATCAATTGAATACAGGTGGAAGAAAAAAGGTGATTGGATTAGAAAAGCGAGTCCGCTGCACCGGCTTCAAAACAATGCCGTCACCTGATGACCGGTCGTCAGGCTCTGGGATGCAGTAGACGTGGGGAGGGAGGAGCAGACAGGAGGTCGATTGCGTACTGTGAGACATTGGGAATACGTACACATTCAGCCTTTTTCATTCACGTGATGGCCCATGACGTACCACATGTTTTACTGCCTTGTATTGTCAAACCGTACTAGGTCAATTATTTTTTCTTTTTCTTCTTCTTAACCCGGCAGTTGCTGGGGTATTTCGCCACACACCGTTTGCTGGGGGGGGGGGGGCGGGGGCGTTAAACGCCCCCAGCCGATAACTCGAGAACCAATAGGCGCAGCGAAACGCACGAGGCGGCAAACGAAAGAACGCGACGAGACGCGTCAGATGAGTACTTTAAAGTTGAATTTTGAGGTCACAGGTCGGGTCAAGGTCAGGTCAAACACCTGAAATCGGGCTTTCAGTAGCATGGATTTCAGGACTTCGCAATGGGCGCCTCTCGTCATAAACTCTGTCAAAACGGTGCACAATCCATCATATAAGGCCTACAAGAGTGTCAGCTCCATGTAGGGGTCAGTCAAGCATAGGTCAGGGTCAAGGTCAGGTCAACCGGGTAGGCACATATCCCCGAAAATCAAAACTGATATTCCCAGCCTGTGGCACATGTTTTATGGGTAATTTGGGGCGTAGAACACGATGGTGACATTCATTTTATCATATGTGTACGTGTTTGGCTAAAAAAGTTCAATTTAAGAAATGCATGTATCATGGTCGTGAAGTAGTCACGAGAAATTGCCAAGATTCAGTTCAAGATTTTGGAAAATCCGGAACGATAATCAATAATCGAAGATAGCCATTTGATTGTTCATGGTATTGGCAGTCTAATGGCGTTTACGGAATGTCTGTATGTCTATTCTGTGATTTTATATGATTTTTTGAACATATGCCGTTTTTGGTCGAAAACTCAGAAATCATGACGTCACTAAAATCTCGATATCTCAAAAATTTTCCGACCAATTCTTTTGAAACTTTGTCACATTAAACTTCAATCAATTCCCTACAGGTAGCCAAAATTTGGCGCGCCTGCGGCGCGCCGTTTTTATGCTATGCCCCGGCGAAAAAAGTGGGGGCGTTTAACGCCCCCCCCCCCCAGCAACTCGCGGGTTAAAAAAAGAAATGAGCCGGAGTCGCCCGTTTATTTGACGGCTCCGGCTCCGGCTCCGGCTCCGGGCTATATTGTTTCACGGCTGCGGCTCCGGCTCCGGGTAAAATGTGCCGACTCCGGCGGCCCCGGCTCCAGCTCCGGCTCCGGCTCCGCACTCCCGGAGCTTTTTGAGAAAAACTTCTTTGCAATGAGGGCGTATCAAAATTGCGATATATTTATGGTGTGCATATGATCTGTAAGCTTTTTGTCAGTGTTCGATGGTTAAACAGGGGTTACAACTAGCCGCCTTTGTTTTAACATCATGGACCACCCCCAAGGGAGTTTGCAAGCTCACTAACGGGTCAAGGAGTTTGCAAACTGAATAGGAAGTTTGCAAACTCACGGATTTCTCAAACTCTCTGTAACATATGTACCATTACTGCTGGTTGAGACCATTTCATTCAGGGTAATCCGCTGACACTAAAACCTGTTTTTAATGCTCTCTCTCTCTCTCTCTCTCTCTCTCTCTCTCTCTCTCTCTCTCTCTCTCTCTCTCTCTCTCTCTCTCTCTCTCTCTCTCTCTCTCTCTCTCTCTCTCTCTCTCTCTCTCTCTCTCTCTCTCTCTCTCTCTCTCTCTCTCCCTCCCTCCCTCCCTCCCTCTCTCTCTCATTCTCTCTCTCTCTCTCTCTCTCTCTCTCTCTCTCTCTCTCTCTCTCTCTCTCTCTCTCTCTCTCTCTCTCCCTATTTCTCTTTCTCTCGTCTCCTCTCTCTTTCTCCCTCTCTCTTTTTCTCTGGAAAAGAAGCGAGCTCCTTTTGTTTGCAACACTGTTCAATTAGGGTTAAACGCGAACGTAGGAGGTATGAATTAACTTCGTAAATCAAAAGATCCAGAATGGCCAATACTGGCGAGGTAAAATGAACCTACCGCTGATAGGGCACAGAGGATACCACTCATTGTTTATATTATTTGTCGATTCATGCATATATGTTACCGAAGCAAAGAAGTCTCGTTTTTTCTCTCTGGTCATTTCCGGTGAATCCGCAATCGCCTTCGATTGTAGCGAATAACAATACAGCCGGCTGGGGGCCTGAGCGCTACAGACGGCACGACAGCTTTGTTCCACCTGCCCAACTGCGCCGCGACTGAGAGACGTTCGATATGATTCCAGTGATGCTGCTCGCCAATTTATTTTCCTCAACATTACACAAAGATCGCACATATGGCGCGGTGAGGGGACGGAGACCACGGCCCGGTGTAGAGGAAACAGCGCCGAGCCGGGACGGTACAGGAAATGATATAAGTTGGACGGTGGACGTGTCATCGGCGTCAGTTGTACTCCGATGACCACCATGAGAGCGGTGAGTGTCACTGACGGGCAGAGGGAGCGGGAGGGGAGGGGAGGGGAGGGAGAGAGGGGTGGAGGAGGGAGGGGAGGGGTGGCAGAGATAGACGTGAGGTGATAGGAGCGAGAAACGAGTGAAGATGAGAGGAGGGACTGTGCGTGGGGACTGGTGGACGGTGGGTAATGAATGGCGGATGAATTGCAGGGGATCAAGCAATTCCTTTTGGATTTGGTCTTGAACACATTTTTTTTTTTTTGGTTAATGATTTTACGGTCTTGGGTTAACTAGTGATCTGTGAGGCTAAGTCAAGTGCCGGCTTGGTTGGGGTTCGGTTTTTGGTAAATAGCTTCGCCAGAAATGACCGCAGAGTCACAATTTAGACAGCATCGTGTCTTGCATAACCAGGCGCATCGATTTATTTTTTTAGATTAGATCAACGAAGGGTGTTGGCATCCGGTGAGCCCTTTCACTTAAAGAAGGTTCGAATTGGGACGGACTCCTCTTTCTTTTCTTTTTTTGGCGAACATAAAAAAGGAATATAGCCCCGAAGTTTTCTGTACCCCCGAGAAAACAAATACGTACAAATACGAGGTACATCTACCCTTAACGTATTATTACGACCCGAATGAACTATGAACTGTGTGAGTCTGTTTCTCGAGACGATGTCTGACAGGAAGGGTGATTCGAGTGTTTCAGCGCACATTATCCGCGTGTTTTCATACTTCTTGTCAATAGAAATGCTTGCACCTGAAATTATAAATAACCCATGTATTGTGGTGGGTATGAGGGTCATGTAAAAATTGGGTCAAGGTCATAAACCTTATATTACATTGGTTGAATTTTTTAAGTTTACAATTTTTAGGGTAGTTTAGGAGCTGATTTCGAATTTAGCATCGATTTGAACATTTGACAACTAGTTTTGGTGCCTATGCAGCATGGAGCGAGACTGATGGTCGTCGTTAGCACGCTATATGGATAGCGCAGGAAGCCTTGACCTGACCTGACTTGACCCGAGGTATTACGAATCCATGAATGTACCTACCATCTTTGATCAAAACGAATGCAAATCAAAACAAATGCAAAATTATCAATTAAAGATTGCTAAAGGCCTGATTTGAAGAAGATCTAGTAGCCCCAAATTTCCCCGACGTTCGGGTCATTGTCCCGACCTGGAAGCTCAACTAATAAACTATTATAGCACTTTAATTAGACCCGCGCCGAGCTGGTGGTCTGAGTTTTCCGTGTCGTGCTGAGGGGGGGGGGGGTCACGCCCCCAGTCTTACTCGGCTTCTGGGCCACGTAGTGACATGCAGTAAGTGGCATGCGAAGGAGTGTCAAAAAAATGAAGGAAATACATAGTTCAATCACTGTTTAGGTCAGGTAAAAAGTCAGGCCACCAGAGGTCATCAAAGGTCAAATTTTGCCTATTTCAGCATTTTGCTGTGCATAACTCGGGAACCAATAGAGCTACAGCGCCGCGGAGTAGTGCATTCGATATCCCTTCTAACGCCCCTCTGCCATGTGTCATAATATTTGACTTTTGCCAGAATCGTGATTTTCTCGTCGAAACTCGTCAATGAGATATAATTTGAACTTGAAGGGTCATTTTGAAAAGTTGACCTCAGGTCAAGTTCATGACCTAACCGGAAAAGGTGATGTTGCATATCAGTCGATCCGTATCGTCGAGCTGAACACAGCTGACGTGTTTTCGCCGCTCTAGCATGTCTCTATCAGACGCTATTGTAAAAAACCTGCTGGAGACCTTTAACCCGCGCCCTGATGGGGGGGGCCATTTTGCCCCCCCCCCCTGTGGTTTTTCTTAAATAGCGAGGAAAACGGCGGCGCGCAGCGGGGTACCTTACCGGGCATCAATTTGACACCTTCACACAAAATTTCAAGTCACAGGTCACCTCAGGTCATGAGTTATTGAGGTCAAACTGAGGTCATGTTCGAGCAAAAATGAGCAAAAAACATGACATCTTGAAACGCTCACCAATTCTACAGTTAACAAGCAATTTTAAAGTTCTTTATGTGGTTGTGTAGAAGAAAGACGGCGCTACAAAACTGCTATCTCGGATTTTCGAAATTTTGGTATTTTGACCCCCAAAAATCAAAAAAATTGATTTTTTTAGAAAAACTCAAAAAATTTCCAAAAAAATTTCGAATTTCGAAAAAACCGGAATATATGTGATAGTCCCTGCGCTCTTCGATATACATACCAAATTTTAGATCGATACCTCTTTTTTTGGCCAAGTTATAGCGGAAAAACTGTAAAAAATTGATGACGTCAAATTTTTGAACTCAATTTTTAGCAATTCTAGACCTCGTAGCGCAAAACGGAGACCACCATTGAACTCCCCGTGACGAGCTGCATCGAATCGATACCCATTTTATGCAAAAATATCAACTTTGAAATTTGACCTAATTTGACCTGACCTTGACCTGACCTTGACCTGACCTTGACCAAAACGTGACCTAAGCTGGCCCTAAAGTCTGTCTGACCCACATAATCGCATTTGTCATGTAAAATGAACCATAAAACATGTATCACACGACACTTTCATATTGTGACCCCCCCAGTGACCTGACCTCTGTGACCTGACCTGGTATCAGTGACCTCAAAGAGCAAAATATGTGTTTGAAGAACATTTCTCCATCGATGATTTTCAATGAAATGCATTTTACTCGATTTTACAACGCATTTCTTGAAATGCCTGTAAACGGTGAAAATTCAACCTTTGACCTGACCTGTGACGTCATCGGTTTGACTGAGGTCAATGAAATTGGGTCAAAAGGTAGTTCCCCGCTGGGGCTATCCAACACCGTTTACCGCTTGTCGCTATGTTGCGTGGTTCTCGAGATCTGAGGGGGGGGGGCCAAAATGGCCCCCCCCCCCCATCAGACCGCGTTGCTCGGCAGACCCCATCTGGGCGCGGGTTAACCCTCGCCGGACCTATTGGTTTTCTACATCCGCGCCGGCCGAGGGGGGGGGGGGGCGGGTACGACCCCCCCCCCCTCGCCGTTTCGCCCCTGGTGGAGCTAGCGCGTCGCGGAAAAAACGAGCGTGTGCGCCGTTACGAGACGCAGATATTGGTACCCGATTTTAAGGTACTAGGTCAACCGGTGACCTCTGAGGTCAGGTCAAGTGCCCCAGGGTACGGTTCAGTTTTTGGTGAATAACTTCGAAAAAACGGCCGCAGAGCGCCGATTTTGGCAGCATCGTGTTCGCCTCGCTCAGGCGCGTCGAATGATATACTTTTTGTCCGGGTCAGGTCAACTTGGGGTGTTGACCTCAGGTCAAGGTCAGGTCAGCACCCCCAGGTCACGAAGTTGGTCGAAAGAGGTCATGTCGCATATCATTCGATTCGGCAGGCCTTCCTGAGTCCATTGGTGCCTTTCCCGACTCGCTAGCTCAATTTGATCAAGAGTTATTGACGAAAAACTAATTTGACCTTGATGACGTCATAAATGACGTCACGCAAGGTCAACATTGCAAAAGTGACGCATCTAACCTTGCAAGGAGTGCATCAAATCACGATTTTGTGTGCTTGAGATAGTTGGAGATCGTTCCCGGCGCCAGAATAGCAGTTTGAATTTTTCCCCATTGACTTATAATGGTAAGGTCACGAAAATGACCTGACCTCATATGACCTTTATGAAAAATCCGAGATATACAAGTTGCGGGACTCATAATGGATACTAGATCCTGCAAGTTTCATTTCCCTGTGACATCTCCTCTGGCAGTGAGGGCGTTGCGAAGTTGCGACATCTGAAGACCGTGCAGAGGTTCACTTATGACGTCATAGGTCAGTGACCTGACCTGACCCAAAAATGCGGTTGGTGTCAAAAGATCCGGCTTGGATCAAAGGTCAGGTATTCCAAGTTTCAGCTCTCTATCGCCAGCGTGTTCGGAGCTATCGCGAAAAAACCCTATGGGGGGCGGCACCCGCCCCCCCCCCCCCTCGGCCGGCGAGGGTTAACCCTCGCCGGCACAGGGAGGGATGATGTAACCTTCCTAAGGTTTTTCGCGAATAACTGGCGTAAAAAGCGGCCGATCGCGACGAAACTTTCAGTACCCTCGCATTGATCAATTTTACACCCACCCTAAAAAAGTTCATGACCCTGACCCAAATGACCTTTGACCTGTGACCTCTTTTCCGAGATCATGTTTGGCCGGAATCGCGATTCGGCGTATGTCGGCTCGCATTAGCCGCGCGTTTGCAAGCTTTTCGTGGTTTCAAACGTTCAAACATGTGATTTGATGTAGCTTCCATGCATTAGGGTGGGTGTCAAGGTCACCTGAAGGTCAGGTCAGGTCATTGACCTTTGGTGACCTCGGCTCACTTTTTCGAGTTTTACATGTTTCAAGGCTAGTTTTTGGAGCTGAATTCGAATTTAGCAACCATTTGAACATTTACGAAGTAGTGTTGGTGCCTTCGTAACATGTTACGAAGCTGTCAGAGGTGGACGACAGGTCATTTCCTCCGCAAATCTCTAACTCAGTCAAGGGTTGATTTGGATTGGCTGGAGGATGCTGGGAATGCATCGGACCCTCCTCCCCCCTCCCTCGTTACAGAGGCGGATCCAGCTCTGAGTTTGGGGGTGGGGGCAAACTATAACAATTTATCGATTCTTTCCATGCATCGTCCATAGGCGTAATGTTAAAATTATGCCGTTTTGGGGGGGGGGGGTAAATGCCCATTTTGCCCCCCCCCCCCTGGATCCGCCACTGCCTCGTTACTAAACGCTGTAAAAAAGGCCTATACGGGCGAGTCATAAATAACAAGGAAGGAAAACCAGGTGTGGCGTTGGTGAAGTTTTTTGACTTGTGTGATTCCTGTTTATTGCTTTCCTCCGACCTGTTGGGAACGTTTTCCTGGGTGGCCCTCCATTCAAAATTTGGTTCAATGTGTGACATGTGACAGCGAATATTCAATTGTTTGTCGCGCTCGCTCGGTCGAGCAACCATTTTCAGATGTGCGACAAAAATGAAAACGTTAATAGCTAATTGGGGAAAGTTCTGAATTCTGATGAGCTCTATTGAAAGAAACATGATAATTGTAAAGTACTTCAGTGTCTAATACGCTCTAGCTATGACTTCCAATGTTTTATTTGATTTTCTTTGACCATGCCCGGTTTGATAACTTTCGCGTCTTTTCCAACTCCTGCTTACTTCCCATTCAACATTTCGCCTGGGGATCAGCTAGGGAAATATTGGGATTTTTTTAGCGCTTTCCTCTTCCTGGTTTGGGAGCACTGGAAAATCCTGAGTCTCCCCAGTTACCTACCTGTTGGTTTCAGTGGAGGCTAAGGAATCTCTGGTTTTCTCCTGGCATCTTTTTAAGATTCTTAGAAACGTCAGGACGCTGGGAGATTCCTCCGTTTCTTGGGTCGTGCTTTTAAATGTGCTGTGGCATCATATTGGGTCTGGGGACGGCGCAGGATATTTCGAGCAGCCGCTTGGGGAAGTTCTGTGATATCCCGGTCGGGACCCTGCTCTTCACCACGTGCTGTCATTGAAGGCTTGAGGATCACGCGGGGAATGTCCCTGGTGATCGCTTGAGGAACGCTTGGGAATCGTCCTAGAAATGATTGAGAGATGCCAGACCATTTGTTTTTACTTCCCAAGCAAAAAGCGTCGATTTCTCTGACAGTCACCTGGGAAAAGCTTTCGATTTCTCGTTTGGGTTAGGAGTGAAATCGCTGAGTGGGTATTTGGCTTCTACGATATCTCCCATATTCAGTGACATTCGTCCGGGTAGGGGAGCGTTTTTTTTTTGCCACACTCGCTCGTTTTTTCGTGTGTTAAGGGAACCGCGAGGCCCAACGCCACGGTATTGCCAAGGCTGCAAAGGATTGGGAAGGTTGCCAAGGATTAGGAAGGTCATGATTCCTCACCCTACCCCCATCCTACGCCCATTGCGTAATATGATAAGTGTGACTGTTTTTAATAATTGTTTCCCGTGTTCCCTCAGGTAGCAGTACTGCTGCTGTTCGTTGCCACTGCGCAGGCGCGTGACATCTTCCGCAAGCCGTCCGGCAAGTACAAGGCCGCCAAGCTCCGCTTCAAAGAGGAGAATGCGCTCACGCTGCCGGAAGATGTCCTCCCCGAGGTGGAAATGATTGACGTCGGACTGAGGCAGCCGCCTCCCAGGGATACCCTGTCATCGAAGAACATCAATGAACTGTCCGAGCCTTTCCCCGAGAGCCTGGCGCCATCGGAAGAGGATCTCGGCAGCGTCACGGATCTTGGTGACGTTACTCCCAGCAGGCGACGGCAGAGGAAGCCCCGGCCGCAGCGCCGCGAACGTGTTGGAGGAGACGATGATCGACAGGGAGATGGCAGGAAGGGAGGCGACGATCGAACGGGAGATGACGATGGGAGAGAAGACGATAATATAAGAAGAGACGACGATCTAAGAGGAGACGACGATGGGAGGGGAGACGACGACCGAAGGGGCGATGATGATGGAAGGGGAGATGATGACCTAAGGGGAGATGACGATCGAGGCGGAGACGATTACAACGAGAGAGACGACGACTTCTTCGAAGATCTCTATGACGATATTAACGGAGTCGGTGATGACGACAGGCGTGCTCGTAAGGGTCAAAGCTCCAACTCTGACAGCAGTGGTGACGACTCCGCTGGCCAGGATAACGACCGTTCCAAGTCAGGCAGGAGAGGCGACGACGACGACGACATTGGAGGTCGCGCCATCGGTAAGGGCGCAGATGGCACCGGTGAACGTCCCAGCGACGACGATGGTTCCATGTACAGGGGTCGCGCGTACAGAGGAAGGGGCAGCCCCTTCCGTAGTCGCGGCAAAGCCGGCAAGAAAAGCACGGATGATGCCGCCATAGAGCTCTCCAGGTCATTGGAACACCACCGGACGAGGCTGGGTGGGGTGCGCAGCGCGCGTCCGCGAGGTACCGGCCGGTTCAGTGGTGGTGGACAGGGAGCAAACGCCGACAGCCTGGACGGCGACGTGGATGGCGTCAAACCCCGGCGCCGTGTCAGGCTGGGGATCCGAGGGGCAAGGATCGGAGGCCCCAGCAGAAGGTTAACCGGCCGTGGAGGAATGGCTGGAGGTAACGGAGGAATGGCTAGAAGCAGCGGAGGAAGGGCTGGAGGCGGTGGGAGGAGGTTCAGAGGCGGTGCAGGAAGGCTCGGGGGCCGTGGCAGAAGGTTCCCGAACCGTGACGACGACTACGATGATGGTTTTGGGTCTCCGACCGCCGTGGGTCCTCGTCGCTTTAACCGCAGAGGAAGGGGACCCGCCGGACGCCGCAGGGGCGACAACCGACCTATTGACGACACTGTCTCCGACACCGCACTTGCCACCGCTGGTGACACAGGAGAGGCGGAGCCAGGTGTCCTGAGCCGCCCCGACCTCGACTTACCCGCAAACGACGACGGCTATGACAGCCGAGACGACGATTACGTCGAACAGGATGGCTACGACGACGATGGACGATATGATGATTTGGACGGAGCCTTCGCAGGACGAAGCCGAGGCTATTATGACGACAATCAATACGATGATCAAGGAGACGATATTTACGATGATCGTGGTGACGACATCTACGATGATCACGGAGACGATATGTACGAAGATCGTGGAGATGATATCTACGATGATCACGGAGATGACAGCTACAATGATCGCGGAGACGACAGCTACGATGATCGCGGAGACGATATCTACGATGATCGCAGTGATGATGGTTATGATGATCGCGGAGACGATACCTACGATGCTAGCACAGGCGATATCTACGATGATCGTGGAGACGACAGCTATGATGATAGCGGAGACGATATCTACGATGATCATTCTGATGATGGTTATGACGATCACGGATACGATACCTACGATGATCGCGGAGACGATACCTACGATGATCGCGGAGACGACAGCTACGATGATCGCGGAGACGATATCTACGATGATCGCAGTGATGATGGTTATGATGATCGCGGAGATGATACCTACGACGATAGCAGAGGCGATATCTACGATGATCGCGGAGACGACAGCTATGATGATAGCGGAGACGATATCTACGATGATCATTCTGATGATGGTTATGACGATCGTGGATACGATATCTACGATGATCGCGGAGACGACAGCTACGATGATCGCGGAGACGATATCTACGATGATCGCGGAGACGACAGCTACGATGATCGCAGTGATGATGGTTATGATGATCACGGAGACGATACCTACGATGATAGCAGAGGCGATATCTACGATGATCGCGGAGACGACAGCTATGATGATCGTGGAGACGATATCTACGATGATCGTACTGATGACGGTTATGACGATCTCGGAGACGATACCTACGATGATCGCGGGGACGATATCTACGATGATCGAGCAGACGACTTCTACGATGATCGAGGAGACGATAACTACGATGATCGCGGAGATGATATCTACGATGATCGTAGTGATGATGGATACGATGATCGCGGAGACGATATCTACGATGATCGCAGTGATGATGGCTATGACGATCGCGGAGACGATACCTACGATGATCGCGCAGGCGACATCTACGATGATCGCGAGGACAACGGCTACGATGATCGTGGAAACGATGTCTACGAAGATGGCAGTGATGATGGTTACGATGATCGCGGAGACGATATCTACGATGATCGCGGAGACGATACCTACGATGATCGCGGCGGCGATAGCTACGATGATCGTGGAGACGATATCTACGATGATCGCAGTGATGATATCTATGACGATCGCAGCGATGATGTCTATGATGATCATGGTAATGACAGCTACGATGATCGCGGCGATGATGGCTATGACGATCGAAGTGATGACAACTATGATTATCAAGGAGACGATTATCGAAGTGACGATGCCTACGATGATCGCAATGATGACGGTTACGACACAAGTAATGACAGCTACGATGATCAAGATGATCACTACGATGACAGAACCGATGATCTTTATAATTACAGAGGTGAAGACGATTATAATAGCAGGGACGATGATTTATACGACGATCAAAGCAATGGAAACTACGACGACCGAAGTGACGATACCTACAATGATCAATACGACGACCGTGGAGACGATGTCTTCGATGATCGTGGTGATGATAGTTACGATAGTCGTGGCGATGACGGCTACGCTGATCACAGAGGCGATGATTACGATGATCGTGGCGATGACAGATACGATGACCGCGGGGACGACCTCTACGACGACCGCGGAGATGATCTGTACGACGATGGCCGTGATGACGGCAGGTTTGACCGCCAAGATGACGGCTATTACGATGATGATCGTTATGATACGCGAAATGATCGTGCCGACGTTCAAGATGACAGACGAGTTGACGATTATGTGGATCAGGTGGACAGCTACGCGCCGGATTCGAGTAACGATGTCCCAGACGCGGCGTACGACGACACCGGCAGCGAGCCGCGCAGCGCGAGGTATTCTATCGGTGACCGACTCGACGATCAGTACGATTACGACAGACGAGATGACGGCTACGGCGCCGGAGATCGGTACAGCAGGAGCGCTCTTGCTGGGCGAGATGAGACATACGATGATAGCTACGGCACTCAAGACGGTTACAGCGATGTCAGCGGATATGACGACGGTTTCAGCAGCCCCGATGTCAGCTATGATTCCGTGGATGCGGTCTATGATGACAGGACCGACTACAGTATTCAAGATGATAGCTACAGTGCCATTTGAAAAAGCCAAGAAGGCAAACGGCAATGGAAACAGTCAAAGCCGCAGTCCAGCAGCAAAATGCGACACTTGTTTCTTGAAGCATGAAAAGCTCAGGATGTGCAGAACTTTGCAATTAAGCCAAACAATATTTTAGTGAGTCCGTAAAGACCTGGATGAGCTAAGACCTGTTGCGAATATGACTGATGATACGCACGATAATTGCGGCACCACCGCGCTCAGTGCGCTGCGCTTGCAATGATTGCCGTCCGCCGACTGTAACTTGGCGACCGATATTTAGCCGCGCAACATATCAGATCAATGTCACTCATGGAACTATCTTCGCAATGAACATAAAAAATGTGATTGAAGCACTTACTCTTTCCCAATCGTTACCTGACTAATTCTATGAGCCCATCCAGCCATCATTGAACCTGGATCATATCTGTTGTTTCAGGTAATATGTGAGTGGTTGATAGTCCTTATATCTGCTGATAAGATCACCATCTGTGTATTTAGGGCCTTGGTCATCTGGCTATCGAAAACCTTTCATGCTGATGTTGCAGTTATGCAAATACGTTGTTGTTGATTGCGGACACGTGTACTGACAGACGAGGTCGTTTGTGCTCATGTCAAGGGTGATAAGGAACGACTTCTGGTTCTGAGATGAGGCACTGTAAACAACGTGGATGTATCTCAAAGGCGCCATTGCTGGATCATGCGTCCCATTTGAGCTTGTTTTACAGGAACAATGAATATGTGAATAAATATATAATCATGTTTAATTACTTTTCAACTTTTTTCCGCTGAGTGCAAAGAACAAATACCAACGCTCAGCTGCAACCATCCATTGCAGGCGCAGCTTACTGTGAATGCGTCCAAAATAGATGCCTCGGATAGCTGCTCCTGCATAAAAAGATAAATGTATAGAGTTTTAGCTCTTCAAATACAAACTCGGAAGAACTCTTATCACAGCGGTACTTCATGGATAAACCATGTGTACGTCTAATGGACAGTCGAATCTTACGACACGCCATTTTTGGCTCCAGACGAACACCGTTCTACCTGCACAGGAACACTATGCTTGTTATAAGCCAGATCTCAGCCTCTCAAGGCTGTTTTCACATTAGAGGTAAAAAACGGCCTTTTCTCAGTTTGTAATAAACATGTTCCTCTGGACAATATGCAGTTAGCACGTTGAATATATATGTCTCGAAAGTATGGTAGGTAATGATAGGAAGACTAAAGCAATGCTTTGTAATTTGTGTCACACAGAAATATTGAGCGATGTCAAGTTCAATATACTCGTAAATAGTTCAATTAGCTTCAAAGTTCTGCTTCACTTAGTAAAATATCTTTAGTTTAAGTATTTTCGTGATAAATAAGCAAGGTATCCGTCGCACAACGCCATAATAAGTAAAGGCATCAAGAATAAGTTTGTTTTTATGCGACGTTTATTGGTTATCTAACAAACATCGGCAGTTTTATTACACCACACAAGCATCTTTACGCATAACAGGATAATGTAACAGCATAACAGATGTTCAAATACCTAACTGATATGTTTCCATGCAAAGCAAGTGTATCCATACGCGAATGAGTGTTGTGTCGCACTGGTAATTGCGGTACACATCCAGAGCACCGTTCGTTTACGTCAACCAGTGTAAATTTAGCGAAATTTTGAGCTATATGCTGACGGCGGCGGCGCCATTTTCGCAATCTGTCAGTTGTGCGCCGGGGACCGCGGGGGCCGGCGGGGGAGTGTTGTGGCTGCAGTGCGCAGAGTGGGTTTGCCCATTCTTGTGCGATCAGTGAGATAAAACAGTGCTGTGGTGTTTATCTAGTTCGATAATAAGCTGAGTAATGAGTGACTAAGTGAATAATAAGTGAAATACTGCATTGTGGTCATCGTCCGATAACTGCAATCAAGACCGAGTCTGAAATCTGAACCGGAGCGACATTGGAGGAGCTGCTGGAAATTATCCAGCTTTGTCGGAGTGCTAAGGTGGGCTTGTAATTTTTCAACTGAGCTGCTGTCGTGTTATGAAAATAATGGATGCACTTTCATGCTTTTCTAGGGTTAATTAGGTATAGGATATGCTAATATTTTGCCAGATAGGCAACAGAGAGCCGATGGCTAATTAAATGAACGATAATTTTGGCACAGTGAAGTAGTGCGTACAGATGATATATTTTTTATTTATTAATTAATTACGGGCAGTTGACGGGAGACGGGCGGTGGCTGCGACCTGTAGCGGCGCCCATGCGTTGTGAAATATCAGCTTATATACATGATAAGGTATATACGCTAATCTAACTTTTATTTCCGTCAGATGTGATGTCGATTCTTAACAATAAACGACAAACAAACAAACGTGTTTGCAGCATGGGGTAGGCATTGAGCATCACAATGTTTCGTTGCATTTAGCTAGGCTCGCGGCTGGCGACAACGTCCCGCCGCGTGTCGCTTGCGTTACAAATTTTGCGGGCCCAACATTAGCTTTACCGGAAAAAATCGTTATAATAACCGTCATATTTGTGTAAATTTACCGTCATGAGTTTGTGTACGATTACCATGCGAGTGTTCCTTTTGGTACTTTTTACCAAAAACACATATTTGTGCGTAAATGTAACGCGAGATCCGCGGTAAAGTTACACTGAAAGCGGTTCTCCTACACAATAGTGAAGCACTCCGAAGCTAGCAAAACACACATATAAGTGTTCTTTTACCCAGAAAACAGAGTAATTTTACACCAAAAAAATGTTCCTTTTGGTACTTTCAATTACACCGTTTTTCCGCTCAATATTTCTGTGTGATATAGTTTCAGTGGCATGTGTTTTGGATTGGCACGTAGAAATTCACATGTTAGGTCAAATGAAAACAATTCGGAAGTTACATTCACTTTATCTGTCCTGTCAGCAACATAATCGCCATCGATTCATCCTCGACACTTTTTCCTATGTAAATTAACCGTAAAAGGAAGTGTAAGCCGTGTTTTATCGCGCCTATTTTCCTTCCATTTAGGTATCACAATAATCACACTGGACAGTCAAAATGTCCAGCCAATCGACCCATGTGAACAGATCCTCAGTATACTCCATTTCCTTCCTTTCTCATGGTGCATGAGCTTGACATTTGACAGCTAGCAGGAAGACAACTGACAAGCGGAATCTTCCTCACATTGCACCTTAAAAATCAGGCACATAGAGTCGTTGACAGCCGATGTTCACTATATGGATCGTTTGATGTAGGTACTTTGTTCATTATCCATGCACGGGTAGCGTCTATCAGGCCCAGGGTATATTCCATTCATTGCGACTTGCGAGTGTCGGAGAGGGAGACTTCAGCCTCCTTCCTATGTCCGAAACTACTGACCCGATTTTCAAATTCTGCTCCGACGTTTGATAGCCCTCAAGAACCTGTCCAATGAAATACCATTTATATGTGGGCGAGGATGAATGACATGATTATGATTAATATAAGGAGGTTTAAAATGATTTCACGCATGTCAAAGTGCTTTTATTTTAGGCAAAATAAATATCTAAAACAGTTAAACTATTTCCGTGAGTTCAAAGCTCTCACGTGAGTATTACTGTTTCATATATGTAGATTTATTTTGCCTAAAATAAAAACACCTTGACATGCGTGAGATCATTTTAAACCTCCTTAACCCGCGCCCTGGTGGGGTCTGTTTATAACGCGACCTGGTGGGGGGGCTATTTTTTGCCCCCCCTCGTATCTCCGAAACTACTGGACGGATCCGCGAAATTCAAACGGCGTTCGAAAGGCCTGTCAAATTTGTCGGGGGAAACCAAATTTCATTGACCTCGGGGTCACCGATGACGTCACAGGTCAGGTCAAAGATGAAATGTTTCACCGTTCATGGGTCATCTAGGGAATGCGCTATAACACCGAAGAAAACGCATTTTGTCGAGAATCAGCGATATGGCGTCAGTTGCCTAGTACATATGTTGTTATAAGAGGTCACTGACATTACCAGGTCAGGTCACAGGTCAGGTCACCAAGGGTCACAGGTTCACATGAACCTAACGTTAGGTACTAAGGTTGTGCGATGCATGTTTTATGGCCAATTTTTCATTTCCAACTCAATGGTGTTGGTTATAAGACTATCAGGTACGGCTTAGGTCACTTTCTGGTGAAGGTCAGGTCAAGGTCAGGTCAAAAAAGGTCAAATTTTAAAGTTGATGGTTTTGCATAAAATGGGTATTGATTCGATGCAGCTCGTCACGGGGAGTCTAATGGTGGTCTTTGTTTTGCGCTACGAGGTCTAGAATTGCTAAAAATTAAGTTTGAAAATTTGACGTCATCAATTTTGAACCGTTTTTTCGTTATAACTTCGCCAAAAAAAGAGGTATCAATCTCAAATTTGGTATGTGGATAGAAGGCGGTAAGGTCTATCACATATATTCCGGTTTTTGCGAAATTCAAATTTTTTTTTTGGATTTTTCGGCTATTATATTCAAAAAATCTATTTTTTGATTTTGGGGGGTCAAAATCCAAAAATTTCAATAATCCGAGATAGCAGTTTTGTAGCCCTGTTAATTCTACAGCTTTTATGTCTTTATCGTTTTTCTGTATTTGCAAAGCTATAGGCCTGACAGCTCTTCCCGCGAAACCCTTTTTTGGGTCGAAAACGGCAGAACATGACGTCACTCTGACGTCATTTCCGGCCAACCTATCATAGCCTTTGGAAAAAAAATTTTGGTCACAATGTGTAAAATTGATGTCCGGGAGGATACTGAAAGTTTGGTGACGATCGGCGCAGCGGTTCTGGAGATATATCGAAAAGTCTGGAGGGGGGGCAAAAAATAGCCCCCCCACCAGGGCGCGGGTTAAATATCATTTCATTTTATTCGAGAATCGAGATCACATATGAGTGATGACATTAAAAGCCAGGTCTAGGTAAAAGCCTACCAGCATTTAGCCGTATCAACGTTTAGGCTCTAGCTGTTGCTCAACAAGTCATCCAAGCTCGTTTCTGGACTGTAGTTTTGGCGCTTAGGCACACCCATAAATGTAGGCTGAAGGCATGTTGCTACCCTGCGGGTACCAGGCCTATACTTTGCATGTTTCAGTTCAAAGCTAGTTCAGACTACATCACACAAGTTCACAGAAATTGAAAGGCATGCGTAATTGCATACTGCAAAGGCCATTAGCACACGTCCTATTAGGCTTATATTTGCCGTTGCAATAACATTTTACATTTCTTCTCTTACACATAACGTCCACACCAAGAACGCGATGCTAGCGTTCTTTGAGACTGTGCTCTTGAAAACGATTGGCGTACTAGGAAAATATTTTAATGAAAATCGACCGATCACAACGTCACTCTGAGGTCATTTCCGGATGTCGGATGACCTTTAGTAGCTACGAGCCTTTCCCTGTTGAGACCAAATGTGAAACAATGTGTCGATACGTGTAATTTCGAATGTATTGCAGAGACTGCGCGAGGGGTTCTGTAGGTCCCCCTCGTCACTCGTCAGACATGCACAATTTGCACAAGTTCATAGACAATGCAGCAGGGAAAATTTGATCAATAGCATTGCAAATTTGCATAATGCAATGTTGTGTAGACATCCTCGGCCCCTTCTCCCCTTGGTCACAGCGGTTGGCCATAGGACTCCTTTCTCCCATGGCTTTAGCACCCCTCTACCTTCACTGCACTTACCTCTATGTCACTCCACGGTCAACCTTGGGACGCCGGTGAAAACAGGGCGCCGGAGGGCATATTAGTCACGTGACATTTGGAACTTCTCCCGCTCTAAGGGCCTTCTATATGCCAAACGTCACGTGTGAATTTCACGAACCTTGACCAAATCGCCCCAGGCGCCCTGTTTTCACCGTCGTCCCAACCTCGCCCTTGGTCATATCAACATAGACGATTCTGCTGCGGCAATCAACTGATTGTCGTCAGCTGACGCTGGCCGGGAGGGGTTAGATGGCGCTCGGAGCGGCGGCGGCCTGCACTGCCAAATGCTGAGAGGCACTCTGCAGAAATGGGCTGTCACGGGGGGCGGGGGGGGGGGGAGCTGACCACGACTAGTAAGTTGATGGTAGAGTGGGCTGCTGCGTAAAATACAGAACAGAACACCTCGGACCAGAGGAGTTACTGACAGCGACACCGGAAAGGAGAAAACACTTTTTTATGGTGAAACGCAATTTTACGGTTAACCGAATGTGGATGTTTTTCATCATAAGAGTGGATGAGCTCGGCTTGGATTTTGGAACATCTTATCAGCTCGAATATATCCATCTGCTCATTTGTTATGCAATGAAAGTATAAGTCCAAAAAGCGTTTCTACAGCATTAACAAACAATGCCAAGTGCAGACGAAAATGCTACTTGCCGTTGAAGGTCTTGGATCAACTGATGACCTCAAAGGTCAGGTCGATAGGTGACCCCGGAAAGGATGTCTTCTTGTTCTTATTTTTGTATACAATTTCGAAGCAAATTATTATGAAGATATTGATGTCAATAGCTTGTCGTGGCAAGGGTCGTCAAATGATGTACTTTTTGTTCGAAATCATTTACGCTTGAACTTGACCTCCTGGGACTTCAGTTGATCGTTGTTGACCCCGGATAACCCTGTCCCTTACACCCGATGGGTGCTGCATGATGTATTCGTGGGCGCTGATCATGATGCTGGCATCCATTTGGCTCAAAATACACCAGTCTCAGGGTGCTAAAATGAATTACAATAACTGACCTGAATCAGTAAAATAATCTCCATCTGGGATCCCGGATCAGCTTGCATGACTGAACTAGGACAGTCATGCATTGCAGACATAATTCACAGGCACAAAATGCCAATTGCGCAATTCTTCACAATACCACATTTCAAAACATTCTGGCATTCGGTACACACTCACAGCATACACAAACAGCTGCAATATACGAATTCAGTTCGTTGATATATTTCGGAGCTGTTACCGCTTTGCTCCAAGGTTGTTGAATTGCTCATTCAGGAGGGGGGAGGGGCTTGAAAAAACCCTTTTCGAGCCCTGTTGATGGGACTTATCCCCCGACCAGGCCGGATTGATAGAGCTAATGTACGCCTAGCGAATAGCGATCGTGTGCAAAGTTTGGGCCACTGTAATACAGCGTTTTCTTTTTAACCCGCGCCGGACGACGGGGGGGGGGGGGGGGTGTTTGAACACCCCCTGTGGTTTTTGGCACACCTGTTCGTGCTGATCTTTTCCGCACATGTTGTGAAAATTTCAGACCCAGGTCGCCTTAGGTCAGGTCACCACTCACCAGGTCACGCCAAGTGACCTCACCTCAGAAAAAAAAATTAAAAATGCTCGTCATAGCTACACCGACTGAACGATTGCCTTGAAACTTGCAGCGATTGATAAGAGCAACAATATCTATAAAATGTATATCTCGGAATTTCGATATCGGTGACCTAAGGTCAGGTCAATTTTGCGGCCTCTCCATTATAAGTCAATGGGAGAAAATTGAAAAGCGTCTGTTTTGCACAAACGCCATTCTAGACACTCTCAAACATCGAGATGTAGATAAAATTGACACACTGAACCAGAAAATGGCAACTATGACCCCTCCTTATGTCCCCGAGGTCATCTCAGGTCACGAACAGAATCTAACAGTTTTTCGATAATAACTTCTGATAGAGGCGTGCTAGAGCGCTGAAAACGCCTAAGATGTGTTCGGCTCGACGTTGCGGATTGACTGATATGGCAACATGACCTTTTCCGGTCAGGTCATGACCTTGACCTAAAGTCAAATTTTCAAGTTGACCTTTCAAGGCCAAATTATAGTTCATTCGACGCGTCTCGACGAGAGGAACACGATGCTGGCAAAAGTAATGGCATGGCTCTTTTGAGTCAAAAGTTATTACCGAAAAAACGCTTTTCATAAAAACGGCTATTTTTGGAGTTTTTGCCCTCTGGAGGTCAAATCTGAGAACATTATTCAGAAAGGTTTGTAAAAGGGCTATCGAATGCGCTTTTCCGCGGCGCTGTAGCTCTATCGGTTCCCGAGATAGCCGTCGGCAGTTTCCAAAATGTTGAAATAGTCAACATTTTACCTTTGGTGACCTCTGGTGACCTGACTTTTGACCTGACACAAAAAATGACCGATTGTTTTCGTCCCTATTTTGAACGTTCGTTCGATTGCCGCTTACCGCGTGTCACTACGTGGCCCAGGAGCCGAGTTAGAAGGGGGTGGGTGTTCAGACAGCCCCCCCCCCCCCCGGCCCGACGCGGAATCTCGGAACAATGGCCCGGCGCGGGTCAATGCTCTTGACCCGCGCAATTTAGAGGGACCCTCTCCCACCTACAAATAGTCAATGAATTGGCATGAAAGTGATGTCGCTCGGTTCAGAAAGAGCGAAAACGAATGTCTACTAAATTTCATCTGATATTCACCGGTTTTCAAGATATTAGACTTTTACTTTTGTTTACTTTTTGAGATTTCCGCTGTTCCTATAGCAACTTTATTTGAAAGTGCGGCACTTGTTGCGCGCAAAGCAGCATACACCACCACGTGCTACCGAACGTTTTAGTAGAATATTTGAAATCGTTAGATCTGCGCTGACGTCACACATTCAGAGGGGGCATTCTAATGCATCAGCCCCTCTGAATCCAAGTACTGCAACTTTGAAATTAGATACGAGTATTTTCGATTTGAGGCATTTATCGATCTTGTGAGTACTCAAACCGGTAATTGCAAGCCAGGGACCCCATTTTGGCTATCACAACTCAAAACTAATGTTAAGATGGGATGGTCACTTTAAATGCTGAGCTCATGAGTCTCCAATTCCATTGAACTCACGCTTACCAGCTAGCCGAGACGCGGAAGTACCTACTCGTAATTTATATGCCGTCCTCCCATCTTTCATTACATGCTTTCCAGCCTGATTCCACAAACGAGGCTGAATTCTATAAATTTGAATTATCTGCACGAAGATTTTCCATCCCCTTCCCTCTGGCCTCTCCTCATCTGCCACAGGACCGTCCCATATTCTGCACTGACGTTGTGCCGCAGGACCGTCCCATATTCCACCGCCGCAGCCGTAGTACCGTCCCACTCCCCGCTCAGCTGTTTGTGGGACCGTCCCACCCCCGCTCCGCTGATAGAGGGCCGTCCCATCCCCCGCTCAGCAGACAGAGAACCACCCCATCCCCCGCTCAGCAGACAGAGAACCACCCCATCCCCCGCTCAGCAGACAGAGAACCGTCCCTTCTCCCCGCTCAGCTGACAGAGGACCATCCCATCCCCGCTCAGCTGTTCGTGGGACCGTCCCATCCCCCGCTCTCAGCTGCTGGGCTCCGCGGGCCGTTCCATCTGCCGCGCTCCGCCGTCGGCCCACAGTCGTGGCTGTGACGGCGCCGACGGAGGTCGGAGGAGCGCCGCGCCGGTGCCGACGGAGCGCCGCAGTGACCGTCGGCGGCGGGCCAAGGTCAGTGGGTCAGCCGGCGCGCACGGCCCGGGCCGTCGGTAATGGTGCGCTGCAGAAATGAAGGGTGTTAGCCGGTGATAGGGGTTGGCGTGGACCGACGATGAGGGCCGAACGGCCGCGGTCACCGGACGGGGGCGGAGGACCGTGGGAGGGGGAGGGGGCGCATAGTAGAGCGAGAGAAGGGAGGGGTGAAAATGGAAGAAAAGTGAGAGCGTAGCAATTAGTTTAGCATGCAAAGCAGACAGCAGTGGGATTTCAACCATTGAAATGAAATGAAATGAAAATTGCAAGCAAAGCAAAATTTGCGAAACGCTTCATGGAGAAATGAACAAAAATTTCTAGCCATTAGATATGATCCCCTTTTGAAGAACTGTATTTACTTATTTTCGTTAATGGCTGAGCTGATCCTCTTTATTGCGATAATATACTCATTGTGCACGTATCATAGCGAACTGATGACGTTTCTACGGTGCCTGCTAATGAACGAATTTATCGTACTTAGGTGAGCAAAAAGGTGATCACATGAAATCACATGAAAGGTGATCATTCGATGATCACATTACCAACTACATGTATTTACCAAGTGTGGAATAGCTTGCTGAGACATTGCTGCAGTCTTACATTCTTCCCTTCTACTGTATATATTTCCTCCTCTCCCCCTCTCTCTCCCTCTCGCTGTTTCTCTCCTTCAATCTATCTCCCTATATTCTTCTTGTTTCTTCCCTCCCTTTTCTTTAACTTGCTTCCTCGCGTATTCATTCATATGTCTTTTCAGCAGATGCTAACGTTCCGCTCCGGAGGCATCCTTGGCCATCCAGCCATTTCATGGATGCGAGTTGATACAAAAGCATTCCCATCATGAAAAACTCTGGAAACATATGTAACAACGACAAATACATGTTGCAAAGCCGTTGCCAAGTCACGAACAGCAGCTGCCCTGACCGTGGGTCTGACCTGGGGTGAATATTGACCTTTGGAGTGACACCAGTCGGCAGGGCGATAGCGCATAAAACGTCTCCCGTCCAGTCGAACGAGTGCTACCCTGTCAGCCAGCGACATTTATGCCTTTAGACAGTGCGTGGGCCGCGTGCCAGCTGGTATTTTCGGTATGGACTCGCTTCCGATAATTGCTCTCAAAATGCTACAGCTGCCAAACGGCAGTTATTATTGAACAGCCAAGGATTTTTGTAGCCTCTAATTGCGGCAGTTTACCAGGTTATAATCGCCAGCTAAAACACAGGCACAATAAGTGGATATTGGTAGTCAACCGCGTGTGTCGAAACAGACTCTGATCCTGTTAACACGCCCGTCAAATGAGTGAACACCGTGCTGGTTTTCCCAACACACGTGCATTGGTGTAAAAGCAATATAGTGGTGGCTGACTTTCTTTTATACGAGGTAAATAATTGTGTTAACATGCAGTAGCTGACAGAAGAACATGGACGGGACATAAGCCCAGCTGTGCTGTGGGGGTGTAATTCGGCCCTCAAAGGGTTGAATCTAAAGTAAAATAATCCAATACGAACTCCTCTCATTGAAGTTTTTAGTAGCTGCCGTTCAGTACCAAAGTGTCCCTGGTGTACCACCCATAAACCCGGTTCACTGGTCGAATATCCCATAAAGATCAAACAGTGCCCATCAGTAGAACGTCTCCGATACGTAACCGCTGCTCTTGGCAGTCTCACAGACACGTACTGGACGTAAACCGGACGACATTACAAAACAACCAGAAATGACATAATATAAACGGAGGCAAAATTCCATCAAAAACGCAAAAAAAAAATCGGTGCGATATATAAAATTTGCGGTCTTTGCGCTGATTAGTATATCCTTTCAGCGAAACTCCGAGCTATTGCAGGAATATTGACTCATTGTGGGGTTGTTCACCGGCCTGTTTGTCTACGCGGCCAGATGTTGCAAATAACTGTACGTAATTGCTGCCTACATCAGGAAACAAAGTTCCTACATGGCCCGGTTCATTTGCAGGAGGGGCAAGCTTTCCTGTCACTGGACTGGTCAATGACCGCCCTGTGGTCAGTGTGAGAAGCCCCGCACTGTTGAGCTGAAGTGTGGGGAGGGGAGGAGAGTCGGCGCCGCCGGTCCAAAAGTCGGGGAGAACTCTGGCGGCGGCCGCTCTCAGCGCCCAAAGTTGCTGTCCAAACTCGGCGAAGGAGGGCGAGAGACGTCCGGTCGAGGTCGCCGCGGAGGGTGTCTGCTCCGGAAATGGGTGCCGTGAGCTGCGGAGAACTGTGGACTGTGGACACAGAGCTCGCTTTGGTCACAACTGTGAGCTGTGGACAGAGAGTGAACTGCAGTCAGAACTCAGAACTGTGGATTGTGTAGAGAGAGCTCGCTGAAGTCAGAACTGTTGACAGATAGCTCGCCGCGATGAGCCGTGGTTAGCCGCATTGACTGTCAGCCTCTGAGGCTGGGGCCGAGATCGGTCGATAACTGACACCGGAACTCCCATCCCCTTCCATCCCCCAACTCGCCCAACCGCGCTCTTTGTATTGAACACATTCCAAGTGGAGCTGTCAGTAAAATGTTGAGGAACGTTTGACATTAATTAACGCTCTGGTTAAAAGAAGCCACTGCGACTCATTTAAACACAAGTGAACAGTCTAGTTTAAACTGCTAAATAAACGTTTCCCGGCTGCACCACTACAGCAGGCTTGAACGTTTTTGTTCCAGTCATCACGTTATAAGACTTGCTAATAATCCCATCCTTTGGTAAAACGAACCCCGCTTCATCGCAGCGCCTGTCCAATTCCAGCATCAGTGTACGACAATGTACATGCATGCGTAGGCTGGATCAATGATGTGCTGAACTTGGCGGAGAATAACAGCCGTTCACCTCAGAGCTGTAATCTTTCCGCGATGTTCCACTTGGATTTTACCAATTGCAAACTGCGCACCAGCTTTGAGGTTGGGTTATTGACCGCAGAAATACATCTACTTTGATTTTAGTGAATCTAACATAGATGGGAAATAAGCTTAGATGCGTGATTTCATAAGGCACACTAACTTTTGATCTGCCTGAACAGATGTTTTGCCGTATGTACGCCAGGTCGTTAGACATTAGAGAGGTTAAGACGTGTCAAACACCTCAGCCGTCAAGCAATGACGGTGTCCGACATGTGCCCGTGGAACGCCGTAAGCTTCCAGCAGAAATTTGATCACGGACACCGCTTGGATACATGATCGGCAATTACTGGTCGAATCTGAATGATTGACCGTCCTGCGCACTGACCGTTTACGAATACCCTGCTAATTTCTCGCTAGAATCCTGTGTAATCTATGCCCGTAGTATCAGTGACGTTCGCGCTATATAATACAATGATAAGATCAAATAACTTAGGTATACACCCAGCCATTGGTGATAGCCTGTCAGATGGTCACATTTGTACGGTGTCAGAGATAATTTTATTTACATCTCTTCGGCGTTATGAATAGATTTGTCAAATCTTGTGAATAGCTTTCAAACCACCCAACCTTCTGGTTCTGGTGTCGTAGAAAGATGCAAATGGATTATGTGACTTAGACATCCTGCTTCTTATGTGAGTTGAATGTTATAATGTTTCCGACACACTTGACTGATACGGTTCCAAGTTTAGCATCGGATTTAGCTCAAGGTCCTGCGAATGATCCCAGTTACTTCATTGCATATTGCCCTTTATCATATCATCCCTCCCATAAGAGCGCATGCTCTTCAGTACTCCTATACATGCCGGTATTTGTCCTATGAATACATGAGCATGTACTCCATGCATGCTCTTCAGTACTCCTCTTGGTGAAATCAAACGACTCGGGCCGTTACATAACGCGCTCCTGAATGCGTGGTCAGACCTTGTCATTTGTCATAAGTTAGACGCTAGCTTAGAGGGCATTGTGCTACATATGTAACTACTTAGTGGATGGTGAGTCATAAGCGACTTTCCTATAGCAGGAAATGTAAGCTATCATTGAACAATTACTAGAAAAGTGCATATAGAGTTAGCAGGAAAAAGAATAGGAAATCTTTGCTGGCGAGGTGCACGCAATCCTGCTGACTTGGTCATTTATGAGGTACCTAATCATCGATAAACTTTCACTTTCGTCTTTTCGCACGTCTCGCACTTTCTTCAAGCACTTTTACGCTATGCTGATTCGGTCATCGCTTGCTGAGATAATCAGGAGTCACACCCTGATAGAGAAGAAAAGCATTTAAGCTTCAAATTACAAATTTCCATGTGAATTCCTGGTTCATTCTCTATCGATCGGCAAAAATTGCGTTAAGATTGGTTCAGAAACCTGGCCGTGATAAACAGTCTAAAATGTATCTGCAATTTGCCCGTTTTTACCCCCCTCTACCCCCCCCCCTATTGACATTTTTAAATTTTTATTTTTTTAGAAATGTAGATCACGTTGAGCGAAATCGAACGATGTTTGAATTTTGAAAATCGGCCCGTTAGATCTCGAGATATCAAGGGGGGGTCGTAAACAGCCCCCCCCCCCTGCCACTAATAGGGGGTAGCCAGGAGCCTGCCACTAATAGGGTTAAAGGGTAGCGAGTCATAGACCAAGGGAAAGAAATGAGGAACTGATCCTGTCCTGTAGTACTCTAGCATTTACAACTTCGCTATTGTAACGTCTTCTGTTCTGATGCCTTTGCCACTGATTCACTGATCATGTGTGTTTTACTGACAAGTGGCTTTTATATTCCACCATATTGATGAATGGTATGTGAGAAAATGAATGAATGAATGAAGGACTGAATAATTGGATGATTGAATGAATGAATGAATGAATGAATGAATGAACGAATGTATGAATGTATGGATGAACATGAATGATTGAACGATTGAGTATTGTTTCGAGGTTTGAATGAATGGTTTAATGGTAAAGTACTTATGCTCTTTGATGTAAGATGGTGGCCTTTGATGACTTGATTGTCTAATTATCTATAGCTGAGTGATGTGTGAGTACATGGATGGTTGGATGTTTGACTGATTGCATGGCTCGATGGTTGAATAGACGACTAGATACTTGTGGTCTAGTGATTGATAGATGATAGGGATGAATTAATGTGTAAATTGTGGACACATGTATTATATTTATATGAAAGGGTACCTTGTGAACATTTCAACTGTAAGATGGTTGTCTATTTTGCGCGAGAATTTACCAATGTGAGACTTCCTAACTTAGCTGTTATCGACATATTCTGGCGCTGTTGTGACTAAATGATTTAATTTGCAATTCTGAACTGAAGAAGGACAGTGTCCGAAATATATTCATTTTGTAATTAATTTTGGAACCTTTTGCATTTCGCAATCATTGAACATAAGGTTATATTTGAAAACATATATATGTCATAATGCTGTTCATACAAGTACTTCGCCATTTACTTTCAAATTACCAAGCTTCAAATTTCAAATTCAAATAACTAAATCAGCACTCTCCACTGCTCACAAAATATAAATTAGGTATAGTTTCCAGATGAGGAAACCGCTGTTTGATTTCAGCAGCGTTTGTTGCCGAGAGGGGACAGGTGGTTACATAACAATGCTATTTTATTGAGACGCCACCCAGACGTCTCAGCTTTTGCTCCAGACGAAATCCTGACTGGAAGGACGCTCACACCTGTCATTTCATTATTCAGAACAGTAGAATACCATAACGGATGTAAGCTTGATGTTTCAATTTTGCACTCAATTTGCTCTAAGCTCATTATACTCTGTAATGAGCACATGTATGTATTCAGTAATGAATAACTGCTTGTAAACTACAGAATCCCCACTTCCATCGCAATATCGCAATAGGTACTTGTAGCTTTACCTATAATCAAAAATAAACATGCCAGTTTTCCCCGTTTTCCTGTGTTTTATGAATCTTACACGCTATACTTCAAATGCTTTATAATAAAAACCTTATCATGCTTTGCCTCACTCCACCTTATTCACAACGTTTTCTTACAACTGAAGACTTGTTTCCCTATGACATTTACATGCACTGTGATATTGGTAGGCATGTTGCAATGAGGAAAAATGGGCTCATATGGATTCCCATATGCTTACGATTTTGCATCAGGCTGATATTTACATTTTAGAGAGTACCTACCGTAAGGCAGTGGTTGATTCTTGTATCAAGCTAAATAGATATTCAGCCTGCTGGTGTCTACATTTTACTGTGTAAATCGTCAGAAACGTTGCATCAGTTCATACCCAGCTGCCCGTGACTGAGATCGTGACAAATATTCTGCAAACAATGACTCACCAGACCGGCTGAGGGTACAAAGAGCGAAGGGAGTGAAAAGCCAAACATGAATAAAGAGGCATAGAACATTTGCTTCGTGAATCGTGCTTAAACTAAGAAATGTCATCGACTGGTGACCAGCTTCTGTAAAGACAAATCAACTCGTTTCGACCCCACCGTTTCCTATTTGAGTGAGTTTATTATGTGCTTTGATTGTACATAACAATGAAACTTCAGTGTCAATTGCGCGTCAATGAACGCGCCGTTTCGCACCATCAAACAGATGCGAAATAACAAAAGAAAACACGCTCTCGCGAATAGGTACTCGTTCTTCCATGGCAGATTCGTATGAAATCTCGGACAACCGGCCCCTTCTCCAGTCCCCTGCGTCCCCTTCCCCGTCCTTGGGTGTCAGCGGAAGCAGCCCCAGGGTCAAATTTGTGAGGTCATCCCAGCTCCATGACCGCAATACATACGCGACGGAATCCCTACGACGCTCGACATGATGTCTCCTCGGCTTTTATGACATTTATCCCAACTGCAGTAATTGTTGGGTATCGCTGCGACCCTGACTTTCTCAGAAAGAACCTTTATGCATGCAATGCGTCCATGTAGTGCCATAAACTGGCAGAATAATATTCACGCGTCCTTTTGGAATCCCTTGGTCGTCGTGAGAAGCCCCCGCCTTTAGCTGGGTCTGCATCTCGGGGGTAGTTAGCGTAGCTCTCCCAAGTGCCGGCTGTATAATTGGTGTCCTCCGACACATTGCGGTCACAAAGAGCCGCACAATGTCACACAAAGGGCCGACATTCAGATGCAGATTTCGGTTCGCTGCCGGGTCGAGGACGGTGTTGTCGCTCCGCCACTGTGTGCGACTGCGCCGCCGGTCGGGGTCGGCAGGCACGCAGCCACGGCGTCCCGATTAACACTGCTCTGACGGCGCTGGTCTCGTGATGGGTCCTCTGGGGGCGGGGGCGGGGCCCCACAGGGGGAGCGGGGGCTCGCCGGGCTGCTTAGTAAGCGGGCCGCCGCTGGCTGGCTGGCGCTCCGCCAAACCGGAGCAGTTGGCTCGGTCCGCGGCAGCAGCCGAGAGGCGCACGCATAATGAATGTAAGTGGAGCTCGCAGAGCGGCCCGACACCCAAGGCCGGCTAAATGCAGGCGCTGTTGACACGTAGCTGCAGATTTAATTCAGAGAAAATGACAAATTATAACATTTACCGACACTGTGCTTACTGCTAAGCATTAGGCGTTTTCACGATGGCAAATGCACCAAACCTGATCAAATCTAACTACTTCTTTTACACCAAATATCTTCATATAATAAACTCATTTCAATATTCTAAAATAAAAATATGCCTGATTCTATGATAAATCAGGTGTATAAGCAGATTGTGCAATACAAGCTGAATGCTGCTAAGAATCAACTATTGAACCTTATTTGACCAAATCACACTGAATGTAACCAAATGTGTTCCAGATAAAGGTCGTGACAACGACTGTTGTAATATACACTAAGCTTGCTAATAGGAATCCTTCGTAGGACGATCCAATTTGAAACAGCTGTCAGCAAATCAATACCCATTGTCTGCCCATTTGGAGGCCGGTCCTCTCCACAGCTAGGTCAGAAGTGTTATTAACCGCCTAGTCTGCACTACATGCACGATATTACCTGTCAATGGGCGCAATAGCGTAATCACCGCTACATTCAACGCTTTGGATTGCCATTACTGACCCGAAGGAGCGTAAACAAGGATCGAAATCGAATCTGTTTCCAGTTTCTGATACGTAATTCCAATGTGAAGCATAGGATGTTCTTCGCAAGCAATCTTGCTGCTGTTACATAATTACCTTCTAGATGTCACAACTTTATAGCAGATATTACTGAGTAAAATATTGCTTTAATAACCATTTTCAATCGTACCAACTCATTCCTGATATGCCTGAAATTCAGGCAATCACATTTACTTCAAGGTAATACCATTTCCACCTGGTCAATGTTGATTTCTGACGATTCGCATTAAAAACAAATCCTTACAAACCTGTTAAACGTTTCCTTCATTTACACATCGCTTCTAAACATCTACAAACTGCATCAGTAGTTCAGGTAGACCAAACTGCCACACAGACTTCTGACCACAGCGACTTACAAAATGTAACAGCGCGGTGACTAGCGTCGTACCTACCAGGCAGAGCGCCCCTCCCCGCCCCGCCCCTCCCGGCCCCTCCCCGCCGCGCCGCGCGGCCGGCCGGCGGCGTGTCCTGCGGTACAGTATACCTGCAGGCGTTGTACACTGCTGCCATCTAGCGACAAATGCAGCAACCATAGACGCACGGCTAAGCGACCGCACTGGCGCGAGCCGCGAGCTGAAAGTATTAAGTATGCGCATTCGTTTACAAGAAAATTTGGAATTTAATCATTTTCCACATAGAGACAATGAAAAGCGAATTTGTGATCTACAACTACGCTACATCATTGTGTGCGTCTTACAGCGAGAGCCATTTCAAACAAAATTACAGGGATACCAAATTGAGCTCAATTTAGGTGAAGCTGACAATTAGGAAACTGCGAGTTGTGACAAATCATTGAGTCGATCATTGGATGATGTAGTCACGCAAGGTTTTCAACCATTGAAACCACGGAGTGTCGGGATGTTTCGTGAAGTTGATTTCAAGTTAGAAATGTCTTATCTCGATAGCAGCCTAACGCAAGGCGTAAGAAAAAAAAACACAACACACTAATGACAGTGAATAATGCTACACGAGGGTATTATAGCAGTGCATTCACAAAGAGCTTCTGTGGTGCCAATTTCTGTTGATCTGAGTGTGTCCGAGCTCTCCCAATTCCACGCCGGCTTTGGTTGGATCCGCAACAGACGGCGAAGGTCAAGGTCACCGCTAGGGCGGCAGCGGATTAGTTGTGCTCGCGCCATGAGCGCTACACATTAGGTTAATTAGAGCTTTTTCATTGACATACATACAACACCTAGCGCTGACCTGTCTGTTGCCCTGTGTTTCTTTGTAGGCCTGTTCCTTGAATGCATGTCTCGCGTCCACTCTATAGAGTCCACTCTATAAGAGCTGGGACATCTGCCAAGTCGCCGAGCTGCGAGCAGTCACCCCGAAAACGACCTCAGGGAGCAGCAAAGACGTGCAACGTGCTTCTTTGATCGTGTCCCACTTTGAGAAGTGATCATGGATTGCTCTCGTCGTGTTGGAGATAACAAGACATCCGCTGGACATATTGTCATTACCGGACATCGCAGCTGCTTTTTCTCTTCTGCAGCGCGCCATCAGCGTCTGCAGAGCGCCGCCAATGTCTCAGTTTCGCGGAGAGGCCGCTGCCGCTGCGTTCTGGGGATTCTCATAGCTGACCGGCGCCGGCTGGCGGCGCCACATTAACGTCGAGACGTCAGCTGCGGCCGACGTGCGGAACTCCGCGCCGCGCGGACTCCGCCGAGCGGTCAAGGTCACGGCAGGGACGGGAGGGGGGGAGGCAGCGGACAGCAAATAAACACGGCCAGCGGAACTGTGTCTGAGGCAGTCAGAGAACACTCAAACACAGCGCCGGGCAGAGTGATACAGAGATGGCACAGGTGGCAGCGGAAACCGGGGGCGGCAGAGCACTTCCTGAGAATTGCTCCAGGCCGGAAACGCGGCGGGAGAACGGGGTGGGAACGCTGAGAGACAGCGTAGAGAGACGGCGTAGAGAGAGAGAGAGAGAGAGAGAGAGAGAGAGAGAGAGAGAGAGAGAGAGAGAGAGAGAGAGATAGAGAGAGAGAGAGAGAGAGAGAGAGAGAGAGAGAGAGAGAGAGAGAGAGAGAGAGAGAGAGAGAGAGAGAGAGAGAGAGAGAGAGAGAGAGAGAGAGAGAGAGAGAGAGAGAGAGAGAGAGAGAGAGAGAGAGAGAGAGAGAGAGAGAGAGAGATGAGAGAGCAGTGTACAGGTCTCGCGAGATTAAGCGGTAGGTTTTGCACTTTTACATTTCCGGTTATATCTCAGAAACTAATCGATCTAAGATGAAGCCATTTTACACGATCATGGCCGGCTTGTTACCCAACAACTAACAAGTCGATCGCATCTTCAACACTTAAAAGCTTAAGACGACGAAGATATAGCGTGAAGTACACTAAATTTTCTAGGTGCAAAACCTACCGCTAAAACCCGCGAGCCCTGTACCTAATGTGATAATCAATTGCAAAGGCAAGAGAAAAGCAAAGAGTGAAAGCGAAAAAGACAGACGCCACTTGTAATGAAAGAAGAGCGAGCCGCCTCAGTACCACCGGCCGAGATAGACAAGGCCAATACCATCCTGTCGCCTTGTTAGAGACGGGGTGGAGCTCCTGTCTGACAGACACGGTCATCACACCTCGTTCCTCTCCCCACCCTGCCCCATACCCGGCCGTCTCCTCCCACACCCAGCTGTCAATTACGGCGAGGTCGGTCATCAGGCCCCGAGAGGTCAAACAGGGTCGCCCCGGCCGCCGCTGCCGCCGCCGCCGGGCCGCCGGCCTTCCATCAGTCCCTGTTTTCGGTGGACCTTTCCACCGCCCGTCCGGCCACGTGGAAAACATATAGATCACCCAGTGTCGCGGCCAGGCCGACAAAGGAGAAAAGGATCGGTCGGGAACCGGCAAAGAGGGATGGGTGATAGGAAGATGTGATTTCTGGTTTGAAAGTCACTTTTGGTATGAAGCTTAGTCCTGGCAGTGTGGAAGTCGCATACTTGTCGCCTTTACGAATTTCTTAAAATTTATTTAAAAACAAAAAACAAATATGACACACTTTATCAAGCATTCCACACGCCAATATGGTATCCACATACCACTTCGAGTCAGTTTATCAGATGAAGGCAAGAGCAATCTTGCGCCAATCTTCATCACCTTCGAAATTCTCAGCAGTTAGGCACTACGACAGCAATTTTAGAAAATTTAGATTGCTAATATATTTTGTTGACCAATTGGCGTTACGAAGTAGTCGTGTCCTTTTACTTATCAGGTACATGTAGGTTCAACTGCAGTTTACATTGCTAACTATTGCTGCATTCTGTGATAAGCTGCAACTCATTCATTTATATCGTGTCGTGTCATCTTCCCTTTCAAAGGTTCCCGTTGCCTTTGCTGTTCAATGTCCCCCGGACCCATTTATCTGAGATGGTCTGCCCGGTTTGCAGTTTCTGTAATCCCTCTGATACATTGGGGCACATTGTCGGAATACCCGGCGGCTGGCAGGCTGTGTTATTGCCGCTGGGATGCAGTCAGAGTGCCTGCCGGGGAGTGCTCTCGGCACCGCCGGCTGGGCCTGTCTGACCGGGCAATGTCGAGCTGTAGACCGGGCCGGGCCAATGCATACCAACTGCAGTTCAGGCTCACTGCGCTGTCTGGGATGACGTATTGTGTGTATTAATCACCAAGAAATGTTCGATACTTTGAGTCGGTTCCGCCATCGCTCAACAGATGGCAGCAGGGAATGTACGTGAACAGATCACAAAATGGCCTGTTATAACGCAACAGGGACTATACCGGGTGTCCCAAAAGTAAGGTCATCATTTGTTTTGGCCACACTGCCAAAAATACGCGATGGATAGATATAAATAGGACATCATATGAAAGAGCATTTTATAAAATTTTATTCTGACATACATATGAGTCAATACATTGGCTCGTAGCCCCACATTTGCTGCTTTTCTACATGGCTGCCATTTCGGGCCGCGTGCATGAATAGACTACGTTTGACTTCCTCCACTATTCTGGAGCGATTCTCTGGTGAGATGCCGCCTATGTTTGCTCGAAGGGATCATCCTTTAGTTCTTCCCGGCTCGTTGGGTTGTCCTAAAAGACAATCTTTCTGTTGTGTATCCAGAGAATAAAAATATGAAGGTGTAACGTCAGGTGACCGCGGAGGCCATTCAATGGCGTTGCCCTGACTGAAAATTACGGGATCTCACATCCACTCTCGGAGACAATGCATGATCTTCAGGACGGTGCAAGCATAGTCTCCATCCTGCTGAAACCACTGCTGGCTGATGGTGTCGGCACAGCTGCGTTGCGACGAGCGGAAGAACCACTGGGAGGACTCTCGGCCACCTCTCTTGATTTATTGTCACCCGATTCCCGCTGTCGTCCTCAGGACCTCGAAGCACAGGTGGCTAAGTATACATGCCCTGTGCGTACATTTTACCTTTTTTCTGACGTTTTACCGGTTGAGGCGAAACTATGCATGAGTTCAGAGATAGGGCGAGCTGATAGGGTCTGCTTAGGGCCGAAAACTGGGCGGCATTTACCCTTTGTTTTAATGACGGGCCCTCTCTAAGAGTTGAATTTCGACCTTCTCAGTTTTATGCCTACTGCTCGGTGTAGTTATGATCAAAAATGGTTTAAGCATGCAAGAAAATAATTTTATGGATGTACCTTGCACGTGTTAAAATTGGAAGTGATTCGGACTCTTACTTCTCGAGATATTTAAGTTTTAAATCATGACCTTACTTTTGGGACACCCGGTAGGCCAAACCCATTGAGGACGCTGCCCTCTAATAGGAAACGTTGGCAAATATAATCATCAGAAGTTTACCTTTCTGACACATGGTAACCAAAGATGGTTTCAAATAAATGTAGGTAACACTTCTTCTATGATGAGTACGAGCGAAATTACATCAGTTGTCGATCGCAAGACCAAAAACACTCTTGGTTAACTTATTTGCCGATGCATTTACAGTTTTTATATTTTTCAGGCAGCTTTAGTATCTGCGACCAAACTAGCGTGTCCAAACTGAAATCAGCTGATTCGCGGCCGGACGGACATCCTACGACGCTGGCCACCCCCTCCCTGCTTCCGCCCCCCCCCCCCGATCTGGCGGTGTGCCAACTCCGCGGCAGCCGGGTGGACAGCTGCCCCGCCCACACGGGGTCGCCCCCCCCGCGGAGGGGAGGGAGTGGGGGTCACGCCACATGGTCAGCAGAAATGGTGTCAGGAGTGCCAGCTCAGTGGAGGAGGTCCGAGCTTCTCTTGGTGTCCGAGTTCAGACTGGTGACAGTGACAGCCGCCGGTGACACTGACAATGACAATTGACAGCGGTGACAGACGGTCTGTCTGTCTGTCTGTCTGTCTGTCTGTCTGTCTGTCTGTCTGTCTGTCTGTCTGTCTGTCTGTCTGTCTGTCTGTCTGTCTGTCTGTCTGTCTGTTGTCTGTCTGTCTGTCTGTCTGTCTGTCTGTCTGTCTGTCTGTCTGTATGTATGTATGTCTGTCTATTTTTTTTCTATCTCTCTCTCTTTCTCTCTCCCCCCTCTCTCTCTCTCTATCTATCTATCTATCTCTCTTTTTCTCTTTCTGTTTCTCCATTTTTGTAGCAAAAGTTTGGCCACGGGGGAGGCGGGCGCTCTGGAGTCAGAGGAAGAGCCGGAGACTGTGGGACCGTACGATAAATTTGGCGGAGGTGACGGCACTGAGAATTAAGGGTCGGTCAGGGACGTCGCAACCACCAGCTACTGCTCTTATCTCCCCCTGTAAAGTGGATTTATATTCGCTGGCAGACGGTCAGACAGCAGAGGATTCACTGCCAGTATGTGTATTATTGGGTGTCAGGTATGTAGGTACACCAGACAACAAGCAGTGTATGTCGCTACTGCAATGCTTAGGGACATAAGCATAACTAAAGGGGCGCTTTTTACTGTAGGATTAGTTGATGATTGTAATTTTGCTGATGTTTATTAATATTTTTTACTATTCGCCTGATAAATGAGAAGATAAGAACGGGTCAGATAACTCATGACAGTCCCCATGAATAGTTTGGATTCAGAAGGCTGTTATGAGTAGGCACGCTATTGCAACAGTAATGCTGTTCTCTTCAGCGAACGTATTGCAAGGTAATAAGAAAGCTCTGATGTTACCCTAAATTACCATCATTTCTGGTTTCCTTAATGCCGGCAATATCATCATTTACTCGTGTTAATGCTAGTGCTACCATTACTTTTCTGGTTCCAATAGCCCGTAGCGCAGAGCTGCTCTGTAAGTATCATTTTCGGTAGTTTGTTGCCGCCATTTTCTACCCCGTAACTAAGCAGCAACTAATGACTAGAAACATTGTCCCGTTCGAGTTTTCTTGTGTGTATCATATGCCTACTGGTGTTGCTCGGATGATTGCGCCAGTTGCAGCTCAGCGTTATCAACCAGCGTAGGCAAGTCTCTCCAGAGTCGAAGCAGGTGCAATGTATCTAATTGTAATTATGCATAAAAGCGTTTTCTGGCAGATTGGAATTGCACTATACCGTTGATTTACTAGCAGTCGCCTCGGGGTAATTAAAGCATGATGAAAATATTTGCTCTCATAATATGTATAAAATATAATACCTCGCACAACATGCATTAAGTTGTTTTTCTTCAAATGCAGATCAAAAGAACCATATATCCAGGGAATACACATTAGTTATCTCGTGCAGTTATGGCAGCCTTCTTCAGTTTCTTCTCAGAAGGAAAGCACAGTTGTAATTAATAATTTATCTCTCTCAACTGTCTCCTTTACAGAGTTCTGAGCGGCGAGGAGAGGCCTCATCACGCTGCGCTCCGCGGTGGCCGCGCGCTGGCTCCTGTGACGTCACTGGTTTGCGACCGCTGACGTCACTGGTCCGGCGGTGACGTCATGTCCAGCCGGATGGGGAACCGGCCCACCAGCTCTGAGAAGGCGGCGCTGCCCCGGCTGCCGACCGCCGCCGGCACTCACCACCGACCGGTAAGGCACCCGCCACCGACCAGCAGTAAGGCACTCTCATGACCAAGAAAGAATTAGTGGTACGAGCACGAGTCTCATGTGCACAACGTTCGAGAGGGCATTTCAATCGATAGTCTTATTATCCCACTAATCAAGTATTTGTTCTTAAGATGGTACAACGACTACACCCGGTAAAAGCCTTCAGAAAATGAATTGGTGTCGTAAAAGCACACCAATTACATAGTTTTCAATAGATGGCAACAGGCAACATTGCCTGATGAATGGCAGTTGCAAAAAAAGTAATATTATCAGTATAAATAAAGGAACGCTTTTGTTCCATAACAAAATCCAATGCTCGTTAGAATTGTGTTTTTCTATGGAAAAAAAACATACCGGAGTTGTTGAAAATTTTACGAAAGACCCTGTGCTTAGAACAAACACTGTGTCTTGAACAACTGCGATAAATACTATATTGTCTTTCGTTCGAAATTAAATGGTTCTGTTTCCTCGCTATACAGGGTGGACCAAAAAGGATGGAAACATTTTGAACTCGCATAAAATATGTGTTATTGCATGCAGGTGACTGAAAATGATACCAAACGAGAGAACATTTCGTGGAAATTCATAATGACATCTCTCTCATCTGCTTTCTATCGTTTTCAATCTCTCACAGCAAATGTTCGAAGAGGCCACCTTTGCGAGACAGGCAAAGAGCGTCAGCCTGCCGGCTGACGCGATAGCCCGATGACACATGTCCTCTGGTATGACTCGCACAGTTTTGGTGATCGCTCTCTTCAGTTCACAGAGGCCTACATAACCTTCCTTGTAGACCTGGCCCTTGAAATGACTCCACAGGAAAGGAATCCATAGGTCAGATGAGAAGACAGACAGACCAGTTCCACTTCGGTTCGAGGATGGGAGCGACAACACCGTGGCTGACGACCAAAAGCGCTACCAAGCGACGCTAAAGAAGTTGTTGAAGTGAGCCCAAACGAAGTATGGCAGTCTCATGGACCTCATGTGATTCCAGCCAGGCGGTGCGCCTCATCACATCGCGAAACAACGCTCAAGTGGAGCGAGAACTACTTTGGTGACCGGCTGATATCCCGCAGTGCGTGTCGGAACTGGCCTGTCTGATCACCTGACCTGACCCCGATGGATTTTTTCCTGTGTGGTCATCTCAAGGCCAGGTCTACAAGGAAGGTTCTAAAGGCATCTGTTACCTGAAGACAGTGATCACCAAGGCTGTGCGAGCCAAACCAGCGGACATGTGTCATCGGGCTATCGCGTCAGCAGCCAGGCGGGCCGCTCTTAGCCTGTCTCGCAAAAGTGGCCTCTTCGAACATTTGCTGTGGGAGAATGAAAACGAGAGAAAGCAGATGAGAGAGATGTCATTATGAATTTCCACGAAATGTACTCTCGTTTGGTATCATTTTCAGTCACCTGCATGCAATAACACATATTTTATGCGAGTTCAAAATGTTTCCATCCTTTTTGGTCCACCCTGTACAAATCGGTACGATATACGGTATTTGCATACAAATCATTTTCAACGGTAGGCATTCGTTGAAACCGTATTGTTTATAGGCAGTTACAGCTTGTCTTACTATATATCACCAGTGATAAGTTTCCCTAGCGTGGCTCTCTACACAATATCTCGAAATGATACTATTTCTGATATTTTCTATAGATATTTCACCTGAATCATCGGTTATGGCATGCCTCACTGAGATGTAATGGGTCTTGGAAATATTTTGAGCTACTTACATTCAATTCAGAATAAAACTACGCATATAGCGGTTGCTGTTTTCACATTTTCCGCTCTAGCTCGTTGTTTGTCAAAAACATAGGAGGCTGCTGTTGAGAGGGTGGAATCGATGCTGGCGACTGGCACGGCTCAGCCAGCAGCAGACTGGTGTTTTTCGTCAGGAAGGTCGAGTCTCGTGCGGGCCGACCATAAACAGCATGTCAACAGGACTCTCCCCCTCCACCCCCACCCCCACGGAACGGACCGAGAGGGTCTGACAAATGGTTTTGTGATTTGTTTGTTATTGCGAATTGTTGTGATGTGTCAATGATTCGTTTTTTTTCGCAACATTTTCCAATTGTTACTTGCTATGAGTAATCAAGAAATTTCACAAAGTGGAATGCCATATCCCAAACTATATTGGACAAAATGCTAATGAAACTAACTTTGCTGCTGCATCCCCCGCCCTCTGCTGCTAGCACAATGCTACTTTTCGTCCGTCACGCCGGGCCGTTCTGGCCCGCCAGGCGGAGCTCCACAATCGATGGGCCTAATGCAGCGTTTGTCAGAGCCAAGGCCGCCCCGGGCCGGCCCCCGCCTGCAACACATCGGACCGTCCCGTCGGACACACAGGAGTGAATGGCAGTCCTCCAAAACACCCAGCCTGTCCTCTAAAACACCCAAACCATCCTCTGAAACACCCAGGTCTTCATCTAAAACACCTGGACTGTCCTCTAAAACACCCGATCCGTCCTCTGAAACACCCAGGTCATTATCTAAAGCACCTGGACTGTCCTCTAAAACACCCGGACCGTCCTAAGGAACAATCAGACTGTCCTCTGAAACACAATGGAGTCCTTCGAAGTTCGAAGCGCCCGGTCCATCTTCTATGCATAACACCCGGGACGTCCCTTATTGTTTCCGTTTGTTTTGATATGGGGCATTTCGGTGTCCCTTATAGCAGTCGCTCCTGAATATAAGATAAAAACTCACCGCTACCCGCGGTCCTCTGCAAGAGCACCTGCTGTCCTGTTGCCTCTCGAGTCCTTTGAACCGCGCTGTTCGTTTTGTCGCCCTCCACTGACCAATTCGGATTATTCCGGAGAATCAGTTCGGGTAACGACCTCTCGCGCTTCTCCGCCAGCGGACATGGATGCCCTGGGACACTCACCAAACTGGGGGAGCTGCCTCTGCTGTCAGTAGGGAGAGAGAGAGAGAGAGAGAGAGAGAGAGAGAGAGAGAGAGAGCGCAACACAACTCCGCTCAGCCTTATGATTGAATGCCGATGTTTTCGAAATGCTGGAGCGGAAAAGGATCGGTTGAAGTGACATGTTTTGATAGCTGGTGCATTCCACTTTGATGCTTTTGCTCTTTTTTTTTTTTTGCTTTAAATATTTATGACTTTATTCCAGAATAATACGCTTCGTAGCAAATAATATCCGATGTGTTTCTTTCTAGGTATATCTATGTACTTAAAAACATAAATGTGCCCCGTCTCGTCGAGCTTAAAAGCGTATTATTTATCGCTAGCTCACTAGTGATGTAACGCCATGTCACCAAGCCGCTATTTTCAGTCACTGCCCATTCGGCCAGTGGCACAGAAAAAAAGCCAATGGCTCTATACCTCACAGACTGCATGAACTATTTCAAGCAATTTCTTGCTGCATATGCTCCTTGATCATGACATTTTCTTCCCCTCAGAGTGCATTATAAGAAGCTCCAGCCACCCTTGCATTCGCTCCAGTTCATGAAACTCACACCACACCATATTTTTACGAGTACCTATTACTATTAGACCATTTTTGGACCTTATTTGATGCGCGTTATGCAGCCTTTGTACTGGAGGTTGGACACGTGACAAAAAAAAAATCAAATCTCTATTGAATGATTATTGATTAGCCCTCGCCGGCCGAGGGGGGGGGGGCGGGTGCCGCCCCCATAGGGTTTTTTTCGCGATAACTCCGAACACGCTGGCGAAAGAGAGCTGAAACTTGGCATACCTGACCTTTGATTGCAGCCAGATCTTTTGACACCAACCGCATTTTCGGGTCAGGTCAGGTCACTGACCTATGACGTCATAAGTGAGCCTCTGCACGGTCTTCAGATGTCGCAACTTCGCAACACCCTCACTGCCAGAGGAGATGTCACAGGGAAATGAAACTTGCAGGATCTAATATCCATTACGAGTATCACAACTTGTATGTCTCGGATTTTTTCTAAAGATCATATGAGCTTAGGTCATTTTCGTGACCTCACCATTAGGTATAAGTCAATCGGGAAAAATGAAAACTGTTATTCTGACGCCGGAAACGATCTCCAACTATCTCAAGCACACAGAATCGTGATTTGATGCACTCCTTGCAATGTTACATGCGTCACTTTTGTAATGTTGACCTTGCGTAACGTCATTTATGACGTCATTAGGGTCATATATTAGTTTTTCGTCAATAACTCACGATCAAATTGAGCTAGCGAGTCGGGAATGGACCAATGGAGTCAGGAAGACCTGCCAAATCGAATGACATGCAACATGACCTACCTCGACGACCAACTTCGTGACCTGGGGGCGCTGACCTGACCGTGGCCTGAGTTCAACGCCCTAACTTGACCTCTCGCAAACAAAAATTATATCATTCGAGGCGCCTGAGCGAGGCAAACACGATGCTGTCAAAATCTCGGCTTTGCGACCGTTTTTTTGTTTGCGAAGTTATTCACCAAAAACGGAACCGTACTTTGGGGCACTTGACCTGATTCCAGAGGTCACCGGTTGACCTAGGACCTTGAAATCGGGTAGCAATCTCTGCGTCTCGTAACGGCGCACACGCTCGTTTTTTCCGCGACGCGCTAGCTCCACCAGAGACGAAACGACGATGGGGGTCGTACCCCCCCCCCCCCCCCCTCCTCGGCCGGCGCTTATGTAGAAAACCAATAGGTTCGGCGAGAGTTAAACCATATCGAGAAAGAAATCAAAATTTTACACTACGATTATGTCAATCAATTTACTCAAATGCCATTAGAACCTGAGGATGGTTAATGATGTCACGTGGCATCGTTTCAGGAAGGAAGCAATATAATGTCGGACAATGAGCTGAAAGGTAACTGCATGTGTCTGTTTATAGCGTAGAGCCTAGAAACGATATTAGTCCTATAGTTGACTGAAAAAAGTTAGGCGAGGCAGCAACTCAATCATGTGCTTTTTAGAATTGTGCAATAAAACATGCATTACTGAAGATTTGTGTTCGCTTGTTTCTTTGCTTATACTCCGATTGCCCGTCCATTGTGTCCGCTGCGCTTTTAAAGGGACCCTCCCACCTTAACATTAGATTTGAGTTGAGATAGCCAAAATGGGGTCCCTGGCTCACAATTACCGGTTTCGGCACTCACAACATCGAGAAATGCCTTAAATCGGAAATATTGAATTTCAAAATTGCAGCATTTTGATTCAGAGGGGCTAATGCTTAGGAATACCCCTCTGAATGTGTGACGTCAGCGCAGATATCTAACGATTTTTAAATGTTTGACTAAAACGTTTTGTAGCACGCGGTGGTATATGCTATTTGCGCGCAACATCTGCCGCAAACGCCGCACTTCTAAAATAAAGTCGCTAGAAACAGCGGAGATCCCCAAAAAAGTAAACAAAAGTAAAAGTCTAATATCTTGAAAACCGGTGAATATTTTTCGGTGAAATTTGGTAGATATTCGTTTTCGCTCTTTCTGAACCGAGCGACATCACTTTCATGCCAATTCATAAACTTTTTTGAAGGTGGGAGGGTCCCTTTAACGTCCCATGTGACTGGCGTAGTGATGTTTGTGCTCAATGTTTTGTCCTTACAGTACACCATCTCGATTTGTTGGTTTGTCAGAATGTGCGAAAAGTAGTTTTTTTCTGCTCATTTGCATGAAATTGTCGTTACTTCAATCGTTCTGTTTTGGTTCCTCATTTCAATAATAGTTTCTACGTTTTAGAAAACGAATGAAACAAAGTGACGAAAAGCAAGTTGGGCTCATGCCTGAAGCCTCCGTGATCTAGACACTCTGTTGGCTGAGTAAAGGCCGATCGCCCACTGGTGGCAGTTCCTGCTCCTGGAACCACCCGCCACAGTGGGGTCACGACAGGAAAAAAACAAAGAAGAACAAAAAAAATTGTTGAGACCATGACCGATGGTCCGTCCCCTTCGCTGGCTCGTCTCTGACTGTCCTATATCCCGCGCTCCCCTCGTGCCTCCCGCCCCAGCCCGCCCGCTCCGCTTATCTCTCTCCCTCCCACCCTCCCTCCCTCTCTCTCGCTCTCTCCGGCATCTGTCTGCCCTCGCCCAACGCCTCTTAGCCGGGGGGCCGCTAAGTTGCCATTGGGCTCATGCCTGAAGCCTCCGTGATCTAGACACTCTGTTGGCTGAGTAAAGGCCGATCGCCCACTGGTGGCAGTTCCTGCTCCTGGAACCACCCGCCAAACCCCGCCAAACGGAGCGACCACGCAATAGGCCACGTAGCTAATTGTAAGCTCCTAAGAGCTTCCACAGCCACTCGTAGTGTTCCCTAGAGATCGGGACCGGAACCATCCGGAGCGGTCTGCCCCCAAGGGCAGGAACCCGAGAGCTGGTCCAGCCCACTGTAAGCTCCCAAGAGCGCACAGCCACTCGCCATGCTCCCTTGAGCTCGCGACGGGAAAACCCCCGTAGCAGTCTGCCCCCGGGGCAAGGAACTCCCAAAAGCTTAACCAGCCAACTGCAAGTTCCCAATTGAGCCCCCACGGCCACCTATCATACTCCCTTGAGCTGCGCCAGGAAACGCCCGTAGCGGTCTGCCCCGAGGGCATTAAGCTCCCAAGAGCTCGCGCAGTCAAGTGGAGAGCTCCCGAGAGCTGCCACGGCCACCCGTCATGTTCCCTAGAGCTCGCGCAGGGGAAAACACCCGAAGCGGCCTGTCCTTAAAGGCAGAAAGCTCCCGAGAGCTTGTTTAGCCAACTTTAAGCTCCTAAGAGCTCTCGCAAATCGCAGCCATCCGTGATGCTCTCTTGCGTTCCCTAGAGCTCGTGGCATGAAACATACGTAGCGGTCTGCCCCCAGGGCAAGATGCTCTCAAGAGCTCGGAGCTCGCATAGCCAACTGTAAGCTCCCAAAAGCTCTCGTCAGCAACCTTAGAGCAATAAGCTCCCGAGAGCTCGCACGGTTACCCGTCATGCTCAAAAGAGCTCCCGCTGTGAACACTCTTAGCGGTCTGCCCCCAACGGCAAGAGGCTCCTAAGAGCTCGCACAGCCAACTGTAAGCTCCCAGGAGCTCTCGACACGAACCCCGTAGAGGCTTCCCCCGAGGGCAATAAGCTCCCAAGAGCTCGCACGGCCATCCGTCGGCTCCCAAGAGCTCACGACAGTAACACCCGTATCCGTCTGCTCCCAAGGACAATAAGCTCCCGCCGGCTCGAGCAGTCGCTTGTGCTCCTAAAGCTTCCAACAGTAGCGCCTATGCGGTCTGCCCCCAAGAGCAATAGCTCTGAAGAGTTTGCGCAGCCACCCGTCCGGCTCCAACGAGCTCTAGACATTGGCACCCATAGCGGTCTGCCCCCAAGGGCAAGAAGCTCTCGCGAGCTCGCGCAGCCAGCCTTCAGGCTCCCAAAAGCTCTCTACAGTAGCACCCATAGCGGTCTGCCCCCAAGGGCAATGAGCTCCCGAGAGCTCGCACAGTAACCCGTCATGCTTCCTGGAGGTCGCGACAGAAAACTATCGTAGCTGCTAGCCCCCAGGGCAAGAAGCTCCAAATAGCTCGCCCGGCCACCGGTCAGGCTCCCAAGAACTCTCGACAACAGTGGCCTTGGCGGTCTGCACCAAGGGCAGTAGTACCCAATAGCTCGCGCAGCTCCCTTCGTCAGGCTCCCAGGAGCTCTCAACTTCAGCGCCCAAAACGGTATGTCCCAGGGCAAGAGCACCCAAAGCTCGCACAGCCACCTGACATGCCCCCAGAGCTCTCGACAGTAGAGTCACTAACGGTGTGCCCCCAAGGGCTATAAGCTCCCAAGAGCTCGCACCGCCAACTATGATCTCCCAAGAGCTCGCACGGCCACCCGTCATGCTCCCAAGAGCTCTGGACAGTAGCGCACATGCAGCCTGCCCTCGCACCGTCAACTATGATCTTCCAAGAGCTCGAAAGCCCCCGTCATTCTCCCCCAGGCTCCCGACAGTAGCACCCACGCGGTCTGCCCCCAAGGGCAATAAGTTCCCCAGAGCTTGCACAGCCCCAACGCCCGCACCGGTCAGATGACCGTATAGGTCGCCGGCAGATACAGATAGTCGGACGGGTCGCTCTGGCGCGTCCACACATCCGGAGCTCACACCCGCCGCGGCCCGCGGCCCGGTTGTGAAACGAAAGAATTGCTGGCACGCAGCCCGCCGAAAAAGGCAGCGCGTTACGCCCTCCTCGTCGATCCAGTGCCGGTCCCCGCACCGCCGCGACACGTGCGAACCGTCGCACACTGCCCGCAGATGGCCGAGCCGTTCGCGCCTACCCCCCCCCCCTGCGAGTGACGACGGAGGGGGGTGGCGAGCGCCCCTGTGTGTGCCGCCGCGCCACTCGAGCCGGCCAAGCGCCCGCCCTGTCACCGCGCCCTCCCCCTCCCCCACCAGGGATGGGGGGCGCGCAGCTGGGTGGACGCCGCCCCGCGGCGCATCCTCCAATCCAGTAATTAGACCGGGACCCGCGCGTTGGCCGCGCGGTGGACCTTCGGCCCATATCGCGTGCCCCTCCCCGCGCCGGGCGGTTGCGGCGCAGCGGGCGCGCACACGCGGCGGGCAGAGAGAACAGGGCGAACAGGAAACATCGGGTAAGATAACCGGACCTCTTACTCCCGCCCAAGGCGAAAAGCACACAGATCTGGGAAGAGAACCGGGCCGCTCCCGGCTACCAAGTACGGCCTTGGGTGTCGCTCCTTGAGGGTCAGGCGCGGCGGCGTCCGGCGAGCGCCAGGGGGCTCCCGACAGTGCTGCACCCAGTAGCTGCGCCTAAGGGCAATAAGCTTCCAAGAGCTCGTAGGGCTGCCGTCGGTCCCACAGGCAAAGCTCCCAAGAGCTCGTACAGCTTCGGTCGCCCCAAGGGCAATAAGCTCCCAAAAGCTCGTACAGCTACCGTCGCCCCAAAGGGGAGCAAGCTCGCTCCAAGGGCAATAAGCTCCCAAGAGCTCATACAGCCGTCGTCGCCACTAGGTGCAATAAGCTCCCAAGAGCTCGTACCGCCTCAGTCGCCCCCAAGGGCAATAGGGCTACCGTCAACCCCAAGGGCAGCAAGCGCTAAGCTACCAAGAACACGTACAGCCACCGTCGCCCCCAAGGGCAGAAAGCTCTCCCCCAAGGGCAATAAGCTCCCAAGAGCTCGTACAGCCATCGTCGCCCCAAGGCCAAAGTTCCCAAAAGCTTGCGCGGCCATCGTCACCCCAAGGGCAAAGCTCACATGAGCTCGTACAGCGACCGTCGCCCCCAAGGGCAGCAAGCTCGCTCCCAGGGCAATAAGCTCCCAAGAGCTCGAACGGCCGTCGTCGCCCTCAAAGGCAAGCTTCAAGAGCTCGGACGTGTGCTGAAGCCTTCGAGGGCAGGCATCAAGCTCGCCCCCAAGGGCAATAAGCTTCCAAGAGCTCATACAGTCATCCATCGTCGCCCCCAAGGGCAGTGAGCTCCTAAGAGCTCATACGGCTACTGTCGCCTTCGAGGGCAGCAAGCTCGCCCCTAAGAGCAAAAAGCTCCTAGCAGCCCGTACAGCCAACGTCGCCCCCAAGGGCAAGAACCTTCCAAGAGCTACCGTCGCCCCAGGGGCAGCAAGCTCGCCCCCAGGGGCGATGAGCTCCCAAGCGCTCGTGCAGCCATCGTCACCCCAAGGGCAATAAGCTCCCAAGAGCTCGTACAGCTACTGTCGCCTCAAGGGCAGAAAGCCCGCCTCCAAGGAAAAATAAGCTCCCAAGAGCTCGTACAGCCATCGTCGCCCCCAAGGGCAATAAGCACCCGAAGGCTCGTACGGTTACCGTCGCCCCCAAGGGCAATAAGCTCCCAAGAGCTTGTACAACCATCGTCGCCCCCAAGGGCAAAGCTCCCAAGAGCTTGTGTAGCCTCAGTCGCCCCCAAGGGCAACAAGCTCCCAAGAGCTTGTACAGCCATCGTCGCCCCCAAGGGCAATAAGCACCCAAGAGCTCGTACGGCTACCGTCGCCCCCCAGGGCAGCAAGCTCGTCGCCCCCAAGGGTATTAAGCACCCAAAGGCTTGTACGGTTACCGTCCCCCCAAGGGCAATAAGCTCCCAAGAGCTTGTACAACCATCGTCGCCTCAAGGGCAAAGCTCCCAAGAGCTTGTACAGCCTCAGTCGCCCCCAAAGGCAATAAGCTCCCAGGAGCTTGTACAGCCATCGTCGCCCCCAAGGGCAATAAGCTCCCAAGAGCTCGGACGGCTACCGTCGCCCCCAAGGGCAGCAAGCTCGCCCCAAGAGCAATAAGCTCCCAAGTCGCCCCCAAGGGCAATAAGCTCCCAAGTCGCCCCCAAGGGCAATAAGCTCCCAAGAGCTTGTACAGCCATCGTCGCCCCCAAGGGCAATAAGCTCCCAAGAGCTCGTACGGCTACCGTCGCTCCCAAGGGCAGCAAGCTCGCCCCCAAGAGGAAGAAGCTCCCAAGAGCTCGTACAACCATCGTCGCCGCCAGGGCAAGGCTCCCAAGAGCCCGTGCAGCCTCAGTCGCCCCCACGAGCAAAGCTCCCGAGAGCTCGTACAGCCTCAGTCGCCCCCAAGGACAATAAGCTCCCAGGAGCTTGTACGGCCGTCGTCGCCCCCAAGGGCAATAAGCTCCCAAGAGCTCGTACAACCATCGTCGCCCCCAAGGGCAAAGCTCCCAAGAGCCCGTGCAGCCACAGTCGCCCCCAAGGGCAATAAGCTCCCCAAGAGCTTGTACAGCCATCGTCGCCCCCACGGGCAATAAGCTCCCAAGAGCCCGTGCAGCCTCAGTCGCCCCCAAGGGCAATAAGCTCCTCAAGAGCTTGTACAGCCATCGTCGCCCCAAAGACAATTAACTCCCAAGGGCTGTAACAGCTACCTTCGCCCCCAAGGGGCAGCAAGCTCGCCCCCAAGGGCAATAAGCTCGAGAGCTAGGACAGCTACTGTCGCCTTCAAGGGCAGGAAACTCCCAAGAGCTCCCACGGCCGCCCGTCAGACCCGCGATAGTGGCGCCCGTAGCGGTCTGCCACCCCCCCCCCCCCCCCCCGGTCATCCCGCGGCGCTTGCCCGGTCGCCACCGGCGCTCTGCTCCTTCAGCGCACCCTGCCGAAGCTTGTCTAAGCTCGTTCTTATCAACCAGGAAGCAGGGATAGAAGAAATAGCGTTTCTCGTCCCCCGAGCAAGTGATTGTTCAAGCTGTCCAAGCCAGTGTAACCTTCGTTCAACCGTCTCCCGAAATGAACATTAGACAAAACGGAATTCCGAAGGTCCAATCCCAGATGACACCACTAATCGGTCCGCGGCGTCGCATTGCATTCTGCCAACAACCAGCGACCCGCACCACTCGGTCAAACTGACCCTCGACCGCTCACGCGGCTGCTCCTCACCCGGCAAAGGCGGTCAAGCCAGCACGTCAGAGCCCGCGTGGTCCGGAACAGCGACAGCCGATAGGTATCCGTGGTGTGCCTGCGAACCGACGGCGCGCCGCTGCGCGCGCTTTAGGTCTGTAAAAACTCAATAAGACATCATCTGGGACCACCACGATCACCCCGTTCCGGAAGGGTCACTGCCCCCTCGACTCTCCCTCAAACACCATGTTCCTTTCTCCTTGGCCCTGTCCCACTGCCCGTCCCATGACTCCAGCGGACAGTCACCCATGCCCCAGCTGTGAGCCATGCGGCCGGGCGCCGCCATACGACACCGTGACCGATAAGGCCGGGCTGTTTACTTTATTGGGTCTCCGCTGCCCGGTCCGCCGCGCCGCGGCGCCGGCGGGCCCGTGGACCGCGCGGACAAAGGGAGGGCCATCCCCGTTTTTGAGCGGTATTTCACTCGATGCTGCTACCACGCTGCTATCGCATTTTGCGAGCTGAAGTCACACATGTGACGACATTTTGGCAGGGTTGGAGATACGGATGTACGGATGTCATGGAAACCCAATTAGCACGTGTGATAGCGCACGCTGGCAGCGGCCGTAAACAGGGCCCTGGCCCGGCGCCTAGATCTGGCTGCGTGCGGCGTGCTTCGATGACGTCACCCACCCGGCTCCGCTCGCTCAGCCGGAGCGCAGGGGTTAAGCGCCGCTGCACCGTTGCAGCGCGCAGCGATACCAGGGTGCAGGTGGTCACGGGCCAACCTGATATCAGCCCTGAAACTGTCACCCGAGGTCACCAAGTCACTGACCGCGTTCGCCCCCAAGGGTACCGCACCGCACCCACCAGCCCCCAAAGGCTTCAAAGACCAACCAGCAGGCCCCTCAGCCGCTGCCACACTCCATAAGCACAGGGACGTCTGACCCCGTCCCGCTCCCCCGCCGCAGTCGGCAGTCGCGCTGGCAACCAGTCACCGAACTGTGACAACAGGAGACAAGAACAGAACAGAAGGCAAGCGCTAACCCACAGTCTGGGTCCTCACGGAGCGCTCCCACGACCACAGCTGCCGCGGTGGCGCGCTTCAAGCGTCCAAAAGCTCTTGACGAAGCAACGAAAAAAAACGTCCACGACCGTCTCTCCCAAGCCGATATTGCCAGCCTATTCGATTTGTAGCACGAGATGTCGGACAACACCATCCAGATTAGACAGCGCGTGACTCCGCAATAACGCAAGTCGCGCGAATTCTGTTTACCCGCTGATTATACATCGACATCTGACAGCCATGACAATAAGCTCCCAAGAGCTGGAAAGTGGCGCCTTCGCGGTCTGCCCACAAAAGCATCCCTGCTCTCGAGGGCGCAGGTTACTGCGCCCATCAAGCTGTCGCGGCACCCGGCCAGTTACACAACAGCGAACTCGGCCCTTCGCTTACCTGTAGTCAGTGGCATCTACTGACAAACCTCGCGTCATGAGTCGTCACAGGCGGTTGGTTCTCTGCCTCCCAGCTCCTGCGCTGCGCTGAATCGCAAGGCACCGCCCTTCTGAGTACCATGCCACCACTCCCTCTTTCGCCGTCACTATTCATAGCCTCTCTGTCACTCCGAGTGTCACACAACGAGAGAAGCCAAAAAATTGTTGAGACCATGACCGATGGTCCGTCCCCTTCGCTGGCTCGTCTCTGACTGTCCTATATCCCGCGCTCCCCTCGTGCCTCCCGCCCCAGCCCGCCCGCTCCGCTTATCTCTCTCCCTCCCACCCTCCCTCCCTCTCTCTCGCTCTCTCCGGCATCTGTCTGCCCTCGCCCAACGCCTCTTAGCCGGGGGGCCGCTAAGTTGCCATTTGCAGTATATTTACGATTGCCAACCGTATTCATTCTCATAGTTTACAGTTCCAAACTACTATTGCACATTGCACACATCAGTCCTGACTTTATCATGTAGATACAAAATGGTCAGACATTTAACGCTATTTCCGTCCTTGACATTTACAATTTACTCAAGCTAAAATAATAATAATTAGTGGCTTTCGAACTATCAGTAGTCAGTACCTCAATTGTAACCGAGATCGGCCACCACTCCCCCGCTTCGACATCCCCCCTCCCCCACCCCCACGGTTCCGCCGTGAGTCGTGACCCCCTGTTCTGCCGTGACCCTCTGTCCGCCGTGACCCCCTCCCTATACCGCCGTGACTCCCCTCCCCCTCTTCCGCTGTGACCCCCTATCCCCGTGACCCCCTCCCTGTACTACCGTGAACCCTATCCCTCGTGACCGCTCCCTATACCGCCGTGGACCCCCTATCCCCGTGACCCCCTCCCTGTACTGCCGTGACCCCCTCCCCCTCTTCCGCCGTAACCCCTGTCCTCCGCAACCCCCTATTCCGGCCGTGACCCGCTGTCCGCCGAGTTCCCTGTCCTCCGTGCCCCCTCCCCCTCCCCTCCCTCTGTCCCGTCGTGACCCGCTCCCCGCCGTCCGGCCAGAGCTGAAGATGGTGTTCCGTCTGACCCACTGTGCGCCGTCCGGCCAGAGCTGAAGATGGTGTTCCGTCTGACCCACTGTGCGCCGTCCGGCCAGAGCTGAAGATGGTGTTCCGTCTGACGGACCGCAACAAGGACGGCAACATCACGGCCGAGGAGCTGAAGCGCATGCTGCTCGATAAGCTGGACATCCAGGTGGACGACTCGCTCATCGGAGAGCTGATGACGTCAGCAGGTGAAAACGGTACGTCACTGGTCCCAACTGACCACGGAAAGATTCAAGGTGTCAGAGGTCTTTCCAAATCGTAATTTTTATGTTAAATTCTGAATATTTTGCAGGCATGCATCGACTTAGCTATTACAATTGTCCGTTACAGTTAAACATGGAAGCACAGATGGCAAGCAATGCTATGCACTGATGCCCAAATATACCTACTATTCGTAAACTTCAATTCGTGCACACGTTAAAGCTTTTGTCACCGTTTGATTGCCACCACAGGCCTCTAAAGTTTGTTCAAAAATAAGACACTCTCCCGGCCCGACCATCGCGCCCTGTGTCGGCAGATGGAGGACTCATCAGCGAGGGTCAGTTCATCTCCTGGTTCCTCAAGATGCAGAGCCTCTCCGCCGACAAGGCGCCCGACCATGTGACCAGCGACTTGTTCTCGGCATTTCGACTGTTTGACAGGGACGGCAACGGCTACATCACACTGGTCAGTATTACGTCATGCACCAGGTACAACTTAACAGCGAATGATTTTCATCTTTATAGGTATATAATTACATTAAATGTAGCCAAAATTTCTACTGAATCTCTATGCCAAATGTCACATGATAGCCTTTTAGACGAAACGTTTGATCATCGGGAGTCCGAATCACTTTTTGCTGTTGGAAGATACTGCATCTTTTCTCTGCCGATCAGCTCTCCACCCCTCCCTCTCCCTCTCTCCGTTCTTTTCGTCCCACCAGGACGAGTTGAGGAGAGCCATGGACCTCATCGAGGAGCGAATGACAGAGGCAGAGCTGAACGCCCTCATACAGATGGCGGACGCAGACAAAGACGGCAGAATCAACTACGAAGGTAGGGGAAATACACCACAGGAAATACACTACAGAGCTGAACGCCCTAATACAGATGGCGGACGCCGACAAAAACGGCAGAATCAACTACGAAGGTAGGGAAAGTACACCACAGGAAATACACTACAAAGCTGAACGTCCTCGTAGTGATTGGCAGACGCAGACAAGGACGGCAGAATCGGCTACGAAGGTAGGGGAAATACACTACAAAGCAGTCTTCATACAAATAATCACAGGAAAGGGAGATAGAAGCAACTATAAAGGTAATAAAAATACACTACCCAGAGCTGAGGAAAGCAAAGCATTAATCCTATGCCCAAAAATGTGTCATTGCTAATTCACAATGATAATTTAAGTCAAAATAAAGAATAGCAGATGGCTTATAGATTGGATGATGGCAATGAACGAGCCAGCTGTGTCTTGTTGTTACTTGTTAGACCTTCACACACCTCCCCAGCGTTCTGCGTTAGTGTATTACGTTCCCTACAGCCAGTTCGTGCGCTGCGGCACAGCCTAGCTTCAGGCGCAGACGCATACTGCCATCTAGCGGCGGATATATAAGCTGACAGTCTGCCGACGTGGCGCGACACACTGGATCGCGGATCTTACTGAGATCTAGACTAGTGACGGAAACATACCCGGAGGGATAACGGTGTCATGTCACCTGCTTAGGTCATCTCAATGTGTGTCGCCTGCACGCGAATTTTCTCCCCCATGCATGCCTTGCTACCCTCAGTACCCAGCAAGAGCAATGTTCTTGTCGAGCATTTGACTTTTTAAATGATCCTTAAGCGTTGCAATAACCCTTCTGTGTTTCATTAAAGCTAAACGGTTTCTTTTAATTAAATAACGAGGACGCAACAACAAATTTACTACTCATGATCAGACTTAAGTCGCACTTGCCGGAAAACGGCCAGTTTGAAAATATAAGCGTAAATGTCGTACAGCTCTGACAAGGTTACAGCTGCGAGTCAAATAAAGCCAAGTTCACAAACATCTGGCCACATGCGACGGAAGGCCCCGGAAAACTCCTCTCTGGGCCGCTGTCCGATCGCTGGACTGTGCAGTGTGTAGTGTCTCACGGACTGACTGCATCACCCGCCATGAACGGCGGTGTGTCATGTCATTGTGATTTCACGAGCATGTCTGTGGAAGTGTGGAGTGTGGAGTGTGAATGTAGACTGTGGCTGTGCAAAATACGCAAATATGGACGCAAACTATTATTGACACGCAGCAGCAACGCATGTCGCACACTCCTTGTTCCTGCAGTAACTTTCCAAGATCCAAGTCCAAGACTGTGTACTTATTGAATGACTAAGTTTTATGATATTCCGGCATTTTGGTAAGGTCACAGTTTGTATTGCGCTTGTGTCGAGATAATAAAATATGTATTTTCTTTCAATTAGCCCATTACCAAAAACGTTAAACACTTTTACCATTATTAACCCTCGCCCATGTAGGGGGGGGGTTGGTGCAACCCCCCCCCCCCCTGAGGCTTTTCGGAAATAGTGCAAAAACGGCGGCGCGCAGCGCCGCCAAATTTTGGGTACCTTATGGGGCAAACCTTGCGCATCTTTTGCTAAAAAAATTTGACCGGGTCATGTCAGGTCACGGAGTTATGACGTCACAAAGGGAACAGCCTCCGGCCGGATTTTCACAAACTGAGTGCCAACGCCCAAGGTTTCCTGCCGGTGGTACGGACATCGGTTGATGGATCGTGATGAAACTTCCCATGCATGTTGGGGCAAGTATTGGCTATCATATGGTATACGAAACTTGACCGGGTCAGGTCAGGTCACGGAGCTATGACGTCACAAGAGGAACAGCGTCCGGTACTATTTTTGAAAAGCGCCCGAACCACTATTTTGCTAATTCTTGTCACCTCAATGGGAATATGCAGCAATATTAGTTTCTATAGGGAGCAAATGGACCTCCCAAATCCAAAAATACAATCAGATTTCAAAAATTTAAATTTTGATTTTTCGAATTTCTGCCGCCGACTGTGACCTTGCCGACTTCCGGCGCTCCCAACGCGCCATTTTTAGAGCTAGGGAAACGAAATACATACCAAACGATAGAGAATTGATCAAGGAACACGATAGTGAAGGTTTCAAGTCGATATCTCCCACCGTTTTGCCGCAATCGCCGCCGAAAGTTGAAAAAAGTCTATTTTTCCGAAAATTTGACCTTTGACCGGTCAAAAGTAGGTCAAATATTGACCTAGGACCAAAAAATATACCACCAATCGCGAGATCTCGGCGAGAGCAATCCGTTGGTCTTTTCCGCTAAGCTCTACGACGCTCCGTTTTCAAACGCCAAGGGGGGGGTCGCACCAACCCCCCCCCCCCTGCATGGGCGAAGGTGGCAGATCGCCGTTTACGGGCGAGGGTTAAAAAGTAAAAATGAAAATTAATGTCAACCTACCTATTGATTGACAAAATATGAATGTAGGTTGGATGTATAAAAAGCTCTTTCAGTTACTCTTGGGTAAATGAAATGAAATGACACGCCCATGTATGACCTGCCCAGACCGCCCAGTTACAGCCAAAGGCCGGTCGTATGTGGAGCCACTCCTTCCACCCCAATCGTCCGGACTAAGGGCGGTCTTGATGGATGTCCTTAGCGTTCCCGATCTGCCTGAAGGATTCACTGCCGCCGACCCACTTTAGCCGCCGGCCGAATTCCTCCGATGACCCATAGAAGCAGCCAATGCGCCGCGAGAACTCGACGAGGATTACTCGATTTCCGGGTGATTGCTTCTTATCAGCGGTGTTGAGTGTAGTTATTATATCAGCGGTGTTACGATGAATACGGGTACGATCGTACCGCTGCGTACCATTATACGCCGCGAGGCGCTGCGTAGCGTTTACTGACACGAGGAATGCGAGGAAGGTCGATTGTATGCCGCCGCGAGGTCTTCGGCGCCCGATGAAAGCGGCCGGGGCCCGCCGCGAATACGGAAGTGTCGGCCCTGATGTATGGAGGTGGCTGAGTGAGCGGGTCATTACCACGGAGTACAGCTCTGCTCGGGGAGAGCGTAAACCCTCTGTGAGCCACAACGGCGTATTTCGGACGATGACATCAACTTGCTTTTCACTTAAAACCTTATTGCTCTCGAAACTTGTTCATTTATTTATGGCACTACCTAATCCTTCAAAACAACGCATAAAAGAACTAGAAAAAATATTTTTTGAGTTTATTTGGGGACGAAAGAATGATAAAGTAAAGCGTACAAAAATAATACAAAGTTATTCCAAGGATGGACTAAACATGATTGAGTTACAATCATTCATTAAAAGTATGAAATTAACATGGTTAAAGCGCATGTGGATCTCCAGTGCAGATTGGACTACTATTGCTAGAACAGAACTCCCAGATATACAAAACATGTTAACATATGGTTATAAGAAGTTAGAACTATGTAAAAGAAATACAACAAATCTATTTTATTTGAACCTTATAGATGCATGGGTTCAGTTTAATCAAGAATATTATCCATCAATAGAGGAACTTGCTTCGGAAAACATTTGGTTCTCAAATTAGACAAAGTACGGAACAACTATTATAAAGAAATGGAATGATAAAGGCCTGAGGTTTATAGGAGATCTATATAACCTACGTACTGGATTAATTCTTTCAAGACAAGATGTTGAAAGAACCTACGGCATACGTATGAACTTTTTATGTTACGCATCCCTTGTTCGAAGCTTACCAAAAGAAATTCGAAAAGAAATAGACAAATCGTTGATAATAAAACCAAACATCCCATACAAAATTAACCAGGTATTGAATACCAGCAATTTTCCCCAATTAGCATATCGAGCATTTGTTGGAAGTATGCGGAATTCTAACAAAGAGTCCAATCTACGTCTTAAAGCAAAGTGGACTACAGATATTGGCGAGTTCGTTGAAGGCACAGTGGAACAAATATCGAAGGCAACATCATATACATATTTTATATTTCTTCATTATAGAATAATAAGCAGAATATACGCCACAAATAAGTTTCTGCACAATATAAACTATGTAAACAATAATGCATGCTCCTTCTGTAGTGAAACATCGGAAACTATCCTTCATTTATTTTGGCAGTGTCCCAAGACTCAAATATTAATTAAAGAAGTATTATCCCACCTGAAACAGGAATACGGAATAGATATAATCGTGAACAAAGTAAGCTGGTTTTTTCTTAAAGACTTATCAAAAATAGCCATGCTTTTATTCACGCTTATTAAAGATCACATTCACAAATCACGTCTCAGGTCTTCTATGCCATCAACGATGGTCGTGTTGCAAATGATAAAGATTGAACTGCAAAAAGAACAACACATTGCAAAAACAAGCGACAAACTCGATCTCTTCCACCAGAAGTGGGGCAATCTTACAAGATTGTTAGCGTCCGCTCCGCCCCCGGGTGGGCGACTCGGAAACGTGTCAATTCACCAAATATAATTAAAAAAAAAACACACACACACACACCTACACCCCCCCCCACACACACACATACACACACACACACCACACACACACGCACACGCACACCCACACGCACACACACATGCACAAGCACCTAAACTGATACAAACACATTGCACAAGCACACCGACACATGCATGTACGCACACAGTCACAAACACAACTCAGTACAAACAGAAATGCCTACACATACATAAATGCAATCATTCCGTTTCTTTAACAGTGTAGTTTATGTTGTCTGTTTAATTACTTGTTTGTTTGGTTGCTCTTTGCTCACCTAGGTTACTGTTTGTTGTGTTTGAACGGAAGATTGTTGAACGTTACTGTGTTTAAACGCCGGCCTGTGGCGGAGCCCTGAGTTTTGCCGAGCATTGGGCCCCCGCCCCTATGACCCATCCGGGCCAACCTGGGTACCGGTCCCAATTGAAAGGGACCGGTCGGCCGCCCGGGCGGGCGGGGCGCCGGCCTGTCGAGTGTCGGGTCGGGTCGGCGCTCCCCTCGCCCGGGCGGTGGTTAGGGGGCACCCCCGGGAAAAATGATTTTCCGGGGGTGCGGGCGGGGGCCCGCGGCCCGTGATTCGTTACGCCAACGAACAATCGAAACGGAAGGAGTGGCGCCCGCTCACTGTCTTCGACAATCGAGTATACTATGTTGTGCATGCTGTGCGTCCTGCTATGCATATGCTGACGATCTCAACCCCGGCCAGAAATAAGCGGTATTGCTGCACGCTGTTGCAGTTTGTGTCTGCAATTTGTGTTTGGTGATTGTTGTCTGTGCAATAAGCTGTGAAGTGTGCCGTGTTCAATAAACTTCAGCGAATATGAAAAAAAAAACTTGCTTTTCACGAATGATTGCGCTGCGAACTGTGAATGTTCTATGGTGTCCAGTGCCGTCAATGTGGTCCAGCTTCCGCAATGCTATGCTATTCAGCTGCTAAAGTTACGTAAGGATTGTTGTTAGGTGTATGTATTGCAAGTATCATTCAAGTATCATGGAATTCTATTGACGCTTTTTTTCTAATCGGGTGTGTAACTAGTTTCTGCTTTCAGGTGCGGTCTTTGTACATGCACATTCAGTAAGTCTACACCTAGTTGGAACGAACCTCCCAGGATTTGTTGTTTTGACTTTTTGACTGATAACCGTTTCACACCTCGCGTTACATTTTGACCTCGTATCACAGTTCTACCAATGAGCGCTGGAGCATAGTCCCACAAACTGACGCACCAACCGAACCGTTTCATGGCCCGGCTCACCACCATGGCTGAGGGTCGCACCCTACTCAGACTTTCCCATTGTGGCTGAAATGCGACTAAGTTTTCCTAAATTGGGCTGCTATTACAACTAATAGTTATCCCTCGCCGGACCTATTGGTTTTCTAAATGTTCCATGCTAAATGTTTCTAAATGTACATACGCGCCGGCCGAGGGGGTGGGTGGGTACGACCCCCCCCCCCCCTTCGCCGTTTCGCCCCTGGTGGAGCTAGCGCGGCGCGGAAAAAACGAGCGTGTGTGCCGTTACGAGACGCAGAGATTGCTACCCGATTTTAAGGTCCTAGGTCAACCGGTGACCTCTGGGATCAGGTCAAGTGCCCCAAAGTACGGTTCCGTTTTTGGTAAATAACTTCGCAAAAAACGGCCGCAGAACCGCGATTTTGACAGCATCGTGTTTGCCTCGCTCATGCACCTCGAATGATATGCTTTTTGTTTGGGAGAGGTCAAGTTAGGGCGTTGACCTCAGGTCACGGTCAGGTCAGCGCCTCCAGGTCACGAAGCTGGTCGAAATAGGTCATGTTGCATATCATTCGATTCATATCATTCGATTCTTCCTGAGTCCATTGGTGGCTTTCCCGACTCGCTGGCTCAATTTGATCGGGGGTTATTGACGAAAAACTAATATGACCCTAATGACGTCATAAATGACGTCACGCAAGGTCAACATTGCAAAAGTGACGCATGTCGCCTTGCAAGGAGTGCATCAAATCACGATTCTGTGTGCTTGAGATAGTTAGAGATCGTTCCCGGCGTCAGAATAACAGTTTTCATTTTTCCCGATTGACTTATAATGGTGAGGTCATGAAAATGACCTGACCTCATATGACCTTACGGAAAATCCGAGATAGGTATACAAGTTGTGAGACTCAGATCCTGCAAGTTTCATTTCCCTGTAAAAGCTCCTCTGGCAGTGAGGGCGTTGCGAATTTGCGACATCTGAAGACCGTGCAGAGGCTCACTTATGACGTCATAGGCCAGTGACCTAACCTGACCCGAAAATGCGGTTGGTATCAAAAGATCCGGCTTGAAGCAAAGGTCAGTTATGCTAAGTTTCAGCTCTCTATCCCCAGCGTGTTCGGAGCTATCGCGAAAAACCCTATGGGGGGCGGCACCCCCCCCCCCTCGGCCGGCGAGGGTTATACTGAAATGCTCCCCACTGTGACTGAAATTCAGCCATGTTTGCGCAATGGCTTGTTTTATAGTGCTGAATGCGAGGAAAGGGTATCGCAAAGTGCCAACCACAACGTCTGAGCCTCTAAGCTCCTTCTGAGCATATTAGCTCGTAAAGACAATGTTGGGTATAAGCACCGACAAGTTCATGAATGCTTCCGCTATAAGTCCAGCATTTTATTACGACCTCAAAAGCCGGCGTTTGAGCACAAGTTCGTGGAATCCCGCAAGTGAGCGTTTGACGGCGGCTTCTACCGGTGGCACGCCTATCTCCGTGCACAGAGACCGTGGCAACTGGCGGTACGGGATGGTGATTGGTGACCCGTGACACCACCGGCCCCCGGAGACCGACATCCGGACACAGAGAGTCGGAGAACTCTGGGAACTGTTATCTGGCCGCTCTGGGGCGGTTATTTGGCCACTCTGGGACGGATATTTGGCCACTGTGGAGCGGTCATATGGCCACTGTGGAGCGGTTATCTGGCCGCTGTTGTCGGGCCAACAGCGGCTGTTCTGTCCACGGGGGTGCCGGTAACAAATTCCGACGGGCGGATGTCCCCAGTGGAGGGCGATGAGAAACCGGAAACGACTTCAGCTCAGAGACGCTAAGCCATAAAGCAAACCACAGCTGAACTATCACCAGTATATAAGGACATACATACACAGTGTCAGGTGTCAGGTCTACCGGTTCTCTGAGATCAGGTCAAAGAGCCAACAATCGAGGTCAATACGTCAATACTCAATTTCTTGTATACCTAACTAACTTTGGCAAAAAAGGTCGCTCTTGAACTATTTTTTTTTCTACCACCAGTCACCACGTTTGCCACGTCCAGCCGTGTCGGATAGGTAATAGGTAGGGATAGGGTAAGGTGCCTAATTAGTGACCCCCTTAATTTGAACCGTCATTGCTCACGCTCTGTGGGTGCCACTGTATTACTGGCTTGATTTTCGGAGAGATCGTTCATTTTTCTATTAAAATATAGTCATTTTCTGCCCCAATATTCACTAACTTATTTGTAGTGAGCATTTTGGCAGACCATTGCAAAAAACGCTAATAGGGAACTCTTCCCGATTAGCGACCGGGGAGGGTCGCTAATAAGTCTATGGGTTTCTCCATATTAAAAATGGCAAAAAAATGCGACGCCTGAAAAGATGAAATATGATCTCAAAAAGGTATCCTATACGCAAAGCACTCAATCACTCGAACATGCACGTTTATCCAACACATTTACGTAAGTAAAAACTGATCACGTGATGCACTGAAGGCGAAAAGAAGGCGGAAACCCAAATTTTGCGGGCTATCTCGTAAGATATTTGAGGTCCGCGCTGAATTCGGCACCCCTGCAGTCGGTGACGACATTTGGCATCCCTGCCACACATTGCAAGCTTCAGCAACACCTCATTTTCATTTCTCCCTTTTCCCCTTTCTTTCCCTTCTTGAGCTAGTTATTTGCGACCATGTCAGGCGCAAATAGGAAATATGAGTTGCGACACATTTTTAATCGCCGTGCTGTGCACAGTTGAGCGATTCACTATGGGAAAACGGCAATCAATTGAAAAAGGAATGTCGATTCAGAATAAAAAAGGTGCATCATCCTAATGTGCATCGCTTTTCATCAGAGAGGGCCCAAACACACACTTTTTGGATAAGAAACTCGTCATTTTTATTTAAACTCACCTGAAACGTCCCACCAGAAACATCGACGACCGGAAAATAATTTAATTTGATAACCAAAGTATGGCTGACCTTTTGACGATGTCTTTACCCCGTTTTCTCCTGCCAGTTTTTCTGTAGGGAGGTAGGTCGCAAATCGGAAAGGGTCGCTAATTAGGCACCTTACCCTACCTTTTGTTAAGGAATGCACAACCACGGAAAAATTCATGTCTCAGGTCCAGATCAGATTCAGCTGTTATAGAGAAATGTCGCTCAGAGCCCAGAGGTGAGGCTAGCATAAAGATAACGGCGGCCGGCTGTTTTTGGCTTGTTTTTGTTGGTTTTTATTAAAACTGGCCTCAGAACAGGACAGGAAGCCGGTGGATGAAGTTCATGCTTATAGTTCATAAGTTTCGCTTTGGCAGGCAATTATTTATTATGACGGTTCATTGGTGCATTTTTTGACCCGGTATCTCAACCCACTTGGCTAAAAACTCAGATGAACTCAGATGGCTTATGGCTGATGGCAGTGACTTTTCATGGTGTGTCAAAAGTGGAAATAGCCGCCCGGCTTTAGTTCGCCAGCCTTGTCAATAGATGGCAGTACCACAATATGGGCAGCGGATCGTGCAATTGACGTCAAATTTTGTTATCTGCTAAGAATTGAATGGCGGATCTTTTCATGCAAGAATCAAGTAAATCGGTCCACAACTTTTCTAGCAACAGAGATATGAATTCAAACACCCTGCCAGAGCGGCGGCGCGGCGGCCGGTGGCAGCCGTTACGCGCCGCCTGGGAGACAGGCGGCGCTGAACGGTTCCGAATTGGCACTGCATTAAAACCTGTTAACTGCTTGGAATAGTTATTATAGCAAAATTTTTATTCAAGTGAGGAATAACCAAGGGCAGGAAGTATGTATGCTTGTGTGCGTACTATGTAAGCCAAGAAACTGCATTAGCAGATACTCGCTAATATTAGATCCAGCCAAGTCCAAACGAATTCCAGCTGGTGTGTTTCTGATGGGTCAACAATATTTATCGTTCGATGGCGGATACAGTTTTAACAATACAAAAAATATTTTTGCACAGCTCTATTCCTTGAATAATTCTCTTCAACGCCTCATTCCTAGTTAAGCGAATTAGCCCACCATGGTTGAATAAATAAGGCGATTTCGCCCATGGGTGAAACTTTGACATTACCATTGGGGTCCCAAACGTCCAAGGGGGCCTCCATTTAGTGGGGGGCCTCCAAGCAATTAGGGGCCTCCAATCGTGGAAGCGGTAATTTACGAACCACGCCAGGGCCTCCTCTAAGAAATTTTCACTGGGGTACCAGAGGCTCAGAAGCCAAACCCAGGGTAGGTACTAGGTACCCTCAAATCCAGTTTTCTCATCGGATTTAGGCCACTTATTTTCCGTCACAGCTCGGATGCCATGATTTAATTTTTTAATATTAATAAAGAAATGACAGGTCACCTGACCCTACTGGTGGTTCCAGGCCAGCAGGGCCAGGGTGACATTGTATGTAAATTTCCCCCGCGGCGTCCGAAATCGATGAAAATTTCTGGCTTTTTCACTTTCGACAATAAAACAAAATGCCTCTATTATAAAAAAGAATTTAACTGCACAGCATTGCGCAAGGAATCTAACCGACCCCAGAAAGTGTGAGGGTTAATAACCCTCGCCCGCACCTGGGGTGAGGGTTGCCACCCCCCATGTTAGTTTTTTTTCTGCTCTACACTGAAAATTTTAAAAGTTAGAAACCTGATTTTTTGTATAGCTGTTTTTTATCTTTTCTCAGCGTCCAATAGAAATTTTAAGTTTCTGTGGCTTTTGGGTTTGGAGATATGACCTTGTTCTTCAGGTCATGTCATGCCCTAAATGACGAATACCCAATGTCTTGCGTTGGCTATGGGCCTTGTGAGCTTTTGACACCCTGATTTCGTTTTTTTTTTTTGCCAGTCTTACCTCCCACCTATCATTGAACATGTTGTTCTGCGATGTAGGTACAGATGTCAAGGTCAGGGTCAAGGTCAACCTAGGTCATCTAAAATTGTTGCGTTTTAGGCAAGCTGAATTTACTTTTCGTGAAGTTTCTTTGACCGCATGTTTAGTAAAAGCTTCTCAGTTCATGGTGTCATGTACAGGGACCCGCAGTTGCTACTGTACACATATATTACCAATTTAGAATTGCGCTATTATTTGCTAAGTGCTGGCCATTGGAGAAAGGAAATGTAGCGCAAAGTATGGAGGAATAACACATGTTTGCTCCTAGCACGTATGTTTTGTATAATTCCTCATACCGCAACAGATATTCTTCCAAAACTACAATCGTGCTATTTTTACGCGCCGGTTGCCTCCCCAGAGCCCGTCCTTGGTATCGCCATGGATGAAGTAGATACTGAAGTAGATGCCTTGTTTTTTGAAAAGTTAAGCCCCTTTGGAGCACATTGGAAGGTTTCAGAAGATGCAGGAAGATGGCAAGGTAAGATTGGTAAGGTTTTCTTATGGTTGGAAGGTCTGAGTGGCCTAAGATATTACTGTAAAGAGGGGCTGTTGACGATACTGGCGCACATTGCTTCTCGCCGTATGTCGTCAAAAATCATATAATTTGGGCCGTAATTGGTTAATCACTTATTTATATGTTCAATTTTATGTTCTTTATATGTTTGTTATATGTTTGACACATCATATCTCAAGCTTATACATGCCGCTGATGATATAGCCATGGTTTTGTTTGTGACACAATTTCTGTCTTGGTAGCGCATGATAGGTGGTGGATGATGCATTGTTAGTTGTGAATTGCTTAAGTTTTTGATAAGTTTTTAGTTTGGCAAAATCAGTTAGTGTACCTATAAATTGGTCCACTGCTCACTGCTCAGTACCTACTCACTGCTCACCCATATCAGTTTCCTACGTATTTCTCTGAACGGCTGACTAGAGTGCAACACACTTCAGGACTCAGGAGCAGTTAACTGGCATCATGTCATTTCAGCTAATTTTTATAACCTGCTTGCCATTTGCCAATGCCCTGATTTCAAAAGTAGAGTTGAATGATATTGGATCAAAAAACACATCTAAATAAATCATGTTCTCAGCCTGAAAAACTGAACCATTTGACAGTAAAAAGAAAGCCTAACGGCAGCCAGTGTCAACCACAAAAGAGTGCCGACCCTGGTCCCTGACATCAGCTTCCTTCTTTTCTCAAAAGTCGAAAGGTCCAGAGTTGTACGAAGAAGTTTGTGAGCTTCCCTCCATTGAATGATATATAACAATCACTTTTTTAGAACGAGTGCTAGACAAACTGTGTAGATATCAGATAGATTTAAGCAAGATCAAAGTCATTTTAAACTATGTAAGCCTAGCAGATGAGGTGTTAAGCTTTTGGGTACTTTTGTTAGGTAGTATCCTGTCAAGGTATTATTATTATTATTTTTTTTTTTTGCTCAACATCATCGCAATGTAAAATACTTTTTTTGTGATGTTGTGGCCTGTGGGGAAACAGTTTGCCTTGGAATGCCCTCACTCTCCATTTCATTATGGTATGCTCAGGTATCTAATTTCCCTCTCTCTATCTTTGTTTCAGATCAAAGAGATGGGTTCAGTTTTCACGGTGTGCTGACTTGAATTGGCATCCTGTGATTTGTGATGTGAATTATGATGCACGCACTCGCAGGTGCACGCCCGCTGCGGACACGTGTGACGTGACGGCAGCAGGCGGACGGGGTGTGAACTGTGAACTGGCTCGACCGAAAATTGTTTAAGTTATCACAGCGTGTGTAACTGACTAACATACCTATGGGCATACCCATTGAGCGGATAATGCGTTCGTGTGCATTATCGTGTTTGCATTTATTCCCGATATACTCTGGTGGGAGATGTGAATTGGAAACCAACTTGGTGCTACGACACCGTTTAGTAGGCATGTGGCACGTCGTTTCTCGAAGACTTCCTATCAGTCTATATGTATTGTAAACATTGTGTGTCATCTTTCACCTTAGTTGTCATTTGAACCTGTGTTAAATTCTGAACCTCAGACCGGAACAGACTAGGAAATCGCACGCGAAATTCATTAAGTTGCAATAGCATCAATCACACGCAAGTAGGTGCGTGCTATGGATGCGAGTGCGACCGGGGTTTATTTGAATAGGCTCTCGGTCTCGCACATGATTTCTGACTGCGGAAAGAGTCGGTTTCAGCCTCTACTCAGTATGCATTTCGCTCATGCGACGGCAAATATAAGTTCAATACGGAAACAGTTTTTTAACGAAACGGCGTATGGTAAGCTTATAATCCTGGAATGCTTCTTGAAAGAAATTTTAAATGATGCAGATGTTCGTTAATCGATATGACAGCATTTGTCTTGATCTTTATAAGTTAGTCAAAATGGCTGTAGTAATGATTCGGATGTTTCACGGCGAACGGCACATTCCCTGTGCCGACGACTGAGTCCGAATGCTTAAGATGATCAGCAAGAGGGCAACCCGAGTGATAGACAAAGTCGTTTGATCGAAGGTATTTGCAGGCAGAAGGCGCCTGGCCTGGCCATGAGAGCTAACAATACGACGTGCTGAGGTAAAATCAGCCAGTCGCGCTCGGCAAACGACCCATGCACACCATTCTTTCCAAAACGATAGAGAGTCTATGGAACCGCCCTGTACCACTCTTTCGGGACCCGACACTGTTGGCCGATGCCCAACTTAGCCGCGGCTGGTTAAGGCCATGTAACTTGCCGGTCATTTTCGGACTTTGCTGGTATTGGCCGCTGCCTGACTGGGCGGCGGCGGCGGGCTGTCCTTAGCAGGGACCAGTTTGCTCGATAGGTGGCAGCACTTTCGGGCGGTCGCGCAGTACAATGGGAATTCCGCGGAGTTGCCGATCCAGGTAGTAGGCAGGGGTGGATTTTTATATTAAGTTGGGGTTGCACGTGCAACCCCAACTTTGAATTGTGCAACCCCAACATCGGTTTGTGCAACCCCAACTTTACAACTGAAATAAATCGGCTGGCGACTCGAATGGTGCCGCCCCCATAACCCTGAGCCATCCCAAAACTCTATGCCACCCGTTGACTTGGCACCATCTTTCAAAAGAGCCCTACCCATCATGTAGGCAATAGTCACCCCTCAACTATCTAGTTGCCGCCTCTTTAGACCTCAAATGTAGGTGCCGCTCCCTCGAATGTAGGTGCCGCCCCCTCGAATGTAAGTGCCGCCCCTCGAAGGTAGGTGCCGCCCCTCGAATGTAGGTGCCGCCCCTCAAATGTAAGTGCCGCCCCCTCGAATGTAGGCGCCGCTCATAAAATGTAGGCGCCATCCCCTCGAATGTAGGTGCCACCCCCTCGAATGTTGGTGCCGCCCCTCAAATGTACCTAAATGCCGCCCCTCGAATGTAGGTGCCGCCCCCTCGAATGTAAGTGCTGCCCCCTCAAATGTTATAGTCCGTTTTTCTTAAGTTCGACCCTCACTGTAATCATCTCTTTGAACACAGCACGAGAATTGCTAGCTGAATTACTTGGAAAACTGGCTGGCGCACATTGATTTCACAGACGATTAATTTTACTCAAAAAATATTTCTTCCTGGCTCTTATTTCCCAGACTCCTAGCTCGTATTTGCCTTTATATACAACCCCACAGGGATAGACATTTTGTCATAAATTATAACTGAACTGATCAATAGATCGCACGGCGTTTAACAGAACGGTATATCATCCGTGTTTAAAACTTATTAGCAAAATATTATTGATGTATGCAGTACAATGTGCGCTAACCAGTTTTCTGAGTAATTCAGCTAGCAATTCTCGTGCTATGTTCAAAAAGATGTTTACAGTGAGGGTCGAACTTAGAAAAACGAACTATAGTGCCGCCCCCTCCCTCGAATGTAGATGACGGCCCTCCTCGAATGCAAGTGCCGCCCCCTCGAATGTAGGTGCCGCCCCCTCGAATGTTGGTGTCGCCCCCTCGAATGTAGGTGCCGCCCCCTCAAATGTTAATGTCGCCCCTCGAATGTAGGTGCCGCCCCCTCAAATGTTAGTACCGCCCCCTCGAATGTAGGTGCCGGCCCTCCTCGAATGCAGGTGCCGCCCCTCCTCGAATGCAGGTGCCGCCCCCTCAGATGTTAGTGCCGCCCCCTCGAATGTAGATGCCGGCCCTCCTCGAATGTTGGTGCCGCCCCCTCAAATGTACCTTAATGCCGCCCCTCGAATGTAGGTGCCGCCCCCTCGAATGTAAGTGCCTCCCCTCAAATGTTAGTGCCGCCCCCTCGAATGTAGGTGCCGCCCCCTCAAATGTTAATGTCGCCCCTCGAATGTAGGTGCCGCCCCCTCAAATGTTAGTACCGCCCCCTCGAATGTAGGTGCCGGCCCTCCTCGAATGCAGGTGCCGCCCCTCCTCGAATGCAGGTGCCGCCCCCTCAAATGTTAGTGCCGCCCCCTCAAATGTAGATGCCGGCCCGCCTCGAATGTTGGTGCCGCCCCCTCAAATGGACCTTAATGCCGCCCCTCGAATGTAGGTGCCGCCCCCTCGAATGTAAGTGCCTCCCCTCAAATGTTAGTGCCGCCCCCTCGAATGAAGATGCCGGCCCTCCTCGAATGTAGGTGCCGCCCCCTCAAATGTTAGTGCCGCCCCCTCGAATGTAGGTGCCGGCCCTCCTCGAATGCAGGTGCCGCCCCCTCAAATGTTAGTGCCGCCCCCTCGAATGTTGGTGCCGCCCCCTCAAATGTACCTAAATCCCGCCCCTCGAATGTAGGTGCCGCCCCTTCAAATGTTAGTGCCGCCCCCTCGAATGTAGATGCCGGCCCTCCTCGAATGTAGGTGCCGCCCCCTCAAATGTTAGTGCCGCCCCCTCGAATGTAGATGCCGGCCCTCCTCGAATGTAGGTGCCGCCCCTCGAATGTAGGTGCCGCCCCCTCAAATGTAAGTGCCGCCCCCTCGAATGTAGGCGCCGCTCATTAAATGTAGGCGCCATCCCCTCGAATGTAGGTGCCACCCCCTCGAATGTTGGTGCCACCCCCTCGAATGTTGGTGCCGCCCCTAAAATGTACCTAAATGCCGCCCCTCGAATGTAGGTGCCGCCCCCTCGAATGTAAGTGCTGCCCCCTCAAATGTTAGTGCCGCCCCCTCCCTCGAATGTAGATACCGGCCCTCCTCGAATGCAAGTGCCGCCCCCTCGAATGTAGGTGCCGCCCCCTCAAATGTTAGTACCGCCCCCTCGAATGTAGGTGCCGGCCCTCCTCGAATGCAGGTGCCGCCCCCTCAAATCTTAGTGCCGCCCCCTCGAATGTAGATGCCGGCCCTCCTCGAATGCAGGTGCCGCCCCCTCAAATGTTAGTGCCGCCCCCTCGAATGTTGGTGCCGCCCCCTCAAATGTACCTAAATCCCGCCCCTTGAATGTAGGTGCCGCCCCTTCAAATGTTAGTGCCGCCCCCTCGAATGTAGATGCCGGCCCTCCTCGAATGCCGCCCCCTCAAATGTTAGTGCCGCCCCCTCGAATGTAGATGCCGGCCCTCCTCGAATGTAGGTGCCGCCCCCTCAAATGTTAGTGCCGCCCCTTCGAATGTAGGTGCCGGCCCTCCTCGAATGCAGGTGCCGCCCCCTCAAATGTTAGTGCCGCCCCCTCGAATGTAGGTGCCGGCCCTCCTCGAATGCAGGTGCCGCCCCCTCAAATGTACCTAAATGCCGCCCCTCGAATTCAGGTGCCGCCCCCTCGAATGAAGGTGCCGCGCCGCCCCCTCAAATGTTGGCCCCGGCCACTTATGCATAGGTGTCATCGGTCATCCCATAAAATGAAGGTGCCGTCCCTTCGAATGTAGTTGGCACCCTAGGGTGTAGTTGCCGCCCCCTAGGGCCTAGTTGCAGTGCAGCCCCCTCAAATGTAGGTGCCACCCCCTGAGTGTACGTGCCACCCCTTGAAATGAAGGTGCCTTTCCCTCACATGTAGATAGATGCCCCCCCCCCATGCGTGGGTGCCGCCCCTCAAGTTAGGGTGCTGCCCATAAAATGTAATGTAGGTGCCGCCCCCTCTAAGTGTAGGCGCTGCCGCCTCAAGTGCAAATGCCATCGCCGCCCCCTCTAATGTAGGTACTACCCTCCTCTCAAGAGCTTGAGCTGTCACAAGGCCGTATAGAGCTGTCGGACATGCAAAAATGACCAGTTAACAAAATCGTGGATTTCGATTCCTGGTGCGCCGCTCACCGCTCAGTGGGGGGGGGGGGGGGGTGCCCAGTGGAGGTCGCAGGGGGGCATCAGGGCCATGGCCCCCCAAAGACAAATCAGGGGCCATCATATAATTTGCCCCCTTAAACAACCGATGGGCCCCGATAGGCGTAGGGGCCCTGGCTCTTACCCGATTGTTACGAGGCTCAAGAAACCAACGCCGGGTATTATGTAACAGCCCCCATACCGGTCTTTGAGTATCCTGACTTCTGAGGGCGCTTCAGTGGCCTTCAAGGGCCCACCTTGACCGATGAGGGCCCACATCGACCGATGAGGGCCCACATTGACCTCTCAGGGCCCTCCACTGACCCTTGAGGGCCCTAAAGCGGCATCAGGAGTCCCCCAACCGTCCTTTGAGGGCCCCACACTGATCTCTTGGTGGCCTCATTTCTGTCTCTGGGGTTCAGGACTTACCTTTGGGTGCCGGTCACTAAGAGCCCGCATCGACCTCTGAGGGCCTCAAACTGGCCTTTGAGGGCCCTGTACTGGTCTCGAGGGCTCCCAATCTGGTCTCTCGGGGGGGGGTCCACGCCTCTAATGGCCTCATTTCTTTTTCTGGAGGCCCTAGACTGGCCTTTGGGTGTCCCCGAGGGCCCGTACTGACTTCTGAAGGCTCGATGCCGGTCTCTAAGGGTATCGGCCTCTGAGGGCCCTATGCTGACCTCTGGGGTCCAACACCGACCCATGCTGGTCTTTTAGGGCCCCACACTGACCTCTGAGGGCTCCACGCTGGCCTGTAAGGTACCTGTAAGATAGATAAGATACTTTGTACTGGTCTCTGAGGGCCTCACACTGCCGGTACGGACCCACGCTGGTCTTTTGAGGGTCCAAACTGGTCTCTGACGGCCCAAACTGGCCTCCTAGGGCCCAACACTGTGGCTTCGGATGGCCCAATTTCTGTCTCTGGCGGACAAAGACTAACCCTTGGGCACTTCTGAGGGCCCGTACTGGCTTCTGGAGGCCCGATGCCGGTCTCTTAGGACCAACATTGGCCTCTGAGGGCCCATCCTGGCTTTTGAGGACACTCTGTCCGGTCTTTTAGGGCCCCATACTGACCTCTGAGGGCTCCACGTTGGTCTGTAGAAATCACACTGGCCTCTGAGGACCCACGTCGGCCTCTGATGGTTCCAAACTGACCTTTGAAGGCCCTGTACTGGTCTCAGAGCCCAGAGGGCCCTAAACTGGCTTCTAAGGGTCCCAAACTGGCCTCTGAGGGCCCCAAACCGGCCTCTAAATGTCTCACACCGGCTGCTGATAACCCCATTTCTGTCACTGACACCCAAGGCTGGCCCTTGTCTCTTGGGTGCCTCTGAGGGCCCCGTACTGGCTTCTGAAGGCTCTATGCCGGCCTCTGAGGACCCATGACGGTCTCTAGGGGCCCTGTGGTAGTGTGCTCCTCGATTGTCTCCCTGGAGCCGCCTCTGCGATGACTTGCCCGCCGGCGCATGGGCCGACGGCTGGGGTCAGCGGGCGCGGTTGGAATGTGGACCAGTCTTGTTCGAGACACAATGCAAGCGGGAGCCCTACTGTCGCTTATAACAGGCCCCACACTGGACTCTGAGGGCCCCAAACTGGCCTCAATGGGCCCCAGCCGGTCTATGGGGTCTCTACACCGCCACTGATAGCCCTATTATGGTCTCTGGGGTGCCAGGTTAGTCTGGTCCCTGAGGGCCCACATCGGTCTCTGAGCCTGGGGGCCCATACAGCCTACAGGCCTTTGAGGGCCAATACTAGCCTTTGAGGGTCCTACACCGACCTCTGAGGGCCCCGAATCGGACTCCTCTGAGGGACCCACACTAGCCTCTGATGAACCCACTCCGGTCGCTGGGGGCTCACGATTGAACTTTGGGTGCCTCGCACTGGGCTCTGAGGGCCCACATTGACCTCCGAGAGCTCCACACTGGCCTGTAAGGGATCATATTGGGCTGGCCTCTGATGACCAACTGGTTTTGGAGGGCCAGTACTGGCCAGTGGCCACTCAGGGTCCCAAACTGGCTTTTGAGGGCCATAACCGGCATCTGATGGACCGAACCGGACCCTGGTGGCCCAAAACAGGCCTCAGAGGGCCCCGCACCAGACTCTGAGAGTCCCATTTTTAGTCTCTGGGGTCCAAGGAAGAACTTTTGGTGTTTCATGCTGTCCTCCAAGGTTCCCTGTCAGTCTCTGTTGGTCTCCATGTTGGAATTTCGGAATTAGAGGGCCGTTATCTCGTCGCAGCGGGCCGGCATTAAGGTCTATTATGTACCATATCGGGGTCACATCGGTTTCTGAGGTCCCATGTCTGCTGCCAAGGGTCCCTGGTCTCTGATAGTTCCATTTAGGTCTTCGAGAGCCCGGGCCTGCCCATCATAGGCGCCTCATGCTATCTTCTTATTCTCTGCCGATCTCGGAGGGCCCCTGTCGATCTGTTTGGCCCGTGCAGGTTTTTAAGGGCCGCTGCTAGTCTCTGAGAGCCCCATGTCATTAGTTGTGTCTATTTTGGGTCGCATTGGCACCACACATGTCTCTTAGGGCCCATACCAGTCAAGGGGTCCCACATTGACCTCTTAAGGAGTAAGGACCAACGTTGGCCTCAAGGGCTCACACCACCTCAGAGGTTCCGAACTGGCCTTTGACGACCCCGCACTGGCCTTTGATGACCCCGGGCCCGCACTGGCCTCTGATGGCTCAGGCAGCTCTCGTAAGACCCACGTTGGAGTTCAAAGACCCATACTGCTGTGCGAGGTCTCACCCGGTTTATGAGGGTCAATCTCAATACTGGCCTTAAATGATCTTACGCCGGGCTTATATAAGGGTCTCATACTGGTTTCAGAAGTTTTCCGCTACTTACGAAAAACTTCAGGGGGAGGGGGGCGGATATTCGCCCCCCTCCGCGGTACGCGGGCTAGGCTAACACACCGCCCCCCCCCCCAGCGAGGGTCTACAGGGGCCCCTTTGCCAATTTGCCCCCCCCCCCCAAACGCCAAGTTTACGACCGTACCTGGTGGCGCCCACTTCCGGACTATTGCGCCCCTCGGAACCGCTTTGGGCGCCCTTTCAGGGCTGTGCAACCCCAATAAAAAACAAAAAAATCCACCCCTGGTAGTAGGTAATCCATGGTATCGCCTATAGCTTCCGTTCCCGCTACGTGAATGAAAGTCACGTGACTACTACAGGTTTGCGCTCAGTACTAACACACCTAGCCCGAGGGCCGGTCCGTAGCGGGGAGGGGTAGAACGCCTGAGCTCCAGCGCAGTGGAGGTGGTGGTGGCCCGTATCATAAAGAGGCAACCGTAAGCAGAACTACAATTGCCGCAGTATAAGATTATGATCAAGTTTTCTTTAAATGTATTGATTGACAAGAAAGTGCAATGCTTATCCGATATAATAAAACGGTGTCCAAGGCCTTGGAAGAACTATAAAACATATTCAGCAACGTATAAATTTCTGATACAGGCCATGACCTTTCACCTTGCCTCCGGGGAGGACCGCTCAGGAAGCCACATACCGAACGAATCGAGGCCTCGCATGGCGCGGCGGCAGAGGAGGTGGATAAACCATCGCCAGATCTTTCGGTTACTTATGTTTCCAGAAGAAGGAGGAGGGGTGGAGGGCGAGGACTGTTTTCACCCCACTCACCAATCCTTTCCTTATTAACCCGCGCACCGACGGGGGTCTGCGCCAACTTAGTACCGACGGGGGGGGGGGCGGATGACCGCCCCCCCCCCCTGAGATCTCGAGAACGAAGCAAGATAGCGACAAGCGGTAAACGGCATCGGATACGCACGGTCAAGATCTACAATTTTTACTAAGGTCATTTTCAGGTCAGGTCAAAGATGACGTCACAGGGGTCGAAAAAGTCAAAATGGTGGCGCTGAATATGGAGAGAGTTTTTCTCGAATAACTTTCGAATTAGTCAAGATAGGAACAAACTAAGGGCATCATCGTGATCCTCTCGTCAATCCGCATCGAATGATATATATGTTGACCTCGAAAGGTCAAGGTCAAAGGTTGACCTCAGGTCACGTGACCTCGAGGTCATCATGTATATCATTCGATGCGTCTTGACGAGCTGAACACAATGAGACCATCCACGCGTCTGTATCTTGTTCCTGTACGGAGTTATTGGCCAAAAACCTTTGGTGACCTTTGATGACGTCACATGACCTCACAGCTGCCCAACAGCAAAACAGACCTCAAGGTAGTGAAGGTTGGTCGTATATGAAGTCATGTATGGTATATGGGGCCATTCCGACCCGTTTTAGTGGTAAAAACAGGGAGTTGATTTTTCCCCCATTGACTTATAATGGGGAGGTCGCGAAATTGACCTGACCTTAGGTCACCGATATCAAAATTCCGAGATATACAAATTGTAGCTACTAATGACCTAATAACATCCTGCGACTTTCAAAGGCCTCCGACATCTACTGTAGCTCTGGCACGGTGACAAAGTTGCAAAAAAGTGACTTGAGGTTGGGTCATTCAAAGTGACCTGGTGACCTGACCTTGAAAGGTAGGAGGTTCAAACTTGCACACCATGTGTAAAATTGATAAGGGAATAGTCATACCAAATTTCGCGGCGCTACGCGCTGCGGTTTTCCCGCTATTCGCGAAAAACCTCAGGGGGGGCGGATATCCGCCCCCCCCCCGTCGGTGCGCGGGTTAACTTATAGCTTAACGATAAAATGCAACACAATGGTGGCCGTCACGAGATGTAGCGAAGAGTGCCTCAGCCACACCGGTTTTGAGTAAACTTTAAGCATTGGAATTCAGGCCAGTGATCCTGAAGCATTATTTTATTTTAGTCGTGCATAAGCTGGGATAACGTGGTTCAAGTTAATTGCGAAGAAACGGTATGAGTTTTAAAACATTTATGAGGCTAGTCGCGCCAAATAGTAGGTATACGTTTGTTGTAATATGTCAAATAGAATGTTGACGTGCTATCCAGATGATGGAATTTATTTGACACAAAAGTCAAAAAGTGGCATCGTTAGTCATCCTGCATACCTATAAATCGATTCGTCACCTTGGTTCGAGCTCAATAGTTCTTTTCGCGGATGATCGGTTTCGTTTTTTTTTGGGGGGGGGGTACAGTTTATGAGCCAGTAACCACCCTCCCCAGTCCCCCAAACAACAATTGTTGACAAATACTGTGATGGCCTAAAAACTGCCCTCAATTGTGTAACGTAGGGAAGAATGAGGTAAGTTGAGCCGCTTTTTGTTTTTCGTAAGCTACATGGGCTAACTTACTGATCATTTTTCTGCGTTTACGGGTTGGACGGACAGAGTGGTCATTGCGCATGTAATGGTGGCCAGAAATGTTTCATACCGCTTATTTTTGTACTGGCTACGTCAAAAATCATCTTGCACGTTGCTCATCTTACCCCATGGGCGGGGTAAGTTGAGACACGTCGTGGGGAAAGATGAGCATGGATAGAAAAAGCGAACCTCTTCTTTTCCCGGGCGCGGCGAAGAGTGGGCTCTTTTATATACTCCCTGGCATACATACTTATGGCAAAGTTTTTTTCCTCCATCAAAAAGTGACTGTTTAAAGCCTTCCAATAACTCGTCAAGTTTTCTATCACGAAAAAAATCATTTTATCCTTCAGATAATCTGCAAATCACTTACAACTTGTGTAATCAACAAAGAAAAACAATTTCCTACCATTTTTATTTAGCAGAAACAAGCGCAGCTCAGTTTGGTTTTCGACAGCGGAGACAACAATGGCTTATCCGGCTCATCTTCCCCCAGGTGAAAATGGCTCATCTTGCCCCACCCGTGGCCATTTTCGTTTAATGACACCCGCTAAGGAAAATAACCATGCACCGCAGATAACAACCATCTCATTTTAAAGGCAAAACATGTCTTAGTTATCAGGGGCGATACCACATGTTACCGGGTGCTGAGCGTGAGAACGTTGCCGTCTCACGTGAAAGACTGCAGCATCGTAGAAGCGAACGGCACATGGAAGCTCAAGTCAGCGCCATAAGAGCTGAGAAACATGGGGTGGCTAAACTTGCCCCTTGGCTCATCTTACCTCACTCTCCCCTATTTGGGGCTCTCAACCTTGATTTGTTAAAGTTATTTGTCTGTTCAGTATAAAAGCTGTCAAATTTGCCATATCATTAAACTTTTATTCAGTTTGTATTTCACATTTATCTAAAATGAACAATTTTGTCACTGGCTTCTTTTATGAATGGAATTGGATGGTCGCATGAATGAACGAATGAATAGCTCCATTTGAGCATCAGCTGAAATCAATCCTAAAATTTAATCTACCAGTCTGCAACGAAAAGGTTTAAAAACCAGTGCCAGTTAAGTGCAGTTTCTAATCTATGCCGTTTTTATTAAGTGTCTCATAGCTCCTTAATCTTGAGCCGCTTCTCTCACGACTCATTTTTGTGGTGCTTACATTGTTCAAGAAGTTATAGTATTCGAGCTCGTTGGTCTTAAAAAATGTTATCGAAGTAAATTAAAGTGCTTCGGGCGTCGGCACTTTAAAACCAATCGATATTTAACCCTCACCCATTTAGGCATTTCTTTTCAGCGTCTTACATGTAGCAGAGGGGCGTAGAAACCCTCAGCCATTCGGCCCTTGATAAAAAGAGCCAGAGCTTCGCTGAAAAATAAAAAGAGCGAGCTGCTCGTGACGAGAGAAATCCGATGATTTGAGGGTCCTGGTCATCGCTGACGAGAAAAAGCCAATTATTTTTATGTCCTGGTCAATGCTGAGATCCTAGGTCACTGATTGACCTCCCAGATCAGGTTAATAACCCAAAAGCACGGAAAATTGGGTCCTGCTAGAATTTCTACAATTGAAGTTTGCTAGGACTTGGCTTGCTTCTGACTCCGAATTTGCACTTGCTTTGATCAAAGATGTTGTATCAAAACATTTGGGGTAGGACGGGTCACGCCAGATCACCCATTAGGCGTTCTGCCGGCTATCCATAGAATGTTAACCAGCACTTACAGCCTTGCAACATATTGCATAGGCACTATAACTGATACCTAAGTATGCCTAGTTTTCAAATGCTAAAATGGGTGCTAAATTTCAAACCAACACTTCCTAAAAACCACAGTAAAAAGGTGTAAATTTAAGGAAGTTAACCGAGATCATTTCAAGTAAATGACCTTAACCTGAGTTTCACGTGACCTTGGCACCCACAACAATCAATGAGACAAACATTAGATAGTATATTTCACATGTTGTCACGTTGCTAATCACGAAACGACTATGGAAACACACAGAAGATGTGCGCTGACTTTCAATTGCTATTCTGGCCTGACATGATCTTGAGAAAAATAATCACAGGTTAAAGGTAATTTGGTTCAGGGATTTAAAATTCTCAGACAAGATGCAAAAATGATAAGGGCTGTTCAATTTTCCGGGAAGTTGTAAAATTGATTAACTCCAGGGCACCAAAGAATCGTCGCAATCCTTCGCTTTGCCGCGATTTATTGGTGAAAAACAGGGGTCGCGGTCTACTTACCTCTACTTATATGTGTGGTGAGGGCTAATATTCATTTTATCACTGTTGATGAATGTGCAACAATTTCTATATGAACTGAGACCAGTCCATATGAGTATGTTTTTCTCACGGACAATGACAATATAAAAACAATGCAAATAAAACCAAACGTTTCGGACATCAACGTGCCTTCGTCAGTGGAGACAAATAAGTATAGGTTTAACATCGATGAGAACTAAATGCGGCACCGTCTCGGTCTGGCCAGCCGGGTTGCCGATAAAATACACAAATGTTTATAAGCTTCCATGATGTGCTTAAAAAACTGCTGAAAATATATCTTTAATTAAAAAATAAAGATAACTACTTCATCGATTTTATCGAAAGTAAACATGTATGCCTAATTACTTATTTCTTGCCACTGACGGAGTCACTTTTTTGTGCGAAACGTCTGATTTTATTCGCATTGTTATTGTATTGTCATTCCCAGTGAGAAAAAAAGGATAACTCTTCAGTTAGTAACCATAAGTAGCGTGGCACGCCACTCTACATTTATAGTTGTATAGTCTCATCTAATTCTCTCTCTCTCTCTCTCTCTCTCTCTCTCTCTCTCTCTCTCTCTCTCTCTCTCTCTCTCTCTCTCTCTCTCTCTCTCTCTCTCTCTCTCTCTCTCTCTCTCTCTCTCTCTCTCTCTCTCTCTCTCTCTCTCTCTCTCTCTCTCTCTCTCTCTCTCTCTCTCTCTCTCTCTCTCTCTCTCCTCTCTCTCTCTCTCTCTCTCTCTCTCTCTCTCTCTCTCTCTCTCTCTCTCTCTCTCTCCCTCTCTCAACAGCGAAACGGCTTATTGTAACACAATTCACTGTGTATACGAAACCTATGTATAAGTCCCTAAAAATAATTCTATTTACAACTTTTAAAAAGATACAGCTTATACAGCTTGGGCATACAATTCTTTCTGCATTAAGATAATATTAATTTATCTCCCCAGAATATGGTAAATTAGTGCTGCTGAAGTTCGCTTTCGAAGCGTCTCCTCCAGGCATTCCACAGCTCTCGTGCCATTTTGGATCACGAAACATGGCTGGGCGCAGGACAGGTCGTCTTCGAGCTTGGACGGACCACGTGACCAACTCCTCCACTCCCTCTCACTCCCGTCCCCTTCCCCAGCAGGGCGTCCGATCTAACTGCGCTCCAGGCAGTCGGCTCGGTCCGACCCTCCCCAAGGTCGAGCCACGGCCCGGTGCCGCCTGAGTTTGTGCCGAGTGCAAAACTGGAGCAGTAACTAGCGCCGGAAATAGTAGTCAGCACGACCATCGTCAGATGGCAGGAGTAAATGGAATAAGCGGTTCCAGGTTTCAGAAGGAATGGGGCAGGAAAAAGCGCTGAAAACAATGTTTTGCTGATAAAGCCATAAAAAGTTCACTGAATTAGGAGAGCAGCACATCAGTTTAAAGCCCTTCAGATGGTGGTTTTAATAAGCGCACAATAATTTCCCAATTCGCCTCCAACGGTGTCACAGGCAAAGAATACGCTGAAATACTAGTGTGTACAGAAGCAACTGCGGGTCCCTGTACCTAATAGGCAGGGACACACAAACCAATCTGTGCACACATCAGTACATACACAGACATGCACGGACATACAAACACATATCATTGACCTTGACCTAACTGGACGTGAAATGACCACAGCCAGCAAATTAGTCGGATAGTGTGACAAAGAGCTGTTCTAGCTGGCTTGGCACTAATACGGCAGCGTCATCGGTATATGATGGGTAAGCCCGCTGCTTGTGTAGGTATTTTATTCGACATCACCACAATTTTTTCTTACAAGATTTTAAGCTTCGCGGTCAAGAGCAACAGATTCTTTGGGAAGAGACGAATCCAATGATTAGATGACCTAGGTTGACCTTGACCCTGACCCTGGCATCTCTACATCATCGAACAACACGTTCCATGATAGGTGGGAAGTAAGACTGTCAAAAAAGGCCGAAATCAAGGTGTCAAAAGCTCACAAGACCCATAGCCAACGCAAGATATTGGGTATTTGTCATTTGGGTTATGACATCACCTGAAGAATAAGGTCACATCTCCGAAACCAAAAACCACAGAAACTTGAAATTGTCAGTGGACACTAAGAAAGGAATTAGAGAAGCAGCTATACAAAACATCCGGCTTCTAGCAATCAAAATGTTGAGTGCAGAGCAGAAAAACTACCTGGGGGGTGGGGGTGGCAATCACTGCCCCCCCCCCCTATGTGCGGGCGAGGATTAAATAATTTGAATATCAGGTAAATAATTTATTCAAACAGATATTCCAATAGAGTCCCGCTTTTTTATACGTGACCTCCGATTTGTGTAGCATCTAAGTTGCCCAGGGGGCCTCTTATTTGTAGGCACAGTACAGAGAGCCTCCTACTTCGACTGCTTGCACAGAGAGCCTCCTTTTTGTACATACAGCTAAGCTTCTACAGGTCGAGCGCCGGTCTTCTATTTGCACGTACAGAGAGCAGTCCCTACTGTTACAGAGGGCCTCCTATTTGTCTAGGGGGCCTCCTATTGGTTAATGGCGCATCCTATTTGTCCAAGGGGCCTCCTTTTCGTCTAGGGGGCCTCCTATTTGTCCAGGAGGCCTCCTGTTTGTCCAGGAGGTCCCCTATTTATCCAGGGGGCTTCTATTTTCCAGGGGGCTTCCTCTTTATCCAGGGGGCCTCCTACGTGTTCAGGGGCCTCCTATTTGTCCAGGGGCCTCCGATTTATCCAGGGGTCTTCTATTCGACCAGGGGTCTCATTTTTGTGCTGGAGTCTCCTACATGTCCAGGGGCCTCCTTTTTAAGGGCCTCCTTTTTATTACGGGAGCCTTTTATTTGTCCAGGGGCCTCCTATTCGTACAGAGGGCCTCTAGCTCCTACTTGTCCATGGGGCCTCCTATTTGTTCAAGATGCCCCTATTTGTACAGGGGCCTCCTATTTGTCCAGGGGGCCTCCTATTTGTCCAAGGGGCCTGCTATTTTTCTAGGGGGCCTCCTATTTGCCCAAGAGGCCTCCTATATATCCAGCGGGCCTCCTACTTGTTCAGGGGGCCTCCTATTTGTCCAGGGGGGCCTCCTATTAGTTAAAGTAGCCTCTTATTTTCCAAGCGGCCTCCTATTTATCCAGAGGGCTCTTATTCCTATTTTAGGGGGCCTCCTCTTTATCCAGGGGGCCTCCTTGTTCAGGGGGCCTCCTATTTATCCAGGGGCCTCTTATTTTTCCAGGGCCTCCTAATTGTCCAGGGGGCCTCCTTTTGTGAAAGGGGCCTCCTATTTGTCCAGGGGCTCCTAATTGTCCAGGGGGCCTCCTTTTGTGAAAGTGGCCTCCTGTTTGTCTAGGTCTAGGGCCTCCTATTTCTCCAGGGGCCTCCTATTTTTCCAGGGGGCCTCCTATTTGTACAGAGGGCCTCCTACTTGTCCATGGGGCCTCCTATTTGTTCAAGGGGCTTCTTATTTGTACAGAGGGCCTCCTATTTGTCCATGGGGCCTCCTATTTGTCTAGGGGCCTCTTATTTGTCTAGGGCCTCCTATTTGTCCAGGAGGCCTCCTGCTTGTCCAGAGAGCCTCCTATTTCTCCAGGGGGCCTCCTGTTTTCCGGAGGGCCTCCTACTTGTTCAGGGGGCCTCCTATTTGTCCAGGGGCCTCCGATTTGTCCAAGGGCCCTCCTATCTATAGAGAACCTGAACTAGAGAACCTTCTATATGAACATCGGACCTCCGTTTGTAAAGTACCTGGTGCGTCTCGGGGGCCTCCACTATTGGGGTCCCAAAATGACAATTGGGGTCCCAAATGCTCGCATTGGGGTCCCACATGGGACCTCAAAAGTATACAAAGTTACACCCATGATTTCGCCACAAGGTCGGGGAAAATCAACCGAAAACGGCCGCGCTCAACGTTAATTTGGGCATGCAGACTCTTAAAAACTCGCATTGGGCGGGCAGGGTTTCCCAGGTATTGGCTCCAAAACACCGTATTCGGCTCCCGAATACGTCCAAGTGACCCGCCTCGTTCCTAGTTAAGCTCTAATTAGATCAAGTGACTCATAGGGAGCGAAAAAGCGACAAAAAGCATGAATTTCCCTATGGCGGCGGGCTGCCGGGTTGCCAGACGGCGCACCGGCTATTTCCACTTTTGACACACCATGTATAGGCCTGTACACATTCAGCTGTTGTGCTGTTGTCAGCTGAAATAGGCTCCGCCCACCGCTTCTGGATGACGGAACTGTATACATTTGGCTGATGAGAAATGTCAGCACTGGCTGACTGTTTACAAATATGGCGTTGTAAACAAATATTTCGTCTCATCTTCATGTTCTTTATTAATACAATACTTAAGCAGTTAGATATATTATCAAAATATTTACTGACAATGTGCGAAAGTAATAAGTATTTTTCTTGTATCGACAATTAATTATGAAACCAAATATATATGAATAGCGCCAACATGGTGTCCAAATTTCATTTATCTGCAGTGCTCAATAAAAATCTGGCACGTGATTTGCTTTCATGCGCCACTACCAGTGTCTAAATGCGTCATTTATGGCTTTTGCTGACGGCTCGGCATCTCTGCACTTGCTTTCTCGTAGCAGCACAGCCCGTCAGCCCATGCTGCCGGCAGCAAAGAGGTGACGTCATGTTGCATGTGCAACATAACGTCATCAATTTTTCAGCCAATAGTGTGAGTGATTCTCGGCTGACAACAGCACAGCAGCTGAATGTGTACAGGCCTTATGTGATTATGCCAATAATATTTAAAATGAAAAGGAAAATCAATCGTACCCACTTTTTTCAAATAGTGCATTTTGTTTGCATTGGTGGTTGCAAATATTCATTGCATCAGCGGTTTATGCCATTTTTTGCAGTGTTATAAGAGTTCTTAGGTTTACGGCATATATTGCGCAGGTGATTCGCTTCCTACGCAGGGCACTGAAACTCGTGGTGTGTGTATTTTGCGTGGTATTTTGTATTGACTAATGACTTGTGTATTGGTATTGGTTGGTATTCCTCCTGGTATTCAATCTGTATCTTTAAATAACCACAGCGCAAGTGCCTACTTTTTGACTTACCGCTTTTCCTCTGGTATAGTGATTTGATTTCTTTCCTCTTTAGGGAAGGAGCAGTAGGTTGAGGTATGTCAATTTTTGCTGTAAGTGTATTTTATCAATGCTTCCTAAATCAGTGGTTTTTCATTGTCAAAACGATTTATTGTAACTTCGTAATGCCACCAATTTCTTTTTAAGTCACTTTTCAAATTTCCCTTTTGTATTTCTGTTGTCACAGAGCTGGAGAGCTACCAAGTGTAGCGGCAGACCGCAGAACACCTTCAATTAAGGGGCACTGCCGACTTTTGGTCCCATTCTTTCAATGCAACGCCCATAGGGCTAATGTTAAAATGCCAAAATCAAAGGGGGCACCGGTGCCCTCCCCGTTCCACCGCGCATGGCTGCCAACATGGTTAAGGTCAGGCCTGGTTAAAAGGAGCCCGCCAAGTGCTTGTAGCCTGTAAGGACACCTCAATGTCTTACACTGCTTTGTTATAAGACAGAAAGAGAAGTAGATGGGAAATAGGAACTGTTGAGTCTTTTTCACCTGCAATGCCAATACATTGTTTTGAAACATGGACTTCATGAGTCCTAAAAGGCTAAAACCAGAATAACTCAATGTACCATAGAAAGTTACATTGGGTACCTTTTTTTGTTCAAGCAATTTAGATTGGCACCCAACGGCCAACCACCCATCTTCCTTGCAATTTCCCCCACAAAAGCCAGATGTGTTGGTGAATCAAATATCAATTTAATAGTTTTTCATCTTTTGTTTACCCTATAAGTTTTATGATTGTGATGTAATTTTAATTGACAATTGGCAAAACTGTAGGCAGCTTCTGACCACCATGCTTGTATGGCCATGGAGGCATGGAGTCAAATTAGAATATGCCAAATGCAAAGTGTAATTACACTAATTGACACTGGCACTGCTCAGGGCCTGCTGCTCATTTCATGCAATTCTACATTTCATTTTCAAAAGTTACATGTATGTGTTGATTTCTGTGTTTGCAGTTTTTTATAGCTACCAAAAACTTAGAATCCCTGTTTATACCCTTGTCTCAAGTAACCTCAATTGTATTTTCCCATTTGTTCCCAGAAGTACATACATTGGCCTGCCACCATGCTCTGACCAGTGAGCTGCGTCTGGCTCGTTAGGTCTAAACACCAGGCACAGCTGCAGCGGGTCGTCGGTACTCGGTAGTCCTGCCAGGTTCATCAGAGGCTTCAACTGCTACTGCCTCAGTGGCTTCAACTACCCCTCGCTCGGCGTCTGAGGGGTCTGCTGCCGCCGGCCGCGGACCGCCCCACGCCGGGTGGCCATGTCGCTCTGCCGTCTGACCCGGCTGCGGCCGCGCCTGCCGCCCTGCCGCCGGCTCTCCGGGGACGGCGGCGGTCGGGACGCGCCGCCGCCGGAGCCGCTCCCCTCGCTGCTGGAGCCCACGCACCCGGCCGACGACCGGCAGTGGAGCGACGCGGCGCTGTACCCGGAGGGCTCGCGCGGCCGCCAGAGCCAGGCGCGGCGCTCGGCGCGGCCGGCGGTGGACCCGCGGCACACCTCGGTGCTGCTGTTCCCCGGCCAGGGCGCGCAGCGGGTGGGCATGACCGACCGCCTGCTGCCCTTCCCCCTCGTGGCCGACATGTTCGCCGAGGCCAGCGACATCCTCGGGTACGACCTGCTGGAGCTGTGCCGGCGCGGCCCGGCGCCGCGGCTGGACCGCACCGAGCACGCCCAGCCGGCGCTGCTGGTCACCTCGCTGGCGGCCGTCGAGCGGCTCAGAGACGAGCGGCCGCGCGCCGTCGACTCCTGCATGGCCGCCGCCGGGTTCAGCGTCGGCGAACTGGCCGCGCTCACCTTCTCTGGCGCGCTGTCGTTCTCGGCGGCCGTGCGGCTGGCGCACGTGCGCGGCCGAGCCATGCAGCTGGCCTCGGAGCTGGCGCCGTCGGGCATGATGACGGTGCTGTGCCGGCCGGACGCGCGGCTCGGCTTCGCCTGCTCGTTGGCTCGCCGCTGGTGCGAGGAGCGCGGCCTGGAGGCGCCCCAGTGCGCGGTCGCCTCGTTCCTGTTCCCGCAGTGTAAGGTGGTGGCCGGCCACGTCGAGGCGCTGGACTTTATCGCCGAGCGGGCGGCGGAGTTCGGTCTGCGCCGGTGCACGCGGCTGCGCGTCTCCGGCGCGTTCCACACGCCGCTGATGGCGCCGGCGGCCGAGCCGCTGCGAGCCGCGCTGGCCGACACCCGGATCTCGGCGCCGCGGGTGCCCGTGTACAGTAACGTGGACGGCCGCCAGTACCGGTCGGCCGAGCACGTGCGCCGCCGGCTGGTCGAACAGCTCACCAAGCCGGTCAAGTGGGAGCAGACCATGCACGTGCTGTACGAACGCTCGCCCGGCGTGCCGTTCCCTGACACGTACGAGTGCGGACCCGGCGACACGCTCACAGCAATACTGAAGAAGGTCAACGCCAAAGCGGCGGACTCGTGCAACAGTGTCGAGGTGTAGCTGCGGCGGTGGCCGCCAGGGGCGCTGAGGTAGTGCCAGTTCTGACTGCCGCCGTCAGGGGCGCTGAGGTAGCGGCAGTACAAGTTCCTACGGCGGCCGCCAGAGGCGTTGTGATTCGCTCGTGCGGTAATGGTCGGATGGTGAGCTTTGTTGTTGATTTTGATGAACATAGTGACGTGTGAATTGTAATAGAATCGCTCCAAACACTGATTTTTATATTAGAGTATAGCGCACGGGTACCGGCTTCCGGCTGTGAGGACTGCAGCACCCCACGCTGTGGACCGAAGCAACACCTCAGGCTGTATGTCGCTCCCAAGTAATTGAATCGATAAAATCGTGGACAGGACGACAGTTAAGTAAACTTTCTCTCAATACCGTTCATACAAATCTCCATTCGTTTGTCTTTCTATTTTCATTAGTTACCTTGTTTTCTCACTTCCCCTTTCAGACTGCACACTGTTCAGTGTCACCTTAACCCGCGCCCCGTTGGGCTCTGCCGAGCAACGCGCCCCGTTGGGGGGGGGGGGGCATTTTGGCCCCCCCCCCCCCCTAAGATCTCGAGAACCACGCAACATAGCGACAAGCGGTAAACGGTGTTTGATAGTCCCAACGGGGAACTACCTTGTGACCCAATTTTATTGACCTAGGTCAAGCCGATGACGTCACAGGTCAGGTCAAAGGTCCAATTTTTCACCATTTACAGGCATTTCAAGAAATGCGTTGTACAATCGAGTAAAATGCATTTCATTGAAAATCATCGATGGGGAAATGTTCTTCAAACACATATTTTGCTATTTGAGATCACTGATACCAGGTCAGGTCACAGAGGTCAGGTCACGGGGGGTCGCAATATGAAAGTGTCGTGTGATACATGTTTTATGGTCCATTCTACATGACAAATGCGATTATGTGGGTCAGGCAGCCTTTGGGGCCAGCTTAGGTTACGTTTTGGTCAAGGTCAGGTCAAGGTCAGGTCAAATTAGGTCAAATTTCAAAGTTAATATTTTTGCATAAAATGGGTATCGAATCGATGCAGCTCGTCACGGCGAGTTCAATGGTGGTCTTTGTTTTGCCCTACGTGGTCTAGAATCGCTAAAAATTGAGTTCAAAAATTTGACGTCATCATTTTTGAAGTTTTTTTTCGCTATAACTTGGCCAAAAAACGAGATATCGATCTGAAATTTGGTATGTATATAGAAGAGCGCTAGGACTATAACATATATTTCGGGTTTTTTTCGAAATTCGTAAAAATTTTGGATTTTTTTGTTTTTCTAAAAAAATCAATTTTTTGATTTTTTTTTTTGTCAAAAACCAAAAATTTTGAAAACCCGAGATAGCAGTTTTGTAGCGCCACTTTTTGTCTACTAGACCATATAAAGAACTTTGAAATTGATTGATAACTGTAGATTTGGTGAGCGTTTCAAGATTGCATGTTTTTTGCTCATTTTTGCTGGAACATGACCTCAGTTTGACCTCAATAACTCCTGACCTAAGGTGACCTAAGACTTGAAATTTGGTGTGAAGGTGTCAAATTGATGCCCGGGAAGGTACTGAAAATTTGGCGGCGCTGCGCGCCGCCGTTTTCTTGCTATTGAGGAAAAACCACAGGGGGGCCAAAATGGCCCCCCCCAACGGGGCGAGGGTTAGTGTCTGTTGAGTGTTGTATACACCGCTGACCGCACTGACTTCACAGTTTGCGCGGGTGTGTACCGCTCATCTTCCCACCACCTAACATTGCCCAGCTCCAACGAGTGTCTGTCTGCCCCGGCAGAGTTCCTGCGGATGCTGATCTGAGGCCGCTGGACATGGTGTCCCGCCCACCGCACCATAGGTCATCGTGAGGTCGCTGGTCGTCAGTCGACCAAGCCAGGTCATCGTAACTGATCTGAGGTCGCCAGTCGACCCAGCCGCGCCCAGCTGAGGTCACTATGAGGTTGGGTCAGCGCTGACGGGGGACGGAGAAGTCCTCTTGCCGAGCTGGCCGGAGCACCCAGTTCCCAGTGTTTCTCGCGCGGTGACAAACCGTCCCTGGCGGACTGCCCGGAAAGTGTAACTGTTGTTTGTGTTGCTAGGTGGCAGTGGCGCCGCGCCTCCACCGGGAGCGCAGCTAGTGGCTTAGTCGCTGCATTGTCGAACAAACGCGATGTCTTTCTAGAGGCGTGTTGTGTCCAGGGTCTGCCGGGCGAGGCGTAGCGTAGTGCTCCATGTCTACCGCGGGTCGATCATGGCGCGTCTCCACGGCGACTGTCCGTGTCCCGACTGTGCAGTAGATAGGAAGGTAAACTGTAAACGAAACGTGTGAACCAGGCGCATACAGAGCAGGGCGAGCTACTGCACCGTCCTCGAGCCGGTAATTTACGCCATTATTTTTCGACTGCAGAACTTTGACAAGTCGGCTGAATATGTAGATTTACTGTTTCACTTTACCAACATACATCTCGCAATGAAAAACTCTGCCCTCGTATATCAATATGTGGATTTTATTACGAGCGAGCGAGCGCAGCGAGCGAAGCGAAGTCTTTTCAATATAACGGAAAAATCTCAGTATGAGCGGCCCGGCCCGGCCTGTAACGCTTTTGAGAGGCTTATATCTCAGCAGCCGCTGGACCAATTGGCCTGCGGTCTTTTTTGCTGGGTAGCCCCATCCCTTCTACCCCGTAGGCCGTAATTGACTACTTTTGATACATCTCGGTGACTGTCGTGGCACGTGCCACGTGAAAAGTCAAGGGTGTTCAAGCAGTTTTGCAAAAGTAGTGATTTTGAAAGGCCCGTATCTCAGCAGCGGCTGGAGCGATTATCTTGCGGTCATTTTTATAGGGTAGCTGCATCCCTTCTTCCAAAGGTCGGGTACTCTTGATGTATGTGAGTGACCCCCACTGCACGTGCAAAATACAAAAAGAAGAGGTGCCAAATTTGTTCCCATTTCAGTAACTCTGTAATTACTAAGGCGATTTCGCTGAAACTAGGCATACAGGTAGGCACCCACCAGGCAATGTATTCCCATGTGTTGCGGTTAGAGTGCTACTGCACGTGCGCACGTGCAGGGGGCGTTTCCAGATCTCGAGAACGGCTGGGCCGATTGCGCTCAAATTTGGTACACGGTTGGGGACCGGTTAGTAGGGTGCCGTGCAAAAGTCATTTTGGGCCCCTTTTGCACGTGCGCACGTGCAGAATGCCGCTTCCAGATCTCAGGAACGGCTGGGCCGATTGCGTTCAAATTTGGCACACCGCTAGCGACCGGTTAGAAGGGTGCTTTGCACAAGCCCGTTGGAAGTACCCTCTCGCCCTTCTGAACGTGCAGGGCTCACTATCTCGCTCGCTCGTTCTTCGCCCAAAAAGGCGTTTTACTGGTAAGTATTCAATTGTGTAAAATGTATAACGAAATTTCCTTAGGAAAATGAGTAAGACATCCCGTCGCTTTGTTTCTCATAATTACTGATGGCCTGTTCCGGTATTTTACGTGCCCGCGCCGCCAATCACCATGTTACCAATAATGATGGCAATGTCTCACGTTCCCGGTCGAATGTTGTGGAACGCCACCGGTGTACCGTAAGATGGTGTCATAAGAAACTGGTGCAGGAGCTGCTGGGTGATGCGCCAAGCACCGATACGGCGTGTTTGGACCACAGCGTCCCATCATCTCCGTGTGATGCAGTGTGTGTGGGAGAGCGAGACTCGACAATATATACCGCCAGTCCGTGATGTTCCTGTGGTGAGCCCTGTCAAGTGGCTCACCAAACGCCCCACATCCGGTGAACGCTCTCGCACAGCCCGAGTTCACGGTACAAAAGGCGTGTATTACATCCACAGTGCGTTTATTTGCCAAACTCCTTCATGGACAGACCTGAAACAAAGGGAAACAACAGGTCAGACAGACGCCTAATGGGCATGATCGTGAGGCATAAACACACAATCATTTGCAACATGCAGCGCACCTGGCCACCCGGGAAACAGCCGAAAAACGATGCACCAGCCATATCGCTTCAGTTTCCACGGAGTGTTAGAACTTTAAGAAGGCCTTCAGTTCTGCATACCGCTGCTACTCACTAGGCTTTGAATCTTTTGTTCGAAGGCGAAATTACCACGTGGCCAGCGTCTTGCACATTTGAATGAAGTCACCATTTCCATGGTGTTTTCTAGTCGATTTATAACGTCGAAAACGAATGCCATTATTTTCCTACGCAAAATGTCAAGCGAAGCGTTTTAGCGGGCGAGAACGAACTAGCCACGAGGAACCTAGCAGGTTTATCGTAAACAAACATAAAAAGACTAGCAGCCGAACCTGCCATCACAAGTAAAGTGATACCAACTTTTTATCAAACTAAAAATGAGACAAGACTCAACGATCACTCATTCACTGCCATCGAAGCATGCAATGTAGCACAAAACACGTTCTTACATCACGTTGGTAATGCACGCTCAGGAGCCAACACACCAGCTGTACTGAGATCCCGTAAACCTGCGCCAATCAGGCCCTGTTTCACGGCATGACGCTACCGGTATCGTAGTATCCTGTATCGGGCGTCCATGTCCATGTACACATCAACCAACTCTGACACTCTACCATGTTACAGCGTCCGAGTTTGTTTATATTTCCGCAGAAAGTAGAAACCCGATTCTACGATACCACTAGCGTCCGGTAGTGTCATACGCTGAAACAGGGCCTCTCGGGCACACACCATCTGCCGTCACTCACCGGGTGGCAGGCTCTGCTTCAGCTTCTCGGCCTTCTCCTTGTCCGTGATGACCAGCGTGTAGAGGAAGCGGCTACAGCGCACTTTGAACTTGGTGTTTTCAGAGTTCTTCTTGATCCGCACCGACTTGGCGTCGGGCCGCCGGCACGTCAGCAGAAAGTCCTTGATCTCCTTAATTTGACGCGGCTGCGGGCGAGCGGCGGGAGACGGGCGGGTCAGTGAGGTGACGGCGGGGAAGTGGAATAGGGTCAGGCTGGCGACCGTTGGGTCAGTCAAGTGGCGGCGGTCGGAACAGCGCAGACATCACACAAAGCGTTGCCAAACATCAGTGTGGAGACGACTATGCGCGATCCCCCATGAAATCGCACACCTATTGCGTATTATCAGATGTTCAGTTTTGTGTGAAATCGGTACGCAAAATACCCAGCACACGTTCAGCAGCTAGGAAATACGCTACGTCGGCAACGATCCAGGTCACGCACGTTCAGCCATGCAAGTCATAAGTGGCACGATGTTCAGTCAAGGAACACCAGGATAGCTTGTCTGGGCTGCAGAATTCAAATAAGTGGAAGTCACCAAAATCTTACAGACTTGACTCTGGAGTGGGCTGTCATGCTCTACTCCACACCTGTTCCATTCGAAATATTGTGGTTGTTAGCCTGCCATCACTTCTGGACGAGGATTTTGAGCAACAGCAGCTGTGCCAGACCAAACTAATGCCAGTTATTACTTATTCATAATGTATTTTTTTGTAAAGTGAGGCCTTGCAATATGCAAGGGTTTGTCTCAGGCCAGATACAAACGTTTGAAACATGAGCTTTGTGATCATGATGCCAAATTTAGTCACCAAAATCAATGTCTCTGTAGGATTAGTGAGGACTACCAGTTAATATTTGTTTCAGAGTTCCTTTTTTAAGCAGTATTTGTCATTCAAAAGCCATGACAATTGTTTGCACATTTATAACAATGTGAACTTAACAAATGTTCACAGACCATTTTTCATTAGATTAGATGGCCTATTCAATCAGGTAGTCACTTAGCAGGCATCACACTTGTTTTTGCAACCAAGGAGAGGTGCTACACCCAGCGATGTAGGTTGTAGCTTTGTAGGTTTAAGGTTATGTGTTGCAGATTAGGTTAGGTTAGAATTGGTCAGATAAGGTAAGATAAGAATTACCTTGGTCTGGTTAGAAAGAAGCATCTCTGGGTATAGCGCCTCTCCTTGGTTATAAAATCTAGTGTGGTCCACTTTTATATTAAACTTAGCTCGAATGTTTGAATGGTTGGATTGACAGAGCCGGAGCCCACGCTAAGCGGAGCTTGTTGCGTAGACCCCGACCCCTACCGTCCGATCGCGCAATTCCGGGTAACGGGAGAATTTAGATGCTTAAAGGAAAAGGGCCACCTTCGTGAAATATGAAGATATCGTTGTTTTTCATTTTGACATTATTATTTTTCATTTTCTTTTTAAAACTGGTGCCAGAAGTGCACAATTCGCGAAAAAGTATTTAAAACTATTTAACATATTGGTACTATGTTGGTACTCTCTACGGCACCTACTGTATGATGGCATAGCGATGTCACACTCAAGCCAATCAGCGTTCAGAAGACAGACTCGTCGGATTGTGTCAGATAAGCTGATTGGTTAAAGCTGAGCTGATTGGTAAAAAACCAAAGCCTCGCCGCGGGTGGCTGTATTACAGGGTAAGGACGCATTCTTCTTTTAAAATTGCCGATATCTACGAATGGAAGCCGAAATCGGCCGTAAGGAGATAGACTGGAGGGTCTTCGGACACGGGCTACAAGATGGCTATCTCAGTTTCAATCCCCATGTTAAAGGTGGCCCTTTTCCTGTAAAGGGACTATCCCACCTTTACCATGGGGTTTGAGTTGAGATAGCCAAGTTTGCGGCGAGGTTCAGAAACCACTATCTATCTAGGTTGCAACCCCCGCGGCCTCTTGGTGTTGAAGAAATTCGTTCCCTTCATTTGAAAATGGGCCTTGTACAAGGCCCTATCTTCAACATGGAGCGACTGTTAGTGTGACGTCACCTCGTTTAGTCATTCTGATTTAAATGGGTTTGTTCGTTGAAAAATCGCTTTAAACTTGGTCTGAACTTTGTTGTGGTGCCTACAGAGTAAAAAGAATCAGCTTTATGACAGTAACGTGGCCTGGGGAAGGAGGTAATTTTGGGCTGTGACGTCACATATTTGAAAGTTTGTGTTTGGAATATGGGAAGCCTAAGATGTTTAATGAAAAATAAATGCCAGAACCGTGTTCCCGGTCATCCCATCTATAAAGTCGGGCACAATTTAACTGGTTTTAACAACATTTTAGAAGGTGGGATAGTCCCTAAGTTAAATGTGCCATTCAAAGCCAGACACGACCTGTCCCACTCAACTGACTTCCACTAGTTGCGGCTGCTACCACCAACCACACTCACTACCTAGAGTCCAATGCTCTACCAACTGAGCTACAGGACAGGCTTACTTTGTGGGATTACTTCATACTACCTTCAATTTTTAATAACAAAGAATGTAATAGAACACATTTTGGTAATAGAAGACAGGAATGAAGCTGGCTTAGAATTTAGATCCAATGCAATAAGCCAACCAAGTCAGACAAAACCAGTCGGGCGCACTGTGGTAATTCCGGTCCATTTATAGAAACGGTGCTATATTTGGAAACGTTTCCAAATATAGAAACGCTGCATTCCATAAATGGAAATGCTCAGAAGCACCGATCATTCCGGACGATTTATTTTAAAACAAGATGCGTTATATAACTTTCTAGATGGTGGAATGCCATCTAGTGGCAACAAGGAAGCACTCGGGTGAAAATGACACGTCAATTTCGCCAAAACTTAAAACATCTATTTAGCCCAAATTAGCCAATATTCTGCCAAAAATCAGCCCAAATCAGGTTCTGGACGTCATATTTGAAGGGAAACCTCAATGGAAGTTTTTCTCTTATTCGCAATTTCTTATACATTTTACACAAACCGAAAATCAAATTGTCGTCATTACCATGGCCCACCATGGATTTCTTCGGGCCTCCTTGCGATTATAAACTCAAATGTTGGCTTGTCACTGGTGGTAACCGTTTTGTGCGAGATTTCGCCAGAGCTTGCGAAGATCGTCAAACAGGTGAGGTGAGCATGCACCTACCAAATATAGAAACGCAGCGTTTCCATATTCGGAACATTGTTTCCAAATATAGAAACATTTCTATATATGGAACGGAATTACCAATTGTGCCCGACTGAAACAGGCAAGCACATAAAGATCCCATCCTAAAAGCAATTAAAAAAGAGCTACTTGACTCACCATTTTGTTACTGCTGTACAGGTATCACCTGAAATGCAGAAGAAATTGCATGAAGAGGCAAGTCAACAGCAATGACATTGATGACACAGCACTAGTGTAAGCAATATAACCAGAGAACTCCCACTATGACTAGACACAGTACATGCAACCTAAAATCAATCAGGACAGAGAAGAATTAGGATTGTGCCACAAATGACTTTACTTCAGTAAAGTTGTGATGCTCAGGCCACTAAATGAACACTACTTTAACATCAGCTGCAGACGTACCGTAAAACGGGGCTATAAGGGACAGGTTTTGACTTTGACAACCTGTCATTCAAAGGTTATTGCTTACACAGGCTTCAAACTTTGTCACTTTTCAGGTCTTGACTAGGTCTGTCTTTTGGCATAATATGCATTTTATTGGTATCATAGATGTATGATTTTTTTTATTTTTGTTGCTTGTCCCTTATAGCCCCGCACCGGGGTTTTAAGGGACGAGCACTGTTATGGCCTTTTAAACTCTAGTAGCACCATCAAATGGGCTTTAAGGGACACAGACTATGTTTTTAAAAATGTTTACTGCTTTCCTGTGCAAAATATTTGTTTTTTAAGTGCACATACAATGGATTGGCATCCATCAAAGTTTCCAATGGAGGACGGAAAAGGTAACTTCCTAATTCAACATAAATACCATAAAGGAAACTCAAATATGGAAACATAATAATGTGTTATTATCAAAACACAAATGATATGAGTACAACCACTTGATAATGAGGCATTCTCCTGTCATTCTGAACTCCAGAACACCATCCACCAGAAGACTGCAGAGAGTCTCTGGCAGCTCCTTGGAGCTGGAGGTGTTTGATATCAGCTCACTCATTGTATTCCTTGACCTCTTTGATTTCCATGATTCCCCTGGTAAGGTATTTGGGTTCTTGGATCTTTTGCACAATGTCTGAGAAGGGGTACACCACAGGACATCCTCTGTCCTCTCCAAGGAATGTGGGATGGCCCGGTTTTCAGGTAGCAGGTGCCTTATTGTGCCTACATGACACTTTTTGGGATCCCAAACTTCTGCTCAGCTACCCTGAAAGGCATCCCTCTGTTCACTGCATCCACATCTTTCATGATTACATCTTTCGAATATGTTTTCGTTGTTTTAACTCCTCGCTTTGACTGGTAATGACGGTGTCCCTTAAAGCCCCGTTTTGACATCAAAATCTACCTGAAACAGAAAAAAGCGGAAATGAGGATGAGGCAAGGAGGGTACATGGATGTAATTTCATGGGCATCTTCAGGATACATGTGGTCATTGACTATACCTTTGTGAAGGTCCCAGAATCCGTGGTTGTGTTTCCACAAGCAAAGTTTTCGGGGTTACAATTTTGTTGCGAATTTGGCACTTTTTTCAAAAGCTCATAGCATGAGAACAACAACAAGCATCTTGGAAATGGTGATGTGGCATGCATGTCCAGACATCAGTGTTTCATATTATATATCAATATCTATTTCCTTTTGTTTCTCGTTCACTGTATTACCCAGATCCCTCAAAACTTTTTCCAGAAATTTGTCCCCTATAACCCCACTGTCCCTTATAGCCCCGTTTTACGGTACAGGCGTTTTACTCGGAACATCAATAACAAGTGCTATTGTGTTACTAAACCGGCGCATGAAACAATGGACAGGTTGACGAAAACCCAATGTAGAATAGAAGAATAGACCTAATGATGATTTGAAGAAAAAGTTCAGCTAACAATTTCACAGAACTTAGCAATAATAACAAAAACGTACAGATAATCAGTGAAATAATTACGTAAACACCAACCTGCAGTGCGCCACAATCAAGCGACACCGGGGAAAGGACGATGCTACACCGTTGCCAAATATTCTTGGAAAATATTTTAGAAATGTAAATCTGTTTCGTACATATTTGCTGATTGTGATTAAATGTCTCGAATCCTAGAAAATAATTCAATTCAAAGAATCATAAGCAATTGAGCAACATAAGTTTATATAAGTATAAGTAAATTCGTAATAATGCATTCTTCTTTGCGCGCGAGTTACAAATTCAACGCATACGCCAAAAGTAAACAAAGCTAAACAACAAGAGTGGACGACGCGGAGGTGCGGTGCTGTGCAAGTTCAAGTTGGGTGCCAAATGCCAGCAATAGCATTATAGAGTTGAGTGGGTGCAAGGTAGTATAGTGCGGTGACTGATATTGCAGCCAGGGCATGCATCATTGAGGGTCATGGAAGTTCGGTAACGATTCTTCTCAGCCGAAGTTCAATATGTGCGGTGTTTGATATCAATATGTAATGATAGGATTAAACTCAAGACTATTGATTTTAATAGATGGCTCGCCAAATATACACCCTTCAAGAGCCTGACTCCACCATTCAGAAATTACACAGGTTGGTAAAATGTGTCCCAACCCCCAGTGTGCAATAATTTATCTAGTTGCCATGAAATGAAGGGAGATTTCGCTAGCCAAATCAATACAATTGTAATCGTTAAAGACTCTCCCTCCCTGATATAGCTTATGTGGCACTTTGGAATAGGATATTTTAATTTTATGCTGAAACTAAAACTGTTAAACATTGTTTGGATGGTCCAACAAGCAACGCAACAAGCTTCGCTTAGTGTGGGCTCTGTCCTTGTGAATCCTTCCAATCAAAAGAATTCAGACTAAATTAAAGAATTATGTGGTGGCATGTCATTCATATGGATATAGCAAGTCACAGTAAAGTAAGTCTAGGTTCAAACATTCAGAATTACCCTTACCGGATGAATTTCATCTCACTTTTCTCCTTACAGACCTGCACCTGCCCCTCACTCCTCATCAGGCCCTCAGGCTCAGACTATCGTGATATCCCCCCTCCTGCCCAGGACACCTGCACACTGTATATACAGACCTTGTCTGCCTTCTGCCCCAGCTATCACCTGACCCCTCTCCGCCCTCAGTCTGTCCCCTGACGCCCCCCCCCCCCCCCAGGGCAGGTCTGGTGCAGGTGCGGGACGTTCTCCGACTCACCCCGGATCAGCTGGCTACCGAGGCGCACCTCAGCCCCTCTGAGGCGGCCGGCCTGCAGCAGAGAGCCGGCCGGCGGCCCGCCCTGACCCAGGGCCGGCCCCGCCCACCCGCCGGTCACGTGGTCACCTTCAGCCGCCGGCTGGATGCGCTGCTCGGAGGCGGTCTGCCGCTGGGACGGATCACCGAGCTGGTGGCGCCGCCAGGCGGCGGGAAAACGCAACTCTGCTTACAGGTGAGTGGTGCAGGTGGCACTTTGTGCTGTGAGTGAGTAGAGTCGCGCCGGGACTTCCATCGCAGCATGTTATTGGTCGAGACGAGAGGGGGCGTATTCTTACTCACCTGTCCGACTCGGTCTACTCGTCTCGGCCGTCTGACTCGTTTGACTCGACTGGCCCGTCTGACTGCGGCGACTCGACTGGCCCGTCGAGTCGGTCATGCGGCTTCCTGCAGTGAGCGGTGGTCTAGAGTTCGTAATACCCTAGAGTTCGTAATGTAAAACACTAGCAGAAAGGTCTTTCGGGTCATTTCATATTTCAGGTCAAAAGACAGGTCACTGGAAGACAAAATGTCATTCTTCCCAATCTTGATATTATTGGTCACATTGGCACATCACTCGTGAACTAATAAAACGGGCACATCTCGCCAAAGTGCTCGGTACTCGGTGCTTGCTCTTTTGAAGCTATCGAATTGATCTAAGGTCTACGATTTAGCATCCATCGCGAGAATGCCTTCTGAGAAGACCTTTCTGGAGTGGTGGGTTAGGGCGCCCTTTCGGTCTAACGAGAGTCCGAGACCATTTCAGACCCAGATGGGTGAAAAGAATTAGGGAGAGACATTGGTCTGGGCGGGCACCCTGGTGACCCGTCGGGGCTGAGCCCATCCAATGGACGGGCCACCCAGCCCCCTAACGGTCACCGCAACCGGCTACGGGCCTACTCCTGGGGTTGAGCTACCCGTATGGGATGTAGTTGCCCGTACAGCCTGGAACAGGGAAAAGAGGCGTGGAGGCGAAGGATTTGTCTGTCCTGAGGATGGAAAATCAGGGAACGGTTTGTCTATTTTGTCCGTTTTGTGTGTAGTGTCTCTAACAGGCGCAGTTCGACGCTGTCGAGTGGATGTCAAAAAACATCGATTCTGGTCGCTTGATACCGATCACAGCTCTGGACCTCAGCAAAGCATTCGACAGCGTCGATCATGGCGTCCTCCTCAGTAAGATGGGTTGGTATGGCATTCCATCACATTGGTTTGCCAGCTACCTCGGAGACCGGAAGCAGATGGTTCGTGGCGGTACTTCAGTGCTGCCCGTATCCTGTGGGGTCCCCCAAGGATCCATCCTGGGTCCTGTTCTCTTCTGTCTTTTAGTTAACGAAGCTCAAAATTTTCTTCCCCATGGACGGCTCATCAGCTATGCCGATGACACCCAGTTGTTTGACTGTTCTTCAAAGGACAGGGACAGTATGGCATCTCTCAAGAACCGCCTTGAAGAGTCCATCATGTCCATCCAAAAGTGGCTTGCAGTGAACTCGTTGAAAATGAACCCTACAAAAACCGAGTTTACTCTCATAGGCACGAGACAGGCCGTGAGAGAAAACGCAACTTTCTACTTCGAGATGTCTGGCCATCAGTTCAAGCCGTCCGAGCACATCAAGGTTCTAGCCTCTAGGCGTAGTCATCGACCAGTGCCTCAGATGGGACAGTCACGTGACTCGCGTGGTACGCCGATGCACAGCAACCCTTATATCTCTTTACCGGTTCCGTCGCCATTTTTCAACTGCAGCTCTACTCACCATCATTCGTGCTCACGTTTTCAGTCACATTCTGTTCTGCTTACCTGTCTGGGCAAGTGCCTCTGGTGAGCAACGGAAGCGCATACAAAAAGTAATCAATTTCGCGGCCCGTGTGGTGACTGGCACGCGAAAAACTGAGCACATCACCCCTGTCTTGCGGTCTTTGGGCTGGCAGAACATCGAAGGCATGATTTTCGAGCGGGACTGTATCAAGGTGTTTAACGCGCTCAATGACCAGTATGCTCCAAACCGATGCGCAGCATGTTCACGCGGAGACGGGACACGTCGCTTCGTGATACCCGTCTCGCTCGATCAGAGCAGCTCGCGCTGCCAAGGGTACGGCTGAGCACCACTCAACGTGTCTTCTCTTACCGAGCCGCGACAGCGTGGAACACGCTCCCGCCTACTGTAACACAGTGCACTTCGAGAGGGCAGTTCATGGTCAGGTTGGGAGAGGTGCAACAGAGTGGAATTAGTGCTTAGGTGTGTGATATCTGTAGGTATGATTTATCATCGAGTGTTTATCTAGAACGCCTCAGTTTGTCTTATTGTGTGTATGTGCAGTGTGCATTTATTGTATGACGCAAACTTCCGAACAGCTGTGCGCGCACGGATGGAGTTTAATATACCATACCATACCAGTTTCATTTTCTGATAGCACTCTTTGGAGAGGTCACCAAATTCACGTGACCTTAGGTTGCGAATGACTAAAACACGACCTAGCGTTTTTTTTTTTTTTTACGTCTGATCACCCTCATCAACCGCTCAGTGTCAAAACAATGCCGGCGAACTCAGCGAGCGTTTACCTCTTTCTTGCAGTGCTGTTTATTTTCCTGTCCTTGTAATCGGACCTTGATTGGCCTGCGACTGAAATTGTCATATGAATAACATGTGAATAACATGAATAGCACAACATGAATACATGTGCTAAAAAGGGGACATACCGACTGAGCTTCTCCAAAAGCGGCGGTGTTTAGGTATTGACGAAGACCTGAGGTGCGGTGGGAAGACCGTCGCCGCAGACGGTGCGAGGCGACGGGAGACGTCACCGACCGGAGTGTGGACTCGCTGTGTCTGACTCTGACGTTATCTTGCCCATACCATTATACGTCTGTGTTCTATTTTCTGATCAATGTATTACGATGGTAGGTACCACTAAGGGTAAAATGTTCACATCTTAATTTTATTAACATTTTATAACATGAACAACGCTTTGCCACAAATGGGTTACAAATTAATTTGCGTAGCTCACTTGCTATTTTCCTTATGACACTTATTATACTATTTGTATAGCTGCTGTCGTCTGCATAAATGGCAGGGTGACAAGTTGTTAGACCCGTTTACCTAGTTTGGTGTGGTTCGCTCATCGCTGGTTAGTTAAGCTCGTCTTATCCTACCCGGTGAACCCAGTCTACGACTAAAAGCTTTGTACCGATATTGCGTGCCATGCAATTTCACTTAACATTTTATTTTATATGTAAACAATTACAAGCTAACAGGCGGCTCTGCAGTGACCAGCCCCGCTCTATGCATCATGCTGGGCTGTTTTGGTTGCTTCGTATGTCCCGGCTCGAGTCGCTCGACTCATTAAAGCTTGTCTGTGTGTTGAAGTGCTTTTCGATGTTTATATTCTGTCTTTTGTGGGCCCGTATCAGACTTCAGAACATCGTGTTTTCAGAGGAAGTTAAGATAAAAGTGAAAATATCTCGGCCGTGTTGCGCCGATATCTGCGTAAAAGTCGGGGAATGCCGCACATTTAACATATTTTGGCCTAGTTCGTCCTCCTGTTTACGTACGCTCTCCTTTTTACTTTTTACTGTAAAAGAAGGCTTTTGTTACGAGCGAGCGAGCGCAGCGAGCGAAGTGAGTCTTTTCAATATAACGGAAAAATCTCAGTATGAGCGGCCCGGCCCGGCCTGTAACGTTTGTTTGTTTGTTTTGTTGGGTTAGGCCCTTTCGGTCGACAAGACCATTGCAGAGCCGGAAGGATGATAGGAATTAGGGGGAGACATTGGTCTGGGCAGGCACCCTAGAGAGTCGCCGGGGCTGAGCCCGTCCATAGGACAGGCCGACCAGCCCCCCAAGCACTCTCTGCACCCGGCTACGGGGTGCAGCTCCCTCGGGAGCAGCGGTGCCGCTCCAAGGGAGCAGCCCGCATGAGATAAAGATGCCTGTCCAGCCCGGAAGGGGGTTGTGGCGTGGAGGAGAAGGATTTCAGTTTCCTGAGGATAGAAGCACGGATAGGTGAGCCTGTAACGCTTTTGAGAGGCTTATATCTCAGCAACCGCTGGACCGATTGGCCTGCGGTCTTTTTTGCTGGGTAGCCCCATCCCTTCTACCCCGTAATTGACTACTTTTGATGCATCTCAGTGACCGTCGTGGCACGTGCCACGTGAAAAGTCAAGGGTGTTCAAGCTGTTTTGCAAAAGTAGTGATTTTGAGAGGCTCATATCTCAGCAGCCGCTTGGGCGATTGACTTGCGGTAATTTTTATAGGGTAGCTGCATCCTTTCTACCAAAAATAGGATACTCTCGATGCATGTGGGTCACCCCCAGTGCACGTGCAAAATACAACAATAAGAGCTGTCAAATTTGTTCCCATTTTAATAACTCGGTAATTACTGGGGCGATTTTGCTGAAACTTGGCATACAGGTAGGCACCCACCAGGCAATGCATTCCCATGTGTTGCTGTTAGGGTGCTACTGCACGTGCGCACGTGCAGGGGGCGCTTCCAGATCTCGAGAACGGCTGGGCCGATTGCGCTCAAATTTGGTACACGGTTGGAGACCGGTTAGTAGGGTGCCGTGCAAAAGTCAGTTTGGACCCCGTTTGCACGTGCGCACGTGCAGAATGCCGCTTCCAGATCTCAGGAACGGCTGGTAGTAATAAGTTAACCTTGTTTCGTACTGTTTTCGCCCATTCACAAGCATTTCGCCAAAAAGTCACATAATGCCGTTGTACGGACACCGCGCAAAGTTACTGCTGTTGTTTATAGCAGCTGTGGTCTGCTCACACAGTGCACTGTTGTGCTCCCACAGGGAGCAGCAGACACCTGCAGAAAGTGTCAGCTGTTTGGAACGTGCCCGATTCCAGTACACCTGTCCATATGGTTCGGCTTGAGGTGTGATACCGCCTGTTTTGCGGTCAGAAGTGAATGCGACGGACTTTCTGAATCTGCGCTAGCACCTGGCGAAATGAGTAATGACTGCTGTAATTAGTGTATGAATGGCGGATGCTGTCGTGGAGCATTTTAAAACGTCTTTGGTGTCGCGTTATGTGCTGATACGGTAGCTGAGTAGGTGATTCATGCTTGAGCCAACCTACATTGCAACATCTGAGATGCGCCGTAGTTCAGCTGCTACTTCATTTTTGTCTTACTGGGGATGTAATAGTCTTACCCCATTTTCGCCGAAAACGAAGCAAATAATGACAAACGACGTATCGACCGAATAATAGTATTTGCGACGAATTGGCAGCGAATGACTTATGGGTGCTCTACGCAACTTTCAAAATTTCACCACCTACTTTTTAGTCAATTAGGTATCCAAGATTCCAATTAGGTATACAATATTCACATGGTTGTAGGTGACTCTGGTCATGTTTTCCCATACGTTTATGCACTTCTTCCGGACAAAACTTTTAAACTTTAGCAACATACCTAAAATTCTCGAAATTCTTAAGGCATTAACGACCCCGTGCTTAAATAATTGACTTTGAATTATCTTCCATTAGGGCCCTACGCGATGTCTTCGCTAACGTCTCAGTAGATGGATGTGTTTTTTTTTTTTTGCTGAAGTTTTTCTGCTAATAGCTATTTTGATCCACGAGCTATTTTCCTGCACTAGCTATTTTGACGCTAGCGATTTAGTAACCATTATTTATCCCGCGCCCCGCTGGGGGTCCTGGATTTCCACGCCCTGCTGGGGGGGGGGTGTTTGAACACCCCCCCCCCCCCCGCCTTCTAACTCTGCTCCTGGGCCACGTAGCGATACGGGAAAGGCGGCGTTCGAAAGAGCGTCGAAGCTATAAGGAAGAAATCACTTAGGTCACTTTTTGGTCAGGTCAAGGGTCAGGTCAATAGAGGTCATGGTAGGCCAAAATTCGCCGATTTGTAGGTCAGATTTCGACAATTTTCAACAAATCGACGCACAGCTTGGAATCTAATAAAGCTATCGCGCCGTGGAAAGACGCATTTGGTAGCCCTATTAAACGTTCTCTCTGAGTATTTCTCTCGGATGTGACCTATCGTCAACGGTTTTGCGTGCAGGGGGCAAAAACTGCCAAAATAGCCGATTTTTTTGGAAACCGTTTTCTGTAATACCTTTTGACTCAAACCTTGCACGCTCTTTCTTTTACCAGCATCGTGTTCCTCTCGTCAAGACGCGTCGAATGAACTATCACTTTACCTTGAAAGGTTAACTTGAAAATTTGACCTCAGGTCATGGTCATGACCTGACCGGTAAGGGTCAAGTTGCACATCAGTCGATCCGTATCGTCGAGGAAAACACAACTAAGGTGTTTTCATCGCTCTAGCATGCCTCTATCAAAAGTTACTCGCGAAAAAACAGTCAGATACCATTGGTGACCTGAGATGACCTCACGGGCATTAAAAGGGGTCATAGGTGCCATTTTTATGTTCAGTGTGTCAAAGATACTAGTAATTCAGTGTTTTAGAGTGTTTATAATGACTTCCGTCTAAAAAAGGCGACTGTCAATTTTCTGCCATTATAATGGGGAGGTGGCAAAATTAACCTGATCTTAGGTCATCGATATCAAAATTCCAAGATGCACATTTTGTACTTAATTTTGCTATTATCAATCTCTGAAAGTTTGAAAGCGATCGGTTACTCGGTGTAGCTTTGGCAGACATTGAAACTTTTTATGTAGTGAGGTCACTTGACCTGATCTGGTGACCTTACCTTAAAGGGACCCTCGCACCTTCAAAAAAGTTAATGAATTGGCATTAAAGTGATGTCGCTCGGTTCAGAACGAGCAAAAACGAATATCTACCACATATCACCGAAAAATATTCACCGGTTTTCAAGATATTAGACTTTTACTTTTGCTTTCTTTTTAGGATCTCCGCTGTTCCTAGCGACTTCATTTTGGAAATGCGGCGTTTGCGGCAGATCTTACGGGCAAATAGCATATACCACCACTGCTTCACAAAGATATTAGCGTAAGGTTTTAAAATCGTTAGATCACCGCTGACGTCACAAATTCTAAGGGGGCATTCCAATGCTTTAGCCCCTTAGAATCCGAAAACTGCAAGTTTAAAATTCCATATTTCCGAATTAAAGCATTGTTCGATGTTGTGAGTGCCCAAACCGGTATTTGCAGGCCATGGCCACCAATTTGGCTATTTCAACTCAAAACTAATGTTAAGGTGGAATGGTCACTTTAACCTTCCAGGCGGTGGGGGGGACATTTTTTTGCCCCCCTCCCCTTTAGTTTTTTCAATATATCTCGAAAACCGCTGCGCCGATCGTCACCAAACTTTCAGTACCCTCCCGGGAGCAGCTAGCGCACATGGTGACCAAAATTTTTTCCAAAGGCTATGATAGGTTGGCCGCTAATGACGTCAGAGTGACGTCATTTTTGCCATTTTCGACCCAAAAAAAGGTTTCGCGGGAAGAGCTGTCAGGCCTACAGCTTTAGAGATACAGAAAAATGTTTCGACATAAAAGGTGTGGAATCAAGAGGGCTACAAAACTGCTATTTCGGTTTTTCGAATTTTTTGGATTTTGACCCCCAAAAATTAAAAAAATAGATTTTTTGAAAATAATAGCCAAAAAATCCAAAAAGTTTTTTGAATTTCGAAAAAAACGGAATATACCTATGTGATAGTCCCTACCGCCTTCTATGTACATACCAAATTTGAGATCGATACCTCTTTTTTGGCCAAGTTATAGCGAAAAAACTTCAAAATTGATGACGTCAAATTTTCAAACTCAATTTTTAGCAATTCTAGACCTCGTAGCGCAAAACAAAGACCACCATTAGACTCCCCGTGACGAGCTGCATCGAATCGATACCCATTTTATGCAAAAATATCAACTTTGAAATTTGACCTTTTTTTACCTGACCTTGACCTGACCTTCACCAGAAAGTGACCTAAACCGTACCTGATGGTTTTATAACCAACACCATTGAGTTGGAAATGAAAAACTGGCCATAAAACATTCATCGCATAACCATAGTAAAGTTGGGCTCATGTGGTGACCCTTGGTGACCTTTGGTGACCTGACCTGTGACCTGACCTGGTATGACCAGTGACCTCTAATAGCAACATATGTACTAGACAACTGACGCCTTATCGCTGATTTTCGACAAAATGCATTTTACTCGGCGTTATAGCGCTTTCCCTAGAAGCCCCGTGAACGGTGAAGCATTTTATCTTTGACCTGATCTGTGACGTCATCGGTGACCCCGAGGTCAATGAAATTTGGTTTCCCTAGACAAATTTGACAGGGCTATCGAACGCCGTTTGAATTTTCCGGATCCGTCCAGTAGTTTCGGAGATACGGGGGGGGGGGCAAAAAAATGCCCCCCCCCCCACCGCGCGGAAGGTGGCTGGTAGGCCCACCGCCTGCCGGGTTAAGGGACCTGGGTCTGAAATTTTCACAACATATGTAGCAAAGATGTATGAAAAGGTGTGCCAAAAACGGTGGCGCTTCGAGCCGCCGTTTTGAGATATTCGCGGAAAACCGCAGTGGGGGGGGGGGGTGTTCAAACACCCCCAGCAGGGCGCGGGTTATTGCTGTTTTGAAGCACTAGTTACTTTGCTTCACTAGCTATTTTGTCGCTAGCGAATTTGTCACTAGCTGGTTTGAAGCACTAGCTTTTTTGCACTAGCTCAAAAGTCACTAGCTCACTAGCTCAAATGTCACTAGCTATTCTGACGTGCACCCGAAAAGTACACCCCCATAGGTTATGTTTATTTCAGAAATAGAGCATATAAATAGAGGGCGCAAAATGACCACCGCAGTCGACGCGCCCGTAAACCCCAATGAACGAACGAAAATACCTGATATTGGAAAATACGTCATTGGCTATTCCGGTGCTGTGCTATCATGTAAACTAAAACAAAGCTGCATTCATTCCCACATACATCAAGTAATGCACGCACGTTGAAGTGTGATAAAGACAGGCTATTGGTTTCAATTGCGAAGAGATCCATTTCTCAATGAGTTGTGACTGTGGATCGTGTTCTACCGAGCTCGATGAGACGACAGGTGAGGTGAATGCGTTCGCGGCATTCTGCTAATTAATATGCGTACTGTCAGAAAAAAAAGAATGATTGGACGTCGATGCCAAAGCTGGCAGGAAAGTTTGTCAGTCGTTTACAACGACACCTGTATAAATTAACTTCAAAAACCAGCTTGCAACAACAGACTGTGTTCAAACCAAGTCGGAGGAACAAAAATGGTGATCAGTCTCAACTCTCAAGTCTAAATTCTGATTTATACCACCAGTATAACGCCTTTTGAGGCGACTAACGGAGCGAGCGAGAGGGTGAGCCTTGCACGTGCGAAATTTCGAGGGGGTACCTCCAACTGACTTGGGCACGGCACTCTACTAACCGGTCTCTAGCGATGTGCCAAATTTGAGCACAATCGGCCCAGCCGTTCTCGAGATCTGGAAGCGGCACCCTGCACGTGCGCACGTGCAAAATGGGTCCCAACTGACTTGTGCACGGCACCCTACTAACTGGTCCCTCACCGTGTACCAAATTTGAGCGCCATCGGTCCAGCCGTTCTCGAGATCTGGAAACGACCCCTGCACGTGAGCACGTGCAGCAGCACCCCAACACTGGCACATGGATATGCAGTGCCTAGTGGGTGCCTACCTACATGCCAACTTTCAGCGCAATCGGCCAAGTAGTTACCGAGATATTGCAACAATTACAAAACGGACACCTCTTCGTTTTGCACGTGGCACGTGCATAAGGGGTCACCTACATGCATCGGGAATAGTCCAATACTTGGTAGAAGGAATGAAGCTACCCTACACAAATCACCGCATGTAAATCGGTCAAGTGGTTGCTGAGATATAAGCCTCGCAAAAGCGTCTGGCCGCTCATACTCAGAAATTTCCGTTAATCTAAGGAAAGACTCCGCTCGCTTCGCTCGCTCCGTAAACAAAGCATTTTTACCAAAATCGAGAGATAGGCAGGCGCGGATACAAGGGGGGGCCATGGGGGCCATGGCCCCCCCCCCCTTGGCCGATTTTTTTCAAAAATAAAATAAAAAGTTAAAAAGCTGAAAAGGGGGCCTCCTGAAAATAAAGTGGCCGAAATCCGATGAGTTTTTTTAACCTACCCACTTAGTTATTTCTTAGAAGACTAGCTGAGAAGACTTCTTTGTTAGAAGATTGGTAAAGCTTTTCATAACTTGGAGGTCTCTTATACTCACAGAGATGACCACTTTTACAGGGCCTCCTAACCTGCACAGAGGGCCTCCAAGCCTGCACAGATGTCCTAACAAACACAAAATCTCTTAGCCTACACAGAGGCCTCCACTCGCATCCGAACAAAGGGCCTCCTAGCCAACACAGAGGGCCTCCTAACTCACACAGAAGGTCTCCTATCCTGCACAGAGGGATTCCAAGCCTGCACAGATATCCTCTTCGCCAACACAGGACCTCTTAATCTCCACAGAGGGCCTCCACTCGCATCCACACGAAGGGTCTCCAAGTCTGTACTGAGGGCCTGCGCTCGCATCTGCACAGAGGGCCTCCTAGCTATCACAGAGGGCTTCCTAGTTCACATACAAGGCCTCCTAGCAGGGGCGGATCCAGGGGGCGATAGGGACTATAGCGCCCCCCCGGGCGACTTTCTCATTTTTTTTTGCAAAAAAAGCATGATAGGGGGCCCCCAAAAATAAAGTGGACGAAATCCAGGCTTAAACTTTTGGGGGTAGGTAGGGCCCCCATCGATGGGGGGCCCCCGATTCGGAATAGCCCCTCCCTTGGCAAAATGCTGGATCCGCCCCTGGAGATAGGCACCATCTATGGAGGTTGGAGGCACCACTATCCACATTGAATGTCGCCCCACCACCAATTGCACCCCATCTCAAAAGCAAAAGTAACACCCCTGAATGTCATCAAACGATTTTGATAACAATATACATAATTAAAGTCAGGTCACCGTCAGCTTTTGAGTATTATGTGCATTTTATTTCTTTCCTGGATCACCTGGCCCTCCGACGAACCTCGCCAGTAGCGGCGGAACACCTTCAATTAAGGGGGGGGGGGGTCACTGCCGACTATTGGTCCCATTCTTTCCATGCAACGCCCATAGGGCTTATGTTAAAAAGCCAAAATCACAGGGGGTGCAGTAACCGCCAGTCAGAGCCGCGTTCCGTTCCAGTCACCCGACCCAGCGGCCGGCCGCGAACCGCCCCAGGTCACAGACACAATCCCGCGATTTTATTCCGCTACCTGACCGCTTGGAGCAGCGTGAGAGTTCCGGTTAGCACCTTGGTCCACTGGATGTCGTGCTTAACCCAAACCAACCAACCAACCGCGATTTTATAAGGGCTTGGCTTTGGCAGCCGGCCAAAGCCAACTTCTGCGCACGGCTACTCGCAGTGAGCTACTGCTGGGGGCACGTTTCATCGGTGCCCTCCCCGTTCCGCCGCATATGAACCTCGCTGCTACTGGTGACCCCCTGAGCGGGTTGATGATCATGACGCCGGCGCCTTCTGGTGCGGGTCCCGCTGGTCCCGCTGGCGGCTCCTCGCTGCTGATCGCTCCTCCTCGCTCCCCGCTGCTGATCGCCAGAGAAAGTGCTGGAGATGTTTTTGAGAGCCAGAGTTGGGACTCGAACGTTTGTCACCGTACGGCAGAGCGGACACTGGCGATTTTTATTTGGATTTAGAGGGTTCAGGATATCATGAAGCGTTTCTCCGGCGGGTCTCGGCGTGTTTTCTATGCAGGTTTTACAAAATGTGTGGGCACACACCATGGTTACTGGCTCGACGAAGGTGCCAAGGCAGACGCTGCATTCCACGTATCCTTTCTGTCTCTGGAAAAGTTCTCGGAGTTTTGTCAGTTCTTCAATGTTCTTTTTCTTGTCTTCCTCTTCTGTTTTTATTTTGATCTCTCGCTCTTCATCTTTATCCTTCAGCTCTTTCACCAGAGTCTGCATACTGGCGATCTGCCGTTCATAATCAGCGTTCATTTGCTGAAGAGTATACATGGTCTTCTTGCTGCATTCATGATCGATAATAAGTTTTGCATAACTCTGCATTAACTCTGTTTCTCGCGATTCTTTTTCTATAGTTGCTCTCAAGTCACCTCCCTTTTCCTGTCCATATTTTTGCCTCTCACGTTCACTTTCGTCTCTTAGTTTGTCCTCGGGTTCTTTCCGCGCTCGTTCCTCTGTCTCGCGTGTTTCTTTTTCCCTTCTTTCCTTTTCTAGCCAATCGTTTTCCTTCTGCCGCCATTCTGCCTCTTTGTTCTGCCATTCGGTTTCTTTGTTTTTCCATTCCGTCTCCTTTTCCTCCCATTCCGTCTCCTTTTGCTGCCACTGCTGTCGCTGCCGTATTGTCTTTATTTCCTTTTCTAGACACTCGTGTTCCTTTTGGCGCCAGTCTGCCTTCATGTTTTTCCATGACGCTTCCTTGTTTTTCCATTCCATCTCCCTTTCCTTCCATTCTCTCTCCTTTTCCTTCCATTCCGTCTCTTTTCGCCCCCACTGCTGTCTCTCCGCCTCCAACTGCTGTCTCTCCGCCTCCTTCTGCTGGCTCGAGAGGTTGTCTTCTTTTGCCTGCGGGCGAACTCTGGCTGTCTGCTCACACACCTTGTAATGTCTCTGAAGTTGTTTGCCCGACTTTTCAAGTAAATCGTTCACATGGCTTACATCCTTCCCAGCGGTGTCGACCCTTTTGATGCGGGTTTCGGCACTGGGGTCCTGCTGCGGTCCCTCGCAGAGGCCCTGTCGGTCGGACCTTTCCTGGTCTTCTTGTCCCGTAGGAGTTCGAGCTCTGGGTGGCCGAGAAGCTGATCTCCCGCTTCTATCCTTCCTCAGCTCTTCCAGCACTTGCTCTTCTGTCCAGCCAAAGAATGTCAGAACCCGCTGGTTGTGCGGCTCCTTCAGGCTGTGACTCCTGGAGCACCTGTCTCCAAACCTGCAGCGACTGTGGAGGAACGCCTCGCAGTAGTGCAGTTGCAGGCAGTGTCCCTGGCAGCCCTGTTTGCCGTAGGTTCCGCAGAGCCCCGGCTGGGGAGGTGGGTGGCGCACCTGCTCCTGCAGTCGCCTGAGGAGCTCTGGCACAGGTGTATCGGTCAGACCGGCACTGGCCAGAAGGGCGGTGTTGTGCTTGTCGTGCAGGTCGTGACTGAGGTCACAATCGTCCAGCGGACAGGTATCCACTACGCGGCGGTAGCAGACGTGTAGCCGGTCACAGTTGGGGACAGAGCAGCTGGCCATGTTGTAATTGAAGCAGATGCTGACCGCCTGTTCTCGAGCCATTCGGCGGAGGATGTCCAGCGCCAACGCCAGGTCCCCCGGACCTCTCCACCCCTCACTCTCCAGCAGCAGGGTGTTTCTGGGCGTCCCCAGGGCGTGAGCCTTGTTGCATCGCTCGGCGGTGCATCTGTTTTGAAGGAAAAGTGTGCATAAGTGCAGTTCATGGCAGTTGGAGCGGCTGCATCCTCCCCTGTGGTTGTAGTCGTTGCACATGTTAGGGAGGCGTCTGGGCGCCTGCTGCTGTCCATCCCACAGTATTTCAGGTGGTGAGAAGCTCATCGTGATGCCTGTAATACACAGGAGCGACATTGTAATAAAATCTGTCCTTCGTTCGTCAGCCGACGTCCGCTGACCGTCTGCTACGGTGGCCAGTAGATTGCATTCGGAGTTCAGACTATGCAAATTGGAAAGCATCTCATCTCAACTCACATATTGAACACATTCATTCAAAACAAACAATCAGTGTCACCTCGATTGGCGCAAAAGTGCTGGAGCACTCGGGGCGCCTCTCGAGTCAGTATGTACGGCTCTCGCGAGATTAAGCGGTAGATTTTGCACTTTTACATTTCCGGTTATATCTCAGAAACTAATCGATCTACGATGAAGCCATTTTACACGATCATGGCCGGCTTGTGAACCAGAAAGTCGATCGCATCTCCAACACTTAAAAGCTTAAGACGACGAAGATATAGCCTGAAGTATTCTAATTTTTTTAGGTGCAAAACCTACCGTTAAAACCCACGAGACCTGTACAATGGCGCGGGGTGCCGCCCACAGCCTCCGCTGCCCGCCACCGCGCAGACCGCTCACAATAGAAGTAAAGGCGCTGGCGCCGGGGACAGCGCTCTGTGACGACCGGTGTCAAAGGACTGGGCGTTAGGGATAGCTGGCAGGATGGGAAGGAGAAGCTAAACAAAACAAAGCATTGGCTAAGGAAAATGTATGTGTACAGCTCGAAGATCTCAAATGTCTTTAGTTAGGGGACTGTTTGGACCGCGAGTTCTTCTGCAGGTGTCGTAGGGATGCATGTTTCTCGTTGAATAAAATCATATGAGCCGGAGCCATCCTTGTGGAAGTACTAAATAACGGTATGGGGAGGGCAATTACTTCTACTAAGAATTCTCGTCTATCGAGGACTCGTCTATCACTATAGTTCTTCGTGCTAAGGAAATGATTCTCGCAGATATCAGAAACGGGAAATGTCATTAACAAACGGTCAAAGGTAATATGTGAGATGGTGCTTTTTGCCATGATGAATAGATATGAATATACAAAAATGATCAATAGCATGGCAGAAATATAAAACTTTTATTGTAAAATAGGCCAAATATGAAAATAAGCTTTCGCTTTACAGTACCATCAGATTCAAACTGATTATGCTGTAAAGCGAAAAATTCTCATATTTCGCCTATTTTACAATAAGGTTGTTGTTGCCTCAAACCCCAATAAAACAACAACAACCTTAGACCGTTTTCCAACGACATTCGCCCTTTCTGATCTATATCATTTTGATCACTCAGTCATTGGTCTCACACAATTTTTATTTTTTTCAGGATACGCACCACTTTTTGCGTTTCGTGCATTTACACATAACTAGCGATAACATTGTGCAGCAGCTCAGTTACGTCTACTCACTGTTTTTGTGTCGTGCTCAGCCGGAGTGTCGTGGATCGGTCAGACCGGGTCACCGGCGCCCAGTCACCTGATGCCACCCCAGAGAGCAGAGACGTCGTGTCTTTGTATCAGTGACTATGTTTGATGACGGTGTACAGGGCATGAATCAGAAATCAACGACATCTGCTGATCTTTGCACTTGGCCGGTCAGATTGTGTATCGCACTGTCGATGTCCTGTCACCGGCTGGTCTGTCGTGTATTTTCCCTCCCCTTTGCCTCAGTTTGTAGTGTGTTCCCGGCCTAGTCTGCAGTGTTTTCCCCGCGGAAAGCTTCCCTACAGGCAATCTCTGTAGTGTATTTCCCTCTCCCGGTCCGGCCTGTAGTGTTTCCCTGCTCTCCTGGCCATGCCTGTAGTGTAGAAGTGTGGTAAGTATGCAATAGTGTTTTCCCGGCATATTTTGTACTGTTTCCCCTCTCTGCCGGCCCCGATCTGTAGTGCTGCGCCCCCCCCCCCCGCGCTCCCTCAGCCCCTATCTGTAGTGCATTTCCCTGCGGCAGGCCTGTGTGGTCGCTGTGGTGTATTCCACGCCCTCCCGGGCCGGCCTGTAGTGTTTTCCCGCTCTCTTGCTCCTATCTGTAGTGCATTTCTCTCCCCGCCGCGCCGGCCCTATCTGCAGTGTGTTTCCCCGCGGCAGGCCTGTGTGGACGCCGCTCTGCCGTCTGAGCTGGGCGGCCTCTCCGCCGACTCCCTGCTGGTGGACACGGAGGACTCCCCGGTGACGGAGCGACTGCACAGCCTGGCCGCCGCCGCCGCCGACCATGTGCACTGCGCCGGCCGCGCCGCCGCCGACCCGGCCGCGCGCCGCGCCGCTGCCGACTTCAGCGCCGAGTCGGCGCTGCGGCGCGTGCACGTGCTGCGCGTGAGCAGCGCCGCCGAGCTGCTGCTGCTGCCCGCGGTGCTGACGGAGCTGCTGGAGCGCCGGACGCTGCGGCTCGTCTGCGTCGACTCTGTGGCGGCGCCGTGGCGGTGCGGGGAGCCGGTGCCGCGGCGCGCGCAGGAGCTGCAGTGGCTGGCGGCCCAGCTGCGCCGGCTGGCCGCCCGCCGCGGCCTGGCCGTGGTGCTGACCAACCAGGCGACCACGCAGCTGCCGGCCGGTGGGGGAGCGGCCTGCCTGGTGCCGGCGCTGGGGCCCGGCTGGCGCCACTGCGCCGCCCTCCGGCTCTGGCTGGAGCCGTGCGGGGACATCCGACTGGCGCGGCTCACCAAACACCCCGAGCGAGCTGACGGCACGGCGCCCTTCCAGGTGCTGGCTGTGGGCGTGCGGGACGTCTGCGGCGACTTTGACGAGCCGGCCGGACAGAGCGAGGACAGCGAGCAGGAGGGAGAGGGAGAGGGCCCCAGCGGAGGGGACGGGGACGGCCCCGGGACAGGACAGGAAGGGGACGGCGCGGGCGGTGCTGAGAGCGAGGCCAAGTCGCAGGGCGAGGGCACAGGCCACGTGAAAGAGGAGGGTCATGCTGTCGGGGGACATATGACGGAGCGAGCGAGTGACGTGACGGCGACTGACGTCACGCCAAGGACTGGTGATGTTTCAGACTGTGCTGCTAGTAAGCGCCAAAGGCTCATTTGATTCGTAATGTGCCGTTAGCTAGTTTTTATGTGACAGCTATAGGCCGATTCAGGCTGTGGTAGTTTGTGAGCCGTTTCTGGTGGCTTCATGCGGTTTATTGTTTTATGTATTTGTCTTATGTTTTAATCTTTAGCGTATGTTAGTCTTTGCCGTAGCAGCGGTATTTATAACCTCACGGTGTTCGTGTGCGTCTCGTTGTAAGCATCGTTTTACATTTTCTCCTTTAAATTCCTCATTTTCTTACCGAACGAGTTTTAACGGACATCGTTTCTTACCCGCACTTATGTCGTCCTGCATTCATTGAAAGGGTTGTGCACGGTGCAGTTGTACGTAGGCACTCTTTTGAAGTTAAGGTTACCTGGGCTGTGACCCGGGCACTCTTTCGGATATTATTGCAAGCAGTCCCAGCCTGCAATTTTTTTAACTCTGGTGCGTTTGTTTAGATGGAAATATACATTTTTAATGTACTCTTTCGTCTCTGACCAATGATGATGAAGGTAGCTGTGAGTGATGTCCCGAAAACTGTGTTCTGTAAGCAAATGTTGTGTTCGTTTAGTGCAATAATCTTGCCATGGTCGTTAAACACTGGCATCTTCGATGGCGACTGAAGTTCCGTTCGCCAGCTTCGGGACGCTCCATGGATAAAGTCGAAACGCATTTCACAATGTATTCTACACATTCAATATTCCTACAAATATAGGTAAACAAGGATAAAACGCTAAAGGCACCTTACAACTGACAGCTGAATGAAAAGCACAACAGGTCATTGGTTACTGTGTATTGGCAGTTTGACTCGGCCCTCTGCGGGCCGAAGAGTTGCGCTCGTAGATACATTATTGACCCAACAAATCCGGGCGTGGATAAAGCAGTGACATCAGTACCTACACTAGTCTTGTGCGTGGGCGAACGATATTTGTCCGATATCAGAGTAAATATCATTCCGACCTTCAATGCAAAACTTCCAAGCGTAAAAAATGTGGACATAAAACACGAGTCCGACTTCAACCCAAACATGGGGTTTCGTTACACAACAATTTTGATTTGGGAGCGATTCTGCAGTCGACATGCATAGAGATCTTATATATTTTATATATTAGATCTCTATGTCGACATGTCTCTAAGGATTGATCGCACCGGACGCAAGGCCACGCTCGTCGCTTCAAGGCACTCTCGGGAACTCTATTCCAGCAGTCCAAGTCCAGCGCTCGGCCACACCGCCTGCGGTCCTAACAGGGCGATCAACGATGTCGCCAGTAGGCGGATCACTCCAACGTACTTCTCTTCGAGACGTTTCCCGCACCCTTGGGGAGCCCGCCTGTTCGGAAGGAGTTTCGGGTCTCAGGGTAGCCCCTCTCATGCTTCTCCTGCGCTCACTGGGGAGGCACGACCACGCCAGCGGCATTTCTCGACCCTCTCACACCGCCGGACCTCTCCCTCCGCTTCTCCCCAGTTCGAGTCCTCGGCGCCGCTTTCCTATCACTGGCTGCAAGTTCAATACCACCGTAACACCTAACTGACACCGTGACGTGGGACGCTGAGGCGGGGCTGTGGGACCACACGTCCCTCCCCAGCCCGGCCGGCCGGCCCCTCCATCCCCGCCGCCTTCCAGAGCAGGTCCTTCGGCGTCCCGGCAGCCCAGCCGGCGCGGCGCGGGCCGGCTTCAGCCGCTGGGGTCCTCAAACCTCGGCGGCCAGTGTCGAGCGCCACTGCCTGGCGCGCGGTACGGCGCATGCGCGCTGACCGGGCCGCGGTCACAGCACTGCCGTCAGGCACTGGCTGCTGGCGGCGCACGGGTTGTAGCAGCAGCGCTGCTCCGTCGGACACTGGCTGTCGTTACTGCAGCGGCCCGACTGCGGCACCGACGGCGCCGGACACCGCATCATGTTGATGAACGGGCACTTGCCGGGCCGACCTGCCGAACAGAGGGGTTGGTAATAGTGGGCAGACACTTCCCGGGCCAATATGTCGAACGGAGAGACGTGGGCTAGTGGAGAGGTGATAAGTTTCGGGAAAACTTTTCAGCAAGATCTTGGTCAGAGGATGACTATCAGCTGGCTATGTAGGCATGCTGTGATTTATGATAAAAACTCTTCTCCCTTTCCCAGATGAAATCATATAAGTACATTGATGAAATGCCAATGCCATTTATCCAATGTGTCTACAAAATCTTACAACTCAACTTCAACGTCTCGTCACTGCTCTAGCGTAATGCAGCTTGTTGCCACTAGTTGCCAGTTGCCACTATGTCGTACTCACGTGATATGATGACCTTGGGCGGCGGCTCGGTCTTGGCCTGCGGCGTCCGCTGCAGGTCGTTAATCACCGGTAGGATGCCGAAGAACACGCTGCCGTCCACGCGCCCGCTCAGGTTACGGCGGATATCTGCCGAAGGAAGGGGAGGTCAGTCGTCACGTGCTGGATCTCCAGCCCCACAGGTTTTCGACGACATTCACGGGCTGCTGAGTGACTTTTCTTTTTACATTAGGTATTTTACGAACGTGGTCTATGGGAATATCCAAGTACCCACAGTTTCAGAATATACGGAAATATCTGGAGAGGAAGAAGATCCAACCGATCTGTGATTAGCTTCTAAGCCCTTAATTTACTGTTCCAGTCATTTTCCGCTGCGAGCCGCTCAGCTGCCTCAAAGTTTTCCTGTATGTCCGGATAATTAGCTGACTGCCAGCGGCTGTGGCCCGCTGGCTCCTGCCCGATGCGCCGTGGGATTGGTCCGGAGGTGTTTTCGCTGACGCTGGGTTCGCCTCGCGTGAGCGGGCCGGCCGGCGCCGCCTGGAGCGAGCACCGGGAACCGAGCCGGTGTTTTCCTGTTTCCTGGACGATGAGCCACCTCTGAGACATTCTCTAATCAACTGCGCCGCCGCTTTACCCGCCATTGTTTGCCAGTGTGAAAAGTGTCCGGTTCGGAGAGGAAAGCCGCGCTGGCAGGCAGGTAGGTGTCTAATTAGTCGACTAGCCTGAGGCGCTGCGCCGGCGCGCGCTGCACTGGTTCGACGAGCTCTGACGAGGCACGAGCCACAATGTGTAAACAATGCTCGGGTGACTGACATACGTATATCCCGGGGGCTACCTGCTACCCGGGTAATACCGGATACGTCCTAGGGTATATACCCAGAGACTGGTAGATTGGAGTTATGTAGTTTGAACCTGACCTAGATAGAACTGGTGTGACAGGATTTAATTTGTCCATGCATTTGAGGCAGGACACACATATCACCTTTGGCGACATGCTGGTTTGAACTGGCGCTTGGGGCTTGGAGAAGATTACCTCACCCTTCAAAAATGGAACCAGATTAAGTGTGAGAACATGACGAAGTTCTGACATCCATAGCCAAGCCACTCCGGGGTTGTTAGGGCTGCCGTTAGTTAGAGCAGGGATGGAACCTTGGTAAATCCCGACCCTTGTCGATGCGAGGGGCAAGGTTAGAAGAAGGAGCCCGTCCCATGCTCTCATCATTGGGGACGAGTAAAGCCAGATAGAGTGTCGCACTGAAGAATGAGGCTTTATCTAGATTAAACAATAGCTGGGCAAATTTTACAGCTGCGAGATGTTTTAGAAAACAAGAAATCCGAATGTGATTTTGTTGCTTGGTGGATCATCACATTCGTGTTTGTTATTTGGGCCGAACAAGGTGTTCCCTCACGAACAAATGTTGCCAAAATATGCCTCTAATCAAGTCTAGAGAGGTGCGCATCTCAGTCGTGTCCGATGGTGCACTTTCTCTCACCTTTGGCGACGTGCGAGGCGGGCGTGGGCGTGGGCGCCGGGGCCGACGCGCCGGTCAGCTCGGGGACGAAGCCCTCAGCGGAGGGCGCCTCGGTCAGCGGCGCCGAGGGCGGCAGGTAGCCGCCGGTGGGCGGCTCCTCGGTGGGCGGCCCCACGATCAGCCGGCTCAGCTGCGCCAGCCGTGTCGGCCGCGCCGTGGTCGTGGTGGTGGGCGGCTCGGTGGGCGCCGGCGTGGCGTCCACCGGGGGCGGCCGGAACCAGCGTGCCGGCTCCGGGGCCGCCGCCGGCGCCTCCACCGGCGTCACCGGCGGCGGCTGCATGTACTTGGACGGCTTGACAATCTCGCCGTTGGACGAGATGCCGCCGATGGTCTTGGTGACGGTGAAGGTGGCCTTGTTGGCGCCCTTGCCGGAGAAGCCGTGCACCACACGGCGCGAGGTGTGCGGGTTGGCCGGGTCCAGCACCACGGTGCGCCCGGTGCTGTCCTTGACGCGCACCACCACCATCGAGTGGGTGCCCGTGGTGCTGCCGGTGCCCGACGAGATGGAGAACTTGTGGGTGGTGCTGCCGCCCGAGGAGCCGCGCCAGAACCAGCGGAAACCGCTCCCCTGGGTGAGCGCGAGCGCCGGCCCGGCGGCGACCAGCGCCAGCACACAGACCGATAAACAGGAGAGCAGGCGCATGGCAGGGCGAGCTGGAACAGAGGCGACAGTCAGAACTGAGCACCCTATTGTGTGATGGCGCTGTACCGCCGTCAGAGCAGAGCACAGTACCATGCACTGACCAAGACCTTATTAGAGATTCTGAGCAAGGCCCTAAAACATCGTTCTGACACCGAATGATCATGTTGACCTTCATAACGGAATATGTTACTGTGTGGTGAATTGGTGATCTTGCTGGCAATAAGTGCCTGCGGCCACGCGGCAATATTGATTTTATTCGTCTTTTCAACTGTTACTTGTATTTGTATGGCTAGGACATTTAGTCATAATCTAGGTATACTTTGCTTCATCCTCAGCATCAGGAAAGCTGTTTTCATTTCGAAAAGATATCAGTGCGTACTGCTTAGTTCCTAGTTCTTAATAATGTAGGCATTAGCAACTGATTCAGGTCGATGCATAATGTCATAACTTATCAGTTATCAACTAAGATGATAACAATGAGACTAAAAACAAAGAGTGCACTCAACAATGTCGTGACTCTCGCTGCGTTTCAGCATTCCCGACCTTCAGCTGCCATCCATGTGTCGATTCAGACGTCCCCGCGGAGGCTGACCTAAGATTGGTCTGAGCCGTTCGATACCGCTGAGCGTGACGCCCGTCGTTGGCCGTTGTTTGCCGCCCAGGGACAAAGACACAATGGAGGGAACATTCCTGATTGGGCCGCGGCGCCGCTGAGATTTCCGGGCGGGCTTATGTGTGAGCTGCTGGTGAGGTCCTTTCCGGGACAGGCGGCGGTGCCGAGCCTCTGCACGGCTGCCCAGCCGGTGTCCATGTTCATCAGGCCTCGCGACCGAGAGATGCTTACTTGAGTAGCGCCTGCTGCAGCTTAAGTCTTCGTGTTGCTATTCATTGCATCGCGACATGAGTGACCAATAATGATAATTCATCCGTGTCGTGTGAGTCATGTTGCACGTCCGTAACATTCATATCCATTGCTAAACAGCTTCCTGGCACAATCCATGCAGCGATTGCCTTGCCAGGTAGGTCGGTTGTGCAATCTAATCCCTGCCCTCTCCCTCGGGTGTGGCGGACGGACAGTCCTGCGATGGACCCGATGTGGAGCCTGCCAGCGGTCACCCGCCGCGGTCCAGTGATCTAAGCGGACGCTCACCTGTGGGGCCCGCCTGGCCAGGGAGACTGGGCTCGAGCGGCGCTCTGTCTACTGAGGGTACACAATACATTGCCCCAAAAGACGGTAAATAACTTTTGAAAATACCCATCTCCAATTTTAGTGTTTTCTGGACTAAAGGTTTGCGAGGAATCCGATGGTGTGGTCCCCGGGATCTGAAAATTTCCATTTTGGAGATAACACCTATTTTTTGAAAAATGAATATTCGTGAGGCATAATAGCTAAATAAATTGAAAATATAATGAGTTAATTTTTGTATAACAACACTAGAATGTGTCGAATATGAATTAGAGATATATTTTAGCTGAGATGATACTATATCTGCGCAAACATGTACATGAACTAGTACATTTACCCTCATCGGCCGAGAAGGGGTGGGGCGGGTGCCGCCTCATAGGGTTTTTCGCGATAGCTCAAAACACGCCTAGGGTAGACAGCTGAAACATGGCATACCTAATCTTATATTCAAGCTGGATCGTTTGACACCAACCGCGTTTTCAGGTCAGGTCAGGTCACTGACCTATGACGTCATAAATGAGCCTCTGCGAGGTCCTCAGATGTTGCAAACTTGCAACGCCCTCAGTGCCAGAGGAACTTTCACAGGAAGATGAAACTTACAGGACGTAGTATCCTCCAGAGGTCTCACAACTTGTGTATCTCGGATTTTTCCCAAAGGTCACATGAGGTCACTTCGGTTACGTGACCTCACCATTGTAAGTCAATGGGGGAAATATTAAGACTGTAATTTTGGCGCCGGAAATAATCTAAAACTATCCCAAGCACATGAAATCGTGGTTTCGTGATCGGACCTTACAAGGAGTGCATGAAACCACGATTTCGTGTGCTTCGGACAGTTTTAGATCATTTCCGGCGCCAAAATTACAGTCTTAATGTTTCCCCCCATTGACTTACAATGGTGAGGTCACGTAACCGAACTGACCTCATGTGACCTTTGGGAAAAATCCGAGATATACAAGTTGTGAGACCTCTGGAGGACACTACGTCCTGTAAGTTTCACCTTCCTGTGAAAGTTCCTCTGGCACTGAGGGCGTTGCAAAGTTGCAACATCTGAGGACCTCGCAGAGGCTCATTTATGACGTCATAGGTCAGTGACCTGACCTGACCTGAAAGGGTGGTTGGTGTCGAAAGATCCAGCTTGAATAAAAGATTAGGTATGCCAAGTTTCAGCTGTCTATCCTCAGCGTGTTTTGAGCTATCGCGAAAAACCCTGTGAGGTAGCACCTCCTCTTCTCGGCCGGCGAGGTTTATTGTACTAGTTTATGTACAATGTACATGTATGAGCAGATATAGTATCATCGCAGATAAAATTATCACTAATTTATGTTCGACACATTCTTATGTTGTTACAAATATTTACTCATTATATTTTCAATTTATTTGACTTTATGCATGACGAATATTTACTTTTCAAAAAATAGGTGCTATCTCCAAAATGGAAATTTTTCAGATTTCGGGGACCACACCATCGGATTCCTCCCAAAATTTTGGTTCGGAAAACACTAATATTAGAGATGGGTATTTTCAAAAGTTATTTACCGTCTGTTGGGGCAATGTGGGTAGGGTGGGTAGCCGCTCACCGGAGTCGTTGGAATCTTTGCTCGGGACAACTTCCTGAAACTACTTTTTGCTGGTCGGAGAGATTGGATGGAATTCCTCCAATGTGCATATTAGTGTTTGCTTTGCAACGTAACGAAGATGAATCTCACGAGATGGCGTTTCTGGACTAGTTGCAATGTCCCGGGACCGAGTCTGATGGTGGCTGACGGTATCTCGGACTCGATCAAACCTGGCCATTTGCACTTAGAGCTCTCCTCCTTTTGCCGGCCCTGTGTAAGATCACTGGCACTAACAGTTGAGCAAACAACTCGCTTTATGTCACCTTTCCCACGGCTGTTCATTCGTACGCTGTCAAGTACAGACGGGATTAAACCGAAACATTGAATGGACTGACAGCTGAATGCATTGTGCAATCGCTCACGTACCGCCCATAGACGCTCGCTTAGTATCGTGACTGTTTCGTTCTACATTATGCGAATGATCAATCATGACTGATACAGTAGTCCAGACTTGCATTTCGCGCATGGTGTGCCGTGTACTTACATATAAGCTATTCGCCTTTGTTGTGGCCTGGTAGATAAATCTGCCTGCCGGTAAATCGCACTATCCCAGATATGTCTTTAACCTGGCCACCTCTCCCGCCTGCACCGGGCTGCAGAAAGGTCGCCTGAGCTCATTGATCACACTGAGTGGTCGACTTATCACGACTTGGTGTTAAATGCGGCCCTGTGCCACTCCAACTTCGCACCACTTAAACAGTCATTCAGGTTGAACACGTCAGATCACAACAGAAACTTCCCACGTCACTTGCGTCACAATCACCCGAAACTTTCCAGAGTTACGGAAGTCGTGATGAATTATGATATTCCGGCTAGGTGCTGCTCTGCTTCATGATTTAGCATAAGCCCCTTTGGTGGGTTACATTCACCGTGCTGACTTCATCGTCGTTCACAGGTTATACTAGGCCACTGTGGACTCTAATGAGCCGCGCTGAATGGGGTGACGCCGGCGGCGCGCTGTGACGTAAAATGGCGCGCGAAAGTGGCACGCGTCGCAGTCACATGTCGAGGTGTGACCCGCAGATTCGGGGGTGTCCGATGTGCTCATTTGGTGAGAAGGTGAGCTGGAAACCCGTGGGACTGGCAACTCACTTCATATGTCACCCACACGGGTGGGGAACTCCGATAGGGAGCCATTGCGAATGTGCCTCTTATCGTAATAGCGGTAGGCGCTCAGCTCAGTGCACTCAGTGTGATTTGGTGTCATGCTGAAGAAAGCTCTGATTTAAGACACCAATTAGCCGGTAGAGCACCTGTGATATGCGGGTGCGCGCACAGATTAATCGCAAACCTGACACTATTTATAGGACACATTAGGACGAGACACTTCATAAAGACACGTCGCCATAAAGTGCAGGCTCAGTGGGGGAGTGGACAAGGACGCGTCTGAACTTTCACTGTTAGCCGTGCACTGCCGGTGACGCGGTTTTTGCCACGGGCCGTCTCTCTGTGGTGTCCAGTCACCACAGAACCGGCACTTCCCTGTCCACACCGTGAGGGGGTCTCCGCTCAAAAGTCACCGACAAAACACGTCTCGTGTTCCGTGCCGGTGGCTGGGGTCTGTGAAATACCGACCACCCCGTATAGCTCATGCTCAAACATGTTGTATGCGACTAAACAGAGCTGATATTCTACCCCGCGACCGCCTGGGGGGGGGGGGTCGGATCCGACCCCCCCCCCTCCGTTTTTCTTGAATAACTCATGAACCGCTTGCGCTATCAACTTGAAACTTCGCATACCTTCTCCCCCATCAATTTGACGTCTCCTGTGCAATTTTTAAGAAAAAAAATTTCAAAAATTTCTGAGATATATCGATTTTAGTGATGTAACTACATGGCGTTTTCAGTCAAAAAATGGTAAATGTTTAAAAAATCGCCAAAAATCGAGGTTTTAAGCAAATTGCAAATTAAGGACATGAAAAGACGCAGCTCAACGAGTTCTTTAAAATGGCTATCTCGGATTTTCCATAAAATGCGTTTTTCACCCCTAAAAATTCAAAAAACTATATTTTTTGGAAAACAGCTAATAAAATCCAAAATTTTGAGAATTTCCAAAAAACCAGAATATGTGTTGTAGAGCTCTATTAGAACATTAGATGCCCCAAATTTCAACTTTCTATCTTGATTTTTGACCCCCAAATTGTAAAAAATAGCTCCAACATGCATAGGGCATGGTGACGTCATAAGCATTTTCGCGAATTAGAGGCACTTCTGAACATCGCATGTGAAAACAAATGGCACCACTAGATTCCTGGGACAAAGCTCGTCTAGAAAAGTGCATTTTTATGTCAAAAATAAAAAGTTGAAAAATTGACCTTTTTTCTCAGCCCTCGTTTAGTATAAACGATTTTTTATGCTTTCAATGCACACTTATCACCAGCACAGTGACTTGGGGTCACATATAACCATTACCATCGGATTTGGCGTGAAAAATAAGCCATAAAACATGTGTCGCACGCCCATGTAGCAGAAAGTGAAAACCGTGACCTTTCGTGACCTGACCTGACCTTGACCCGTACTTAGTATGACCCCTATACGCACATGGTACCTTCACTAGGTCTTTGAGGTCATTTGTGGTGAGTTTCGAGCAGCAGCTATCGATTCCGCTGTCCATAAGCCTAATCATGCAAAACCCCTGAATTTGACCTTTGACCTGACCTTGACCCGAAAGTTGACCTCAATCTTAAAATATTAAGAGTGCTTTGGGAAGGTCTCGTAGAGACCTTTCGAACGCCGCCTCGCGGGGCTCGATACGACCATTGGTTCTCGAGATAACAGGGGGGGGTCGGATCCGACCCCCCCCAGGCTGATGTGGGTACGGAAATAGCCCAGGCGGTGCCGGGCTACCATATCAATCTGTAGGTACAGCCGCGACTGGCAGAGAAGAGGAAGAGAGGGAGATGAGTCGGAGAGCAGGAAGGGAGGGAGGGGGTTAATGTTTTGACCCCACCACCCGTCCCACCGTCAGACTGCCGGGCCCTCCGCAGGCGAGGATGGCCTTTGTTTACTGGCAGCTGACGGCTCGCTGAGGTAAACACTGTTTGTTCCCCGACAAAATGCTGATAACCTTGTCTGGTTGTGAGAGGACCCGGCGGCGGGCTGTGGGAAGCTGCAGTCGAGTGGCGCAGCTGTAACAGGCTCCTTTCAGCTGAGCGGAGGAGATGCGCCGATAACCTGTCTGATTGTCTGATTCAATTAGTGAAACCACTGCCCCTCTGTCGCTGTCAGACAGGCTTGCAACAATTACTAGTAACTACCATGTTTTACACTGCTGGCTGGCACAGAAGCCACCTAATTCCATGTTTCTCTCAGACGGCACACCGCCCACTTTCGTCTGTGTAACAATGGCTCAAAGGCCTTTATTCTCGCCGCGCTATCGCAAACAGTAGCCATCAAGCTCGGCTTTGTCGTATTTTACACCGAAGTTTGAGATCACGGCACGGATATACCAGCATGAAACACAGCAGGAAACTTCCTAGGCAGAAGGGCGGTCCGCGCTGTAACCGTTGTTGTAGATAATCTGTCTAATGAAGGAGTTTAATGAGGATTAGCCCGCGGATAAACACGAGCACCTGTAAAAACGAACAAACAGCTGCTGTGACAGCCAGTGAAAAACGAGGATTTTTTGGAAATAGAAAGTGAAACATGTGTGAATGATAATTTCTAACAAATTTACCGTCAGTACGAAGCAATACCGAACCCTTAACAGTGGTGGCAGCGGTGTTAAAAATGTCGGACCATTTGGTTCTGGAGAAGTTTGAGAACGGCAGTGCACAAGATTGGATATCATGGCTGGAGGACTACTGTTTGTTTGGTCAGATGAAGAAGTGGAATACCGACAAACTTGTGACAAACTTGCGTTTCTTTGTTTCTGGTAATGTAAAGGAATGTGTCCGACACGTGTGTGCAGCGTGCCCGGCAGCCACACTCGACTCGATCTCCGCCGAAGTGGTGAAGCTACTGGGAGGGATACCAGATCCCATGGTGGCCATCCACCGCCTAGATTCGGTGGCTTATGAAGGAAATGTGATGAAAACCCTGCTCGCTATTGAGGATCTAGTACAGTACGCCTACCCCGCCGTTTCAGACAAGGCTACTAAGGATCAGCTGACTTGGATCCATCTCCAGAAAGTGCTACCCTCGGAGTATCAGCGAGATCTTACGAAGGCCAGAATCACAACGTTGGACGCCGCTGTGGAGCACGTCCGAGCATTCGAGCGGGCTGATGCGTCTGTCCAGTCTCACCCGGCTGGATTGTATCGTGCTCAGACCAGCCCAGCTGTCGAACAGGCCGACCCGCAAGGACGGAGGAGCTCATCGGTCGTCTGCTACACGTGCGGCCTATCGGGTCATATCCGCGCTCTCTGTCCTTTCCGCCACGATATCTGCGGCAACTGCGAACGCAGGGGTCACCTGAGTACGGTCTGTCGAGGGAGACCGACGCGAGCGCGGGGCAATAACCAACCCCGTGGAAGAAGCTTGGGAAACGCCCGGCAGTCTGTCCCAGGGAGCCAAGGGCAGACTGGCCGCGTCACCAGGACAGTGGCTCCTCTCATGTGGACAGCCGAGAACCAGGCACCAGTGCAGTCATTACCACTGCCGCTGCCGGTTCCGAACGACTACCGCACGGGCGCGGCGGTGCTGCAAGCGTGGACCGACAGGGGACGACCTGTCCCATCGCCGCGGCTGGAGGAATCTCTACCGCAACAGATGCCAAATCAGCAGCTGGTAGATCAGCAGCAGCAGACGCAGCAGCTCCGGGAGTGACGAGCACAGCAGTGACGGCCGACGCGACGCCGGTGGTGAGGAGACACAGGCCAGGTCGGTACGTCCAGTTGCTTATAAATGGCAAGAGTGTTAATTCTCTGTGCGACACTGGGGCCGACCACACGGTGGTTCGGCGTGACATTTTGAGTGACGTCACGCCCATCCGGCCGGTATCCCACCCGGTGAAATTAGCGAACAACGAACAATATTCCGGGATAATGGGATGTGCGTATGTAGATCTGCAGCTTGGACCCTTTCGACAACTTACCTGCGTCTACGTGGCCGCCACCTTGTGTGAGCCATGCTTGTTGGGGGCAGATGTGCTTACGGCCTCGAAAGCAGTGATGGACATATCCAACGGGGAAATGTGGGTATTAGGGCAGGAGCTACCAATGCATGCGACTGGCGCAGCACAGGTTGATCCGGTGCAAAAAGTGGTGCACCGCACGGGAGCCGTGCTGATCGCCCGCACAATCGCTGTGCCAGCCAACAGTGAAATTATTTTGCCCGCTACCGTGTCTCTAGCTGAATGTAGCCGAGCTAAGGAGCTGGCCCACTCACTCTGCTGTAAGGGGATGCCTGATGGTGACCTGGGACTGACAGGTCTGGTGGAAGGGGACGGGGAGTTCATTAACAAAACGGAGCTGTGTGTAGCCCGTTTGGCGGTAACTGTGCACGATAATACCGTACCAGTCAGACTCGGCAACCTTTCAGACAGCCCCATCACCCTCTACGAAGGTACCAAGATCGCCAATTTCGAATCCTTAGATGAGTTCTCGTTCAGTGAGGTGCCTGAAACTGAAACAGAATTCTGTCCCGATCAGGCTGTGGCACACCTGGAGGAGCCGACACGTTCCGAGTTTTTGGCCCTGCTCCATAAATACAGGCAGGTATTTGCAGGACTGGGCCGCACTGATGTCGCGGAGCACAAAATACCCACTGGAAACCACCCGCCCGTATTTCAGGGCCCACGTCCCATACCAGCCCACCTCTCAGGGGAAGTCAAATCACAAATAGATGACATGGTGGAACAGGGAGTGCTGGAGCCCGTCCCGGACTCCGAATGGGCGTTTCCCTTGGTGCTGGTGAAACGGGCCAACGGCGGTCCGGTCCGAATATGTGGAGATTTCCGTCGTCTCAATCGCATCACCGTCCAGGTCATACCCAGGATAGACACATGCCTACAGAAGTTAAGCGGAGCCGTCTATTTCACATCGGTAGATCTCAAAAGCGCGTACCATCAGCTCCCAGTAGCAGAAGAAGATAGAGCCAAAACAACTATCGCAACGGAGTTTGGCCTATTCCGTTACACTACTGCTCCGTACGGGATACAGGGTATCCCACACTCATTCAATCGTGCTCTTCGGCTAGTCCTCGCCGACGTTCCCCCAGAGACAGTCATCCAATACTTTGATGACGTAATGGTGATTTCCAAAACTCTGGACGAGATGCGCACCAATTTGGATGCAGTTTTAGCTGCGCTGCAAAAGTCGGGCTTAACTGTCTCGTTGAAGAAGCTGCAGCTCTGCAAAAGGGAGGTAAGCTTCCTCGGCTTCACCGTCAGTGCGGCAGGCGTGCAGTGTGACCCGGAAAAGATCACAACCATCCAGAACTGGCCTGTCCCGGTTAATGCCAAGCAGGTTCGCGTGTTCTTAGGTCTAGCAGGCTACCTGCGCCGCCATATTCGAGGTTATGCAGTTTTAGCCAAACCCCTAACAAAGCTGACCGAGAAGCATCGCCCTTTCCACTGGGGACCGGAGGAACAGAGTGCTTTTGATCGTCTGAAAGCAGCACTGGCCTCACCGCCAGTGTTAGCACTGCCGGTATTCAGCGAGGAGGCACCTCAGTTCGTGCTCGATGTAGATGCGAGCGGAGCGGCCGTGGGGGGCTGTCTCATGCAGGATGACAAGGTAGTCGGGTATGCCAGCAGGGTTCTTACCAAAGCTGAGCGTCAGTACAGCGTCACCAAGCGCGAGCTTCTGGCAGTGGTCTGGGGTACTACGCACTTCAGACAATATCTGGTCGGACGACGCTTCCTCTTGCGTTCTGATCATTCGGCTTTACAGTGGCTCTTTAATATGAAAGACCCGACAGGGCAGCTGGCTCGCTGGCTGCTTCAGCTATCCGAGCTAGAGTTTGATATCGTGCACCGGCGTGGTAGTCTCCATAACAACGCAGACGCACTATCTCGATATCCGCATGCAGTGACCGCTCAGGAGCAGCGGTACCGGTGGGTCTGTGTTCCGATTCCTGAGGCCCCAGAGGCAGAGCTTCCTATGGCGCCCTCTCCTAGAATGGATACTGAGCAGGCGAGTCCAGAACCAAGCGCAGTGTCCAACATGGCACAGACGAGTTCCGCTCTGTCACTGCCCGCCAGCAGAACCCACTCGGCAGATGCAGGCCAGCATCCTCAGTCTCCAACTGCATCAGGACAAGTCAGGGCGGCTGATCCACTCGACCTCAGGGCGGCGTCAGAACCACAGACAGACTCGGCCACTGATCAGATTACCAAAGAGACGCACGTCGATAGCGTCGAGTCCACTGGTACGTCTGCATCTGGCCAGCCCGATAGAGCTGCAGCAGCTGCAGTCGTAACTGGGCCAAAGTCATTGATAAGTATCAATCCCATCGAGCTGAGAGATTTTCAGAAAGAGCAGTTCAATGATGCTGGAATCAGAGAGATCGTTCATTGGATACATCTGCGTCGAAAACCTCACCCAAGCGAGGTGAGCACAGAGCACGCAGCTCAGCTGCTACGAGAGTGGAACCGATTAGTAGTCACAGGCGATACGCCCGTGCTGTACAGGCGAGTCCAGCCCTACAAAGGAGCCCCATCATGTCTCCAGATAGTGGTGCCCCAACATTTGAGAGGGAGCCTGATGAATGACCATCACAGTGGACTAGGAGGGGGACACCAGGGGGCGGCAAAATTGGAGAGTGCACTTCGCCGGCAGTTCTACTGGCCGAGAATGCAGACCGATGTGAAAGCGTTCTGCCAACAGTGCGAGGTCTGTGCTCGCCGCAAAGATCCTCCTCACCCACCGAAGGCCCCATTGGGGTCACTGCAGGCGTCTGAGTTCCTTGACAGGCTTGACATCGATATCATATCTGGGCTCCCCACCAGTGAGCCGGAAGGTTACAGGTATATTCTGACGTGCATCGATGCATTCACTCGATTTGTATGGGCTTTCCCACTTAAAACACAGGAAGCATCCGAGATAGTCCAGACACTGATGGACCGTATCGTAGGTCAGTTTGGTGTGCCTAAATCAATTCACTCCGATCAGGGCAGAAACCTGGTTGGAAACGTAGCAAAGATGTTCTACAACAATCTTGGAATCAAACAGAGCACGACGACAGCATATCATCCTCAAGGGAACGCTTACTGTGAGCGTAGCCACCGTTTCCTCATCGACACACTGGCTAAACTCGCCGCCGCAGAGCACCGTCATTGGTCCCGTTACCTGAGCGGCGCAGTGCTGGCTTTTAACGCCAACACTAGTGCGGCCACAGGCCTGTCACCATATGAGTGCGTGTTTGGGCGTCCTGCGCCACTACCGGCTTCACTGAAGTACAGCTCTGTCTCCAACGGTCAAAGCGAGCTGGTGGACATGAAGGTGCCCCGTGACACCTTCCAGTACCTGGCTGGTTTACAGCGCACCCTCAAACGCACCGATCAGCAGATACACTCTGCTAGTACAGCGGCTCATAACAAGAGCAAAATCAGGCATGATGCGCGCATAGTGGAACATAACTATGAGCCGGGCAGCCGCGTCTGGCTCAGACAAAATGCGGTACAGGGTGGAGACGTGAGAAAGTTGTCCCCTCGCTGGAAGGGACCCTACCGCGTGATAGCGAAACGTCGAAACTGGACATATCTCATAGCCTGTGAAGGAGAGACGACGGAAATGACGGTCCACCACAACCGCTTAAAACCGTATCACCCAAGCACGGGAAACTCACCCACTGGGGCCCCTGTTTACCCCACTCGCATTTGGCGACGCAGTCAACGCTCATCGCCTCATCAGTTCGGCCCAGTCCCACAGAACCGAGACCGAGCATTATCACCCAGGAGGCATGATCCCCAGTCAGCTGACAAACAAGTAAGGCCACATGGCGACAAAAAGCCGCGGCAAGACAAGTCCTCTGTGCAGCAGGACCTGGTCACTCAGGCGACTCCAAATGTGCCAAAGTCGATAATCACGAGAGCGGGTCGAACTGTCAGACACCCCATTAGGTATCACTAGTCAGCTCATACGAGCTGATTCGGCTTGAAGTGGATAAGGTGAAACGGAATATCCATCCTGTTTTAAGTGGTGATGTATGACAGAAGTGGCATGTACATTTTGTGTTCCTAGGTGATACCTGTGGTTTGAAGTGTTCATTGCTCATGTATGAATGTACATATGTGTAAAGTGTTAAAGTGTACCGTCTTACCTGGTGCATCAATGTCCGCGGGCCATGCAGAGGTTGATCAGTTTCCGGGGCGGAAACTTTGTCTGTGGGGGATATTGTTGTAGATAATCTGTCTAATGAAGGAGTTTAATGAGGATTAGCCCGCGGATAAACACGAGCACCTGTAAAAACGAACAAACAGCTGCTGTGACAGCCAGTGAAAAACGAGGATTTTTTGGAAATAGAAAGTGAAACATGTGTGAATGATAATTTCTAACAAATTTACCGTCAGTACGAAGCAATACCGAACCCTTAACACCGTTATCAGTGCACAATTTTTACTTCCGGAAGTATTTCCGGCATCCATTTATCAACGTCGGACCAATGAAACTCATTTGGAAATCGCAGAAATTATCTTTTGGCTTGACCAAATAGTTAACGCTCCACGACTACAAAGCACGAACATGAAAAGGAAAATAGTCATCACGAATCACGAAACAGCGCAAAGCCCGTCACTCCGATAGCATTAGTGACCCACGACTGAATTATCAGCGATGAGATGGATACCTATGTGAGCAATGGGCATGCTATGCACGGCATACCCCAGAGACGAACAGTGCATGTAAGAATTTTATCATATCGGGAGTGGGGGCCGTGTGGGGGCCCAGCCCAACGCATTCCACCTAGCGCCAATGGAGTGATAACGTTCTGCTTACTGGCAGGATCGTATGATACCGTGAATGATAATGAGTTAACACTATCAAACACAACATCAGACTCGCGAGCGTGATTGAGATAATTGCGTTTATACTTCAAAGGATAGGTGCCGTACTAATGGCGCAGCACCGACCAATAACTGATATTAAATGATATAAAAACTGTGCAGCGTGTCATTAGCAGACATGTGTTTGGATCCGGAAAAATGGATCTGAGATCCGATCCCATGGATCCCGATCCGAGATCCATTCAGATCATAGATCCAACCCCTCAATTTTGTCGAGAGATCTACTGGGATCATAGATCTGACCCTTCAATTTTGTCGCTAGATCCACTCGGATCATAGATCTGGCTCCCCAATTTTGTCGTGAGATCCATTGGGATCATAGCTCATAGGTGCTCAAAATTTTAACAACTTTCTTTCATAAGAAGTTATGAATATCAAAGTACGGTTAGAAACAAACAATCTTATACAATCTTATACAAAGGCCATATTAGTAAAGGCATCCAGTTACATTATACAGAATACAACATAGGTAAAGAGGCTCATGACAGTCACAACTTGAGAGAATTGAGTGACATGAAAATTGTTCACATACCAACAGAAAAGTTTGCATTAACAATTAACATAGAGGAAGTCAAAGTAATGACTAATGAACAATACATTACTAGGTACCTACCACATCACAATTCATGTTAGAATCTACATAATGATATTGATAAGACAATCTTGCATTAGACGACCATGAGGCTTTCCAGTTTCCAGCTAACACAATTGATTGATAAACAATAAAAGACCAGTATAACGCCTTTTGGGGCGACTAACGGAGCGAGCGAGAGGGTGGGCCTTGCACGTGCGAAATTGCGAGGGGGTACCTCCAACTGACTTGTGCACGGCACCCTACTAACCGGTCTCTAGCGATGTGCCAAATTTGGGCACAATCGGCCCAGCCGTTCTCGAGATCTGGAAGGGGCACCCTGCACGTGCGCACGTGCAAAATGGGTCCCAACTAACTTGTGCACGGCACCCTACTAACCGGTCCCTAACTGTGTACCAAATTTGAGCGCAATCGGTCCAGCCGTTCTCGAGATCTGGAAACGACCCCTGCACGTGCGCACGTGCAGCAGCGCCCCAACTCTGGCACATGGATATGCAGTGCCTAGTGGGTGCCTACCTACATGCCAACTTTCAGCGCAATCGGCCAAGTAGTTACCGAGATATTGCAACAATTACAAAACTGACACCTTCGTTTTGCACGTGGCACGTGCATAAGGGGTCACCCACATGCATCAGGAATAGTCCAATACTTGGTAGAAGGAATGAAGCTACCCTACAAAAATTACCGCGTGTAAATCGGTCAAGTGGTTGCTGAGATATAAGCCTCGCAAAAGCGTGACCACGGCCGGCCGGCCGGCCGGCCGGCCGCTCATACTCAGAAATTTCCGTTAATCTAAGGAAAGACTACGCTCGCTTCGCTCGCTCCGTAATCACCAGTATAACGCCTTTTGGGGCGACTAACGGAGCGAGCGAGAGGGTGAGCCTTGCACGTGCGAAATTTCGAGGGGGTTCCTCCAGCTGACTTATGCACGGCACCCTACTAACCGGTCTCTAGCGATGTGCCAAATTTGAGCACAATCGGCCCAGCCGTTCTCGAGATCTGGAAGCGGCACCCTGCACGTGCGCACTTGCAAAATGGGTCCCAACTGACTTTTGCACGGCACCCTACTAACCGGTACCTAGCCATGTACCAAATGTGAGCGCAATCGGTCCAGCCGTTCTCGAGATCTGGAATCGACCCCTGCACGTGCGCACGTGCAGCAGCACCCCAACTCTGGCACATTGATATGCATTGCCTAGTGGGTGCCTACTTACATGCCATTTTTCAGCGCAATCGGCCCAGTAGTTACCGAGATATTGCAACAATTACAAAAGTGACACCTCTTCGTTTTGCACGTGGCACGTGCATAAGGGGTCACCCACATGCATCGGGAATAGTCCAATACTTGGTAGAAGGAATGAAGCTACCCAACAAAAATTACCGCATGTAAATCGGTCAAGTGGTTGCTGAGATATAAGCCTCGCAAAAGCGTGACCACGGCCGGCCGGCCGGCCGCTCATACTCAGAAATTTCCGTTAATCTAAGGAAAGACTACGCTCGCTTCGCTCGCTCCGTAATGATACTGACACATGTGGCTTGGTTAGGTAAAGGTATTTCAATATATTGAAAGAAATATGTATTGTACGGTGGATTGGTGTTAACTGTTACGTTTCACCGAGCTCCGTAGGCCCTGACCGTACATACATATTACCGTAGCTGCGTTTGTGATACGGGCCCCACCATACGGCTGCGTCTGCGCATGCGGGAGCCGGGAGGGTAGGCTGACCCGCATATTGCCTGAGGCTCAATGTGGACGAGCGTGTCGTGTGGACTGGTCTGTGGCAGTGACTGACTGGCGAGCGACCAATACAGGTTGACCTCTGAGCACGAGCGGTCTCTACACTGGCGACGAGGATTTGAACCGGCGCGGCGGGGCGACTTCTACGGCCATGGATGGGGCAGCGTCGGCCACCCTGCAGCTGGAGCCCTTCAACCCGGCGACGGACTCCTGGAGCCAGTGGGAGGAGCGTCTACACTACTTCATCGAATGTAACGGCATTCAAGGCGAGAGCAGGAAACGCGCCACGCTGTTGACGGTATGTGGGAAAGAGGCCTTTTCGCTTATTTGTAGCTTGATAGCACCGTCTAAGACGTCTGAGAAGTCGTTTGATGAGCTTTTGCAAGTAATAAGGGAGCACAAAGAACCCAAACCATCTGTCATTGTGTCGCGATTCAAGTTCAACTCGTGTCAACGAACGGCAGGCCAATCCGTTGCTGATTTTGTTTCTGTGCTAAGGAAGGCTACCGAGCACTGCTGTTTTGGAGCCACGCTTGATGACAGACTCACTGAGCAGTTTGTTTGCGGCATCAGGGATCCTCGGATGCAGCGGCGGTTGCTGTCAGAATCCAGCCTGGACTTCAGCTCAGCACAGAGGATCTGCCTGGCGATAGAGGCTTCCAGCAGAGACGCTCACCTGATCTCCGGCACACCGGGTACAGTGCCGGCAGAGGTATGTGAGGTAAGGGCGCAAGGCGTGCCGTCAGGTCAGTCAGCTCGTCCAGGGGCTCGCTGTTGGCGTTGTGGCGGGAGGAGCCACTCACCTGATGTGTGTCGTTTTGCGTCGTACAAGTGTCACAACTGTTCGAAAGCTGGACATTTGGCTAAAATGTGCACAGTCAGAAAGACGACAGTCAGACCTCGGAGGCAGCAGGGCAGAGCAAACGCCGTTGAAGCAGATGAAGAGTGGGAGGCGGACTACACGACAGATGTTGGCCGTGCAGAACAGGATGAAGAGATCTGCAGAACGGAAGCGGTCCATCGGGTGAGTGTACCTCCCATTTCTTGTCTGGTTCAGTTTCAAGGTACAGATGTAGATATGGAGATTGACACTGGTTCTAGCGTATCGTTGATTGGGCAGGATACGTTTGAACAGTTGAACAGAAAGCCTAAACTCAAAATGTGCTCATCTCGTTTGAAAACGTATACGGGTCAGTTCATACCATTGTTGGGAGAGTTTCAAACAGACGTGTGGTATGAAGGCAAACAGCACCGTGCCCTGACAGTTGTGGTGGTAAAAGATGCCAGGACTAACCTTCTAGGACGAGACTGGCTGGAGAACATCAACCTCAACTGGCGGGCAGTGCACGCCATTCGAACCAGTTCCTTGCAGGGCCTGAAGGAGAAGTATCGGCGCCTCTTTGAGCCTGGCCTGGGAGAGCTGAAGGGGGTAAAGGTACGTCTGGACATTGACCGTACTGTACCACCGAGGTTCTGCAAGGCCCGCTCTCTGCCCTATGTGTTCAAGGAGAAGGTGGAGGCCCAGCTCCAGAAGGACATCGACAGCGGCGTCCTGGAGGAAGTGCAGAACAGCAGCTGGGCGGCGCCCATTGTGCCGGTGCTGAAGAAGGACGGGAATGTCCGAGTCTGCGGCAACTTTAAGTTGACGGCCAACCGAGCGGTGAGGTTGGACAGATATCCATTGCCACAGGTCCCGGATCTGTTTGCAACGCTAGCGGGAGGTACCGTATTCTCGAAAATTGATCTGGCTTCGGCCTACAATCAGTTAGTTCTTCACGAGGACTCTCGAGACATCATGACCATCAACACCTCACGAGGTCTTCTCAGATTTTCGAGGCTCCCGTTCGGCATCAACAGTTCTGTGGGTATATTTCAGAGAGAGATTGAAAAGGTTCTCCAGGGCATACCCAACGTCATTGTTTTCCTGGATGACGTTCTGGTGAGTGGAAAGACACAGGCCGAACACCTGACCACGCTGGAGAAGGTGTTTTCTAGGCTTGAAGACGCGGGTCTAAAAGCCAGAGCAGATAAGTGTAAGCTTTTGGTTCAGCAGGTTGAGTACCTGGGTCACGTGGTCAACAGGCATGGAATTTCCCCGACTTCTGAGAAGACTGAAGCGATCAGGTCAGTGCCTGAACCTAGGAACGTGTCTGAGCTGAAGAGCTTTCTTGGGTTGTTGACTTACTACTCCAGGTACTTACCAGCGCGCGCTCAGAGGCTGGCTGCGCTGTACGACCTTCTCAAGAAGGACAAGGACTGGATATGGGGACCAGAACAGCGGAAAAGCTTCCACTGGGCCCAGAGTGTCCTTACCTCGGACTCTGTTCTAGCTCACTTCGATGCGGCGAAGGAGCAAGTGCTGGTCTGTGACGCATCGTCTCGAGGCATTGGAGCGGTACTGGCTCAGCGTGAAGTGGATGGAGCTGAGCGTCCTGTCGGGTACGTGTCAAGGAGTCTGACCTCTTCAGAGCAGAAGTATTCTCAGTTGGAGAGGGAAGCTCTCGCGATCGTTTTCGCGGTAGAAAAGTTCAATCAATACTTGCTGGGTAATAAGTTCATACTGGTCACGGATCACAAGCCGCTGGTAGTTTTGTTTGGAGAAAACAAAGACATTCCGGCTATGGCGTCTGCTCGCATTCGTAGGTGGGCATTGAAGTTGTCTGCGTACCAGTATGCCATCCAGTTTAGGCGCACGGAAGACATGGGTAACGCGGACGCCCTCAGCAGGCTTCCCCTGCCAGTTGCAGATGGCTCTGGCCAGGAAGATCTGGTGCTGCTGATTGAGGATGCTGTATTTGATGCTAAGCAAGTAGCACGTTTGACAGCTCGTGACCCCGTTCTTTCCAGAGTAATGAACCTGGTGCAGAAGGGCGGGTGGCCCGAGATAGCTGACCCGGCATTGAAACCGTTTTCAGAGAAACGCTGGGAGCTGTCTGTGTGTGCAGGCGTGCTGCTGTGGGGGCACAGGGTCGTGATACCACAGAAGGGCCGCCAGTCTGTGATTTCAGAGCTGCATTCTACCCATCCAGGGATCGGCCGGATGAAATCACTGGCAAGGAGCTGCGTCTGGTGGCCCCAGATTGACGGTGACCTGGAAATGGCGGTCAGACGATGCTCTGCGTGTCAGGAGAGTCGTCCGACCCCTCATCGGGCTGACCTGAGTATGTGGCCCTGGCCGAGACGCCCATGGTCAAGGGCTCATGTGGATTTTGCGGAACCAATCAAAGGCAAGTACATTTTTGTGGTAGTGGACGCCTTTTCAAAGTGGGTTGAGGCTGAGCCGTGCTCAAGTGTGAGTTCGCAAGCAGCCATGGTCAAATTGCGACGTATGTTTGCAAGATGGGGCTTGCCTGACATGCTCTGCTCTGATAATGCTACGACGTTTACCTCACAGGATTTTCAGCAGTTCCTGGCGGCTAATGGGGTTCAACATAGAACGATAGAGCCACGTCACAGTCAAGGCAACGGGCTAGCAGAGCGGGCAGTTCGTGACGTTAAGCAGGCTCTTAAGCGCAGTGGAGATGGGAACTGGGAGACTGTGTTGGCTGAGTGGTTGCTGTATCAGAGGAAAATCCCTCACTCAACTACGTCTGTGTCACCCTCAGAGCTGATGCTGGGACGAGTGATCCGGAGCCGGCTAGACCTTCTTCATCCTGACCTGCAGAGCCGTGTTCAGCGGAAGCAGCTGCAGCAGAAGCTGAATCATGACCCTGCTGTACCCCGAGTGTTACAGCTGAACATCGGGGATGCGATATATGCTCGCAATTATGGTGTGGGACCCACGTGGATATCAGGTGTAGTTGTGGGTATAGATGGATCGCAGTCATATGTGGTCAAATTAGAGGATGGTAGGATCTGGCGTCGTCATCAGGATCAGTTGATGCGGAAAACTGACGCAAACTATCCCGCCACAGGACCTGCTGCTGATGTAGCTGCTCACGAGCAGCTCAGCCCGTCGGAGCAGCTGACGGCCGCACCGGCTGCCGAGGCCGTCTGCACTGGTCTGCCCACCGTACCGGAGACGGGGTCGCACCCGGCACCGTTCCCTGACACCGGTGGCTCGCTGACGGCTGCGGCGACGCAGCCGACGGGAGGGTCCTCGACGGGGCCCGGCACGAAGGATCTGCCCGCGATGCCTCTGCCAGCTGAGCCAGCTCTTCCGAAGTCTGTGCCTGCATCGGCTACGGAGATGGCTCCGCGAAGATCATCTCGCGTGCGGAAACAAACTGAGTTTTTCCAGGCGTAACGTGTGTTTTCGTTATCTAAACTTATTTGTTAAAGGGAGGAGAGTGTATTGTACGGTGGATTGGTGTTAACTGTTACGTTTCACCGAGCTCCGTAGGCCCTGACCGTACATATTACCGTAGCTGCGTTTGTGATACGGGCCCCACCATACGGCTGCGTCTGCGCATGCGGGAGCCGGGAGGGTAGGCTGACCCGCATATTGCCTGAGGCTCAATGTGGACGAGCGTGTCGTGTGGACTGGTCTGTGGCAGTGACTGACTGGCGAGCGACCAATACAGGTTGACCTCTGAGCACGAGCGGTCTCTACAAAATATTTAATAAAATAAACTGAGATATAAACAAGAGTATAGAAATATTCAACAGCCCGCGGAAGCGATCGGAAGCGAAATATCAATTGTAATGGCCTTGGATATTTACCGTAAACTGATTATTCAGTATTTAAATAGAACTCGTGACGTCAATTCAAATAACAAATGAGCTAAGCGTTCTACCTTCGAGTATAATGAAAATAAATAAAAAATAAAACTGGAAATTCAAAAGTCTGGAGTTTTTTTTTTCAAAAGAATGATCATTTTTTCTGCCTCACATAATTTTACGATACGATTGTTTGTGAATATCATCTTTGTAGCGTTGAATTTAATGACGTAAACGTAAGCTGAAACGGTATTACATGACCCTGTGCGCCTTGCATCTTTATTTTATTCACTTGTCAAAAGAATCACAAGATTGTCATCAGTGCTGTCATGAAAAGTTACAATTGGTCACAAAAAGTAGCAATGTGCAATGTGCATGTTCTTGGTTTATTTTAAATGTAGCACAAATGTTGTTGATTTAATTCAAATTTAATGATGACTATATCTAATGATTACAACTGGTCTTAACCATGTCCACAAGTGACAATTTTCAATTGTATTGCACTGTAAGGTGTACAATAATGTAGGATAAGGGTTTCATTGGCTACATGTCGTGAGATCCATACAGATCATAGGTCCTCCACAAATTTTTGCCCGCTGGATCCACAGAGATCATAGATCCGACCCCTAAATTTTGTCGAGAGATCCATTCGGATCATAGATCCAACCCCTGAATTTTGTCGAAAGATCCTCTCGGATCATAGATCCAACCCCTCTATTTTGTCGAGAGATCCACTGAGATCATAGATCCAGCTCTCGGATCCATGCACATGTCTGGTCATTAGTATAATCAATTTCCATATGATTATGCACGTTCTGCTTCTTAGCTCAATAATCTGGTCTCATAGGCCACGGCGAATGATTTAAAACGATTCTCAACCCCTGGATATACTTAGGTGTTTCTCGCCAAAGTTTTGCCTTTCGGTATGGTCAAATGGTAGGTACAGACACCAAGTAAGCAGTGTCTGAAAACTCGTACCATCGGACTATGTATGCCTCACAGCAGTCTGGGTAATTATGCAGCGCAGTCGGGGACTCCCCTCGGTTGAGCTGACCGTCCTATTTCCCAGCGGACTGGCGGCGGGGTTGGCCAACCGGGCTGCATTTAGCGCTGTGCACCCGATCAGCGGTAGGGAGAGCACTGATTGCGGACAGCCGCGCGGTCCTGAGGCCCTCAGCCGGGGTGGTGCACCAGTTGTGAAATACGTGCCCTGGGTGGGTGGAGGGGAGAGGAGGAGAGCGGCTCTGCAGGGAGCAGACCGTGTCCTCGCTGGGCTGGGTCCTGGGTGACTGGTGAGAGCACACCAGGCCCCTGATCTCATGGACTAAGGTGGGCTCAACTTGCAGTGAAGTGAGTAGGGGTGGGTTGAAGGTCGAAAAAATTGTTGGGCTAGTTCTGCGCCAAGGATGAGCGGTATAATTGATATAAGAATAACCAGTAACCTCATAATATAAATCAGAAATAGGAGCCAAAAAGTTATATTTAAAATTATCGAATATTTCGCTCCTGGAGCTTCGTCAGCGATAATTACAGAAAAACATACACGTTTTAAACATGGAACAACAAAGAACACTGCAGAATAAATAGCAAACTCATGCTACACTTCGCAAGGGACCGACATTTTTGGCGAAGTTCGAATAGGTGCAAAATGAATGCATGTATATAGTGTACGTATTTACAATATACACGTATATAGGTACAATAAACAATAGCTTTACATATAAACATAATCGACTACATGTGCATACATTACACATAATATCATCAATTATTCAATTATTCACATGTGATTGTTATTATATACACTTCACACTATATGTACCCAGAAAAGTTTGTGACGCATTTACATTTTGAATGATGTTCTCTTTATGATTATACATTATACAATATATACATATATATATATAATATACTACACATATATACAGAGGAAGTATTATACAGATATATACAGATGTTGCATGTACAATGCTTACATATATTTACATATATCTATGAGTCATATATCATCTATGTACAAGTGTCACGTACAGTATATATATGTATGTCTAAGACTGCAGCCGTGTCAGCGGCCACGAGGTAGTCTGGGTGTTAAGTGTAGGTCTCTGGTCTCTGATGTACATGGACTCTTTTATTTTTCTGTCGGGACCATCCTTGGCGCGAGCCAGAATGCTCAGTTTAAGGTTGTTGCATGTCAGAGGGGTGTGTAGGTGTTGGTTTTGATGAGAGCCAAACGGTGTGTCTATGCGTTTGTTGCGTGCATCTCCAAGGTGTTCATTAAATCGTTTCCTTATCGAGCGTCTGCTTTCACCAATGTAAAAGGACTGGCCCTCGGGGCACAAGAACAATCAATCCTGTAGATGGTGTTTTTGAGGTGGCACTTCCCTGCAAGCCCTGCACAGCATGTGTTGCAGCGCCTGCCTCCACCTGGACAGGCAGGAGGACTGAAGGCTGATTTAATCAGCTTCTGGCCGACAGTCTCGCCGCCTTTCCAGGCCACCTGAAAGGCAATTTCACTGCGCCTCACGATGCCTTGCACTATGTGGCACAATTGATCGTCAACGAATGGCAGAACGAGTGGGGTTTTGTAGCCTCTTACCTGATCGTGCTGACCTCGTGTGCCTGTGTCTGTCCTGTTATGTGTTTTGGTGGCCTCCTGCCGTGCTCTGTGAAGTGTGGCCCGTGGGTAGCCGTTTGATTGGAACAGGTCATCTACCTTATGGAGGCTGCGCTCGGTGGGGTCCCCTGGTGACGATAGTCTCAGAGCTCGCAGGTATTGGGACCTAGCTGTTGCACGTTTTACAGACATAGGCTGTGCCGAGTTGAAGTGCAGAATGACGTTGGCTGACATGGGTTTGATGAACAGTTCGGTGGTGTACTGCCCTGTTTCAGATATTTTGATGAGGGTGTCCAGGAAAGAGAGGGCCCCTGTGTCGGCTGTATGTTCCAAAGTGAACTTTATTGATGGGTGGACGCTGTTTAGGTACTCAAAATAGTCAAGTAAGCTAGGGAGCCCGTGATTCCATACGCCAAACACATCATCAATATAACGTAGGTATAGAGATGGCTGAGCTCTCGCTGAGCTTAGGAACATAGACTCAAGCATGTGCATGAAAGTGACTGCCAGCGGTGGAGCTACTCGACTACCCATAGCTATCCCGGTCTGCTGTCTGAAGTATTGTGACCCGAAACGCACGAAGTTCTGTGTGAGACAATGTTGTAAGAGCCGCTCGATGTCATTGAGGGCCATACCGAACGTGCTTATACGTTCTTCTTGTTCTCGTAGCAGGGTCATACACGCTTGGATCCCTTCATGCACAGGAATATTCCCGTACAGATTGACCACATCGACACTGAAGAGAATGGTCCCTGGTTCAAAGCCTCGTGGATATTTACTTTTCACTCGGTCAAGAAACTCTGTCGTGTTTTTCAGATGAGCCGGAATAAAGGGAAGTAGCTGAGTAATCACCCTTTCTAACACCCAGGTCAGCTTATCTAAGGGGTCGTCGCAAGATGACACAATAGGTCTGAGTGGAATGCTAGCTTTGTGGTCTTTCGGCAAACCATACAATTCAGCTGTACGGGAGCACTGCGGCAAAATGCTCTTGATCACCTTTTCTTCTAGCTTACCATCTAAGGACTCATGGATTAGGCGCTTAGTAGAGGCCTCGAGCTTCGGTGTGGGGTTTTTCTCTACTTTGACATAGTTCTCTGTGATGTCGTGCATCTTTGAAACATAGTCACCTGTTTTCATAATGACTAAGCCTTTACACTTATCAGAGCGTTTGACAATCGCCTCTCCATTATTCGCCAGGTCTTTAAGAGAGGCTAGCTGCGCCCGAGAATAATTAGGATCAGGAGACCTATGGTTCTTGTAGGCTGCCAAAATGCGCCTCTTTACCTGTCTTAGGGCCACCTCTATATCAGGCGGGCCCTGTGGTGCCTGCGAGCAGTCGCCAGCAGCAAACCGTGGCCGTAGCTGTGCTGAGGAGGTCTCTGGTGACGCCGGCTGGTCATCCAGTGGGTCCAGAGGTCATCCAGTGGGTCAGAGGTCATCCAGTGGGTCAACCAAGAGGCGGAACGTATCTACTGGAGAAGCACTCAGATCAAAAGGAATTTACTAGTGCGAAAGTATCACGGCCTCCTAAACGAAGGGCAAGGACGTTCGGCTGTGGAGCCGCAAGAGACTACGACTCAACAGAACACACCGCACGAGAACACCCCGCAAGAGGCTACGACACAAGAGCATACGCCGCGAGAGACTTCGCAGCAAGAGACAACGGCTCAACAGACAACGTCAAGAGAAGCTGCACCCATTGTCAGTACTGGTGCCACCCAGCCACCAGTCTCACGTCTGAAAAACCTTTCAGACCTCACCTTAGCTCCAGAGCTCGCTCATTTGCTCTCTAAAGGTCCCAAGTACGCTCTAACAAGACGCATCACACCAGCTGTGATGAATGCTGCCGAGTGTGGAATAGAGCGTGGCAATTACGCCCTCCGATGGAAGATCGACATCGAAAGTAGAAGAGCACAAACGACTCCGAACGACTCCGACCGACTCAGCAGAACACAGCCAGCACCGCCGCCGCCAACGCCGCCGCTGCCGCCAGGATCACCCGAAGGCGTCCCTCCTACCCGGGCCATCACCGACGACAGCACAGGACACCAGCCGGCGTCACCAGAGACCTCCTCAGCACAGCTACGGCCACGGTTTGCTGATGGCGACTGCTCGCAGGCACCACAGGGCCCGCCTGATATAGAGGTGGCCCTAAGACAGGTAAAGAGGCGCATTTTGGCAGCCTACAAGAACCATAGGTCTCCTGATCCTAATTATTCTCGGGCGCAGCTAGCCTCTCTTAAAGACCTGGCGAATAATGGAGAGGCGATTGTCAAACGCTCTGATAAGTGTAAAGGCTTAGTCATTATGAAAACAGGTGACTATGTTTCAAAGATGCACGACATCACAGAGAACTATGTCAAAGTAGAGAAAAACCCCACACCGAAGCTCGAGGCCTCTACTAAGCGCCTAATCCATGAGTCCTTAGATGGTAAGCTAGAAGAAAAGGTGATCAAGAGCATTTTGCCGCAGTGCTCCCGTACAGCTGAATTGTATGGTTTGCCGAAAGACCACAAAGCTAGCATTCCACTCAGACCTATTGTGTCATCTTGCGACGACCCCTTAGATAAGCTGACCTGGGTGTTAGAAAGGGTGATTACTCAGCTACTTCCCTTTATTCCGGCTCATCTGAAAAACACGACAGAGTTTCTTGACCGAGTGAAAAGTAAATATCCACGAGGCTTTGAACCAGGGACCATTCTCTTCAGTGTCGATGTGGTCAATCTGTACGGGAATATTCCTGTGCATGAAGGGATCCAAGCGTGTATGACCCTGCTACGAGAACAAGAAGAACGTATAAGCACGTTCGGTATGGCCCTCAATGACATCGAGCGGCTCTTACAACATTGTCTCACACAGAACTTCGTGCGTTTCGGGTCACAATACTTCAGACAGCAGACCGGGATAGCTATGGGTAGTCGAGTAGCTCCACCGCTGGCAGTCACTTTCATGCACATGCTTGAGTCTATGTTCCTAAGCTCAGCGAGAGCTCAGCCATCTCTATACCTACGTTATATTGATGATGTGTTTGGCGTATGGAATCACGGGCTCCCTAGCTTACTTGACTATTTTGAGTACCTAAACAGCGTCCACCCATCAATAAAGTTCACTTTGGAACATACAGCCGACACAGGGGCCCTCTCTTTCCTGGACACCCTCATCAAAATATCTGAAACAGGGCAGTACACCACCGAACTGTTCATCAAACCCATGTCAGCCAACGTCATTCTGCACTTCAACTCGGCACAGCCTATGTCTGTAAAACGTGCAACAGCTAGGTCCCAATACCTGCGAGCTCTGAGACTATCGTCACCAGGGGACCCCACCGAGCGCAGCCTCCATAAGGTAGATGACCTGTTCCAATCAAACGGCTACCCACGAGCCACACTTCACAGAGCACGGCAGGAGGCCACCAAAACACATAACAGGACAGACACAGGCACACGAGGTCAGCACGATCAGGTAAGAGGCTACAAAACCCCACTCGTTCTGCCATTCGTTGACGATCAATTGTGCCACATAGTGCAAGGCATCGTGAGGCGCAGTGAAATTGCCTTTCAGGTGGCCTGGAAAGGCGGCGAGACTGTCGGCCAGAAGCTGATTAAATCAGCCTTCAGTCCTCCTGCCTGTCCAGGTGGAGGCAGGCGCTGCAACACATGCTGTGCAGGGCTTGCAGGGAAGTGCCACCTCAAAAACACCATCTACAGGATTGATTGTTCTTTGTGCCCCGAGGGCCAGTCCTTTTACATTGGTGAAAGCAGACGCTCGATAAGGAAACGATTTAATGAACACCTTGGAGATGCACGCAACAAACGCATAGACACACCGTTTGGCTCTCATCAAAACCAACACCTACACACCCCTCTGACATGCAACAACCTTAAACTGAGCATTCTGGCTCGCGCCAAGGATGGTCCCGACAGAAAAATAAAAGAGTCCATGTACATCAGAGACCAGAGACCTACACTTAACACCCAGACTACCTCGTGGCCGCTGACACGGCTGCAGTCTTAGACATACATATATATACTGTACGTGACACTTGTACATAGATGATATATGACTCATAGATATATGTAAATATATGTAAGCATTGTACATGCAACATCTGTATATATCTGTATAATACTTCCTCTGTATATATGTGTAGTATATTATATATATATATGTATATATTGTATAATGTATAATCATAAAGAGAACATCATTCAAAATGTAAATGCGTCACAAACTTTTCTGGGTACATATAGTGTGAAGTGTATATAATAACAATCACATGTGAATAATTGAATAATTGATGATATTATGTGTAATGTATGCACATGTAGTCGATTATGTTTATATGTAAAGCTATTGTTTATTGTACCTATATACGTGTATATTGTAAATACGTACACTATATACATGCATTCATTTTGCACCTATTCGAACTTCGCCAAAAATGTCGGTCCCTTGCGAAGTGTAGCATGAGTTTGCTATTTATTCTGCAGTGTTCTTTGTTGTTCCATGTTTAAAACGTGTATGTTTTTCTGTAATTATCGCTGACGAAGCTCCAGGAGCGAAATATTCGATAATTTTAAATATAACTTTTTGGCTCCTATTTCTGATTTATATTATGAGGTTACTGGTTATTCTTATATCAATTATATTCATCATGAGCCTCAAGCAGAGTTTCAGCTTTTTAAGAAGGATGAGCGGTGTTTGATTTAGGAACATGGCGGGACTCATGTCGTAATACAGAAGCTGACACCTAGTTTGGAATGACGTCGAATGAGCTGTCACATCTCCATCCCCACAGCAAAACATGAGCGTGTTTGAAATTGCCGCTAAGTGGCCGACATCAGGAGGACGCGTGATTGACGGTGGCGTTACAGAGCGGTCCATGACTGGCACATCGGACCGTGGCGCTGGTCCCATCCACTTCCACTTCCTGCCCGGGGAGCACATTGTCTGAGGCGTCCATCCCTTCTCTGTCATCGGCCTGTCATCCAGCGTACCCTCTCTCCACCATCAATCTAATCTAGCTCCCGCAGAGGCCGGTGGCAGTCGTCAACGGTTGACCGCGACCAGACAGCGCGGAATAACCGAACAGTTTCAGACAGTATCAGACAGTTCCAGACAGTATGAGACAGTTCCAGACAGCACTGAGAAGGCCAGACAACGGAGCAGACAAGGGATCGTCCAGACAGTTCCACAGGTGGCACCAATCGACCGAGCAGACAAACTGTGACATGAAGCTATTGTTTAGGAAGACAGGTCGGACAGTAAAACAGATCCCCTTACCTATTTATAAAGTCAATTCAGAGCTGTCGGGCATGGATATTACCTCCCACTCCCTCAAAAGAAGTCCAGCTTTGAGACATGAGACCTTTGGCACCGTTTCCGGTTCTCCTCGTATTGGTTAGTGAGTTGTCAACACGCAGAAAAACTGCCAACTCATAACCATACAATCAATATTTGTTTCAGGCATATTTCACATCATCTTCAGCGGGTAGCCTGCTCTGCACAGTGATTTTCCCACGAGCTGCTACCTAGCTGATGCAGATCTCTGTAACCACATGTAAATGGATCGGTGTGTTCCGTTCTTCTGCGCATTTTTGGTCCATTGTTTTAACTCGATTCCGCTATCCGCAGCAGCAATCTGTCATCACTGTGTCCGATGTATGCGCAGTTTTCCGAGCGATTCGCGCAAAAACACCTCAACACGATCGCTCTGGAGCTGGTGGATGCCGGCGCAGTTTTTACTGAACGATACGGCCGGCCGCATTTCGTCCACCGTGTATTGAACGCTGCACTTCATACATGGTCATCAGCAGTTAAAGTGGACGCCTGGGATGCTCGGCGAATCATGTCGAGGCGAACTACACCATGATCCAGATCGGTGGGCATTTGGTGTTCATTGCAGGCCCGTGTTCACATTCCTGTATCATAGCTGCACGGGGGAATGGCAAGACGTGCGTGAAATTCTAATGGCTAGGAACTGTCTGAACTGAGGTTGTTTGGAATGAATGTTCAATACATCACAGGCCAGGTGCCTAAATTTCGAAACCTTGCCTATGGTGAAAGCGTTTGAATTCCGATGCAGCACCGTTTATTTTAATTGGTTCACATCCCGTCTATGTGCGGAAAATATCCAAATAGGCGCAGCTGAAGCGGTGTAGACGACCTTGGCCATGGACAGGCGGGGAAACGAGGGGGAGGGAGAATCGCCTCAGTTTCCTCTGTGATAACTGATGAGCGGGTATAACGGGTCTCGTCTGTCAGTACCGCAGACTGTCCTTTATGTGTTCTGCAGTCACCGCTCTCGTTTACCTGTCAGGTGATGTGCCGTTGTAATAAGGAATTTGCTGACGGTATTTCGTGAGGTGTCGGGCATGTCGTGTGAGAGGTATTTTGGAGCTGTTGCAATATGACACACTAAATAACATAGATACGCATCAGCAAAGTGCTGCCACTAAAGAGTATCAGCTACTGCTGATATACAATAAGTTTGTTTCTATTTTATATTTACCGTTTGACAATGGGCTAGGTAAACAGCAAACGCCCAGACGAATGTCATTCTATTAGATTGATTTTTAAGAGCTTGATTTGAAATTTGGACGCGTGGGAAAAACAAAGGGAAGGCAATGGAATTCGTTTCGGCTTCGTCCATCCTCTAGTTGTGCACCAAGACGTACTTTTTAGCAAAATCGTTAATGTTAAGCTGATATCATGTCACTAATGAAATAATGATAACCTTCTAAATAAGTCACTGACATGGAATATCAGCCATGCATGCCTGCTATCTTCGTATCGCTCTGCCCCTTTTCTACGTCACAGCGCTCCTATAACCTTCTCATGACCAGACAGGTGTCACATGATAGCCGATATGTCACAAGATTTCCATCGCACATTCTTCTCCCCTGCTTTGCCTATCTCTTTTTTTTTTGTCGATATTTCAGATGACTTGTTCGTGTCTGCTTTTCTTTTGTATTGATTATTTTTTCAGTGATATCATCTCTGCTTTTCTTTCATCTGACAGTGGTGTTGAGCTTATCGGTCGAGAGAACTCCACAAATTTTGAATAATCACTTATCTTTGATCTTGCTATAGAGATATCACCAGACGTTTTCATAGTCTAATTTTCATCGAATGCATTAATCTTGAATGCTGCGGTGACTTACGAATCGTGTATTTAAGTGCGCTTTAATGTCGGTCCTCAAAAATGTCCTCATTCGTGCAGAGTGCTTGTATTTCACGCTATCTTCGTCTCACATGCGCTGTAGCCTTTAAGTTTTAACCATATGCGAAAGTCGAACATGACTCATCTGATGATAAGCCACGTTTGGGTGAGCGGCTCGTCACATTATTATCTGAGATTCCGGTCTGATCCCTATCGTCCGAGTTCCTCTCACTCGGCGCCCGTCGAGGATCCATCGGCACCGCTCAAGTGCTGTCGCGGCGTCCACTCACGTCACGGGAAAGTGTCCCTTGTGATGGGAACGACGCGCGGTTCCTTGGGGAAAACGCCCGCTCTGGAGCAGAAGCGAACACTGCGCTCCACTCCGTGGCTACTGCTAGGCAGATGGATAGCGGCCCTGGCAGGAATTCGTCCGCTGCGAGCCGCTCATTTTTACGGGGCACGGGACTGCCAAGCTGAGACGGGTGTAGGTATTATTAATTTGGCGGTCCATATCCCAGACGTGTGGGGACCTATGCAGCTGGGACTTCTTCGGCAGACAGACCGTTAGTTGGACCGTTCGGCCTCTCAGATTTACCGCTGCGACAATATTTTCCCATACACAGTCACTGAGAATTGTACCAGATGAAGAGACGAGCAACGGAAAGAATTAGTTACACCAGCAAAAATTACCAAATAATGCCAAACGAGCCACCAACACGTGCAAAGTGACTGTTATACTGCATTTCATACTTAACCATTTTTATTGGTTCTTAACCCTCGCACGACCAGGCCATTTCTCATAACACGAACGACCAGGGGGGGGGGTTGTTACGACCCCCCTGGCGTTTCGAAACGGAAGGTCGTAGAGCTTAGCGGAAAAAACCAACGGATTGCTCTCAACGAGATCTCGCGATTGGTGGTATATTTTTTGGTCCTAGGTCAACATTTGACCTACTTATGACCGGTCAAAGGTCAAATTTTCCGAAAAAATCAAACTTTTTCAACTTTCCGCGGCGATTGCGGCAAAACGGTCGGAGATATCGACTTGAAACCTTCACTATCGTGTTCCTTGATCAATTCTCTATCGTTTGGTATGTATTTCGTTTCCCTAGCTCTAAAAATGGCGCGTTGGGAGCGCCGGAAGTCGGCAAGGTCACAGTCGGCGGCAGAAATTCGAAAAATCAAAATTTAAATTTTTGAAATCTGATTGTATTTTTGGATTTGGGAGGTCCATTTGCTCCCTATAGAAGCTAATATTGCTGCATATTCCCATTGAGGTGACAAGAATTAGCAAAATAGTGGTTCGGGCGCTTTTCAAAAATAGTACCGGACGCTGTTCCTCTTGTGACGTCATAGCTCCGTGACCTGACCTGACCCGGTCAATTTTCTTGCACCACACGATAGCCAATGCTTGCCCCAACATGCATGGGAAGTTTCATCATGATCCATCAAACAATGTGGGTATCACCGGCAGAAAACCTAGGGATTCGGCGCACACGTTTGGTAACTGTCGGCCGGAGGCTGTACCTCTTATGACGTCATAACTCCGTGACCTGACATGACCCGATCAATTTTTTTTCGGCAAAAGATGCGCAAAGGTTGCCCCAGAGGGTATTGAAAATTTCAGCCCGCTACGACAAGCCGTTTAGCGTGCACTTCGAAAAAACCTCAGGGGGGGGGGGTTGATACACCCCCCCCCCCCTAGGCGTTCTAGGGTTAAATGTATCCAGTGACATGAGTGAAAGAGGGAGAGGTCCGATATTATTTGAAAGCTCGGCGTTTTCGGTCTAACTTGGTCTCTCAGGCGCCAGGCCCGTGGAGTGGGGACTTCTGCCTGCGGGGCCCGACTCGGTTCAATAACGCCCGTGGTGTGTGGTGTCGGTGTGTGTGTGAGGGGGGGGGGTCCAAGGTCACGGGTCAAACTCACGACTCACGAACACGAAATCCACCCCCTCCCCAGGACAGAAAGGAAATCATGTTTAGGTCGTTACCGGTGTGGCCTGCTTTTTATATCATTTTATTCACCCCTGAAAAAGAGTGCTGCACGATTGTCCCTGAATGTGGCCAACCGTGCCATATGTATTGCGCTAGATGCGAGGGTGGCATGTGAAGTGGAATTTTATAGAGCTCAATCCTCTTGGAGATAAGCTATGGTCCTAGCTGAATCCTACCTATTCACGGGTGAACAATCACAGGGAGCTGAAACGTACTTAAAGTGACTTGATCTGTTTTTCTGTGTTGGAGCTTGGATTGGGTTTTTGATCTTAGATATTTCGTCAGTCTGGCTGGGTATACGGCTCAATAAAATTTGCCATTATCATTCAAAACCATTCATTGTACTTCATACCGTACTTTCCAGTGTCGGCTGTCCAACGCGGATACGCAGCTTCACTAGATTGCAACGTCTCGCCCGGCGCTCTCTTCTGCTGTGCTGCCAGTGACCGTCCGAAATGTCCCCCATCCTGCAGTCAGTCCCAGTCACGGCGGCGCCACTCTGCCGGGGATGCTGTCCCACACGCGCCGCGTCACCGTTCGCCGCTGTTCAGCCGACTTTGTGACAGCTCCTCAGCCGCTCACTGGGGCGCGCGTTACCTCATGTCGGGGCGTGAGTCGGTTATTTTACCAACCAGGGCAGAGCGGTCGGCGGGTCGGTGACTGGACGATGCGTCCGGTGACAGGGGTAGTTGATTGTCCGGTGACAGTATGGTGACAATGTGAGGTGACTGTCCGGTAGCAGGGCGATATGACAGTCCGGTGACAGTCTGGTGACAGTATGAGGTGACTGTTCGGTGGCTCTTCTGCCGCGGAGATCACCGGAAGCCTCCGTCTGCCGCGCGTCAAACCCTGCCACGCGCCAGTGACCGATGCGACACTACGTAATCATAACTTTGACACAGCCATTTGGACTCGTTTCGCGAGCAGCTTTTGTTGGAGATCGCGCCCCGTTACGAGTGTGCTTTTAGAAAGCGGTGTCGTGTTTTGGTAAAGGGCGTTGTGGGTTTGTGTGTGGATATTTTCGAAATTGATGTCGATGTGTCATCTTTCGGGTTAGCTCAGCTAGAAAAATTCAACATCGACATTTGTATCAAAGCTACATTATTTCAGATATCGATTCGTCTTCCTTATTTGAAGAATAACAGTATAGGTAACTGAAGTAATTTTATTGCAACGTCTAGCTAAAAAGAAAAGAAAAACTACAAGAGTTACTCAGCAATGGTCGCATTGGTGGTGATTTCGTCAGTTCAGCTAAGGTTAAATATTGTTAAAAACGTGTTTCATGTTTTGATGGTGTCAAATGAAAACTTATTTTTCCTATATTTTCACATCTTGAGCAATTTCGTCAACACAAACGGCAACATGCTCATGTCATCATATAGCAATGGACAGGGAAAACCAGACTTTGACAAGTGAAAACAAAAACATTACGCATTTTGCAGAATTGGCAGAACCTTTTCTTTTTATCTTTTTGATTAATTCCCAGCATCACCAATACCTGCCTCTCTGCATCATTTAACGTCACGGAGGCTCAATCTTATCAATGCCGTGGGATGGATATGGCAGCACTGGCTGAAGTTCAGGTGCAGAAAACGGAGCTATCAAATGTAAAATGGTTTTTATGCATTTCAGCCAATCGTATGTTGACGGTCTAATAAAGAATCATTTCCTTGACTCGGATAACCCTTTGTCAGCACTGGCATCACTGTAAATGTTACTATGTGTCGTGAATAGAATAATACGGCATTTTATAATATTGGGCCATGGGGGGTTGAGACTATTAGTAAAGTAATCTTGGTTGAGACGATCCTTTCGGGTTTGAACTCTAGTTGGGCTGTAATTTAACAAACAAAAATGTGTTTTTTTCCAGGATTGGAATCCAATAGTTCCAAATGTAAAGGTTCCAGTAAAATAGATAACCTTTCATGTCATGCCGATTGCACAGAAATCGTGCTTTGTTCTTTGACGAATTATTTCGGAAAATGGTCCCACACCACAACATAACCATTGTGTCTTCAGAGACATTGGATGATGAATTATTGTTTGAAAACGTCCAGATTATTCATAAGTGACCTCGAATGACCCTGCATAGTGCATGACCTTGCATAACAAGTGATGGATGGATTTGTAGAATGCAGTTGTAGACGCTGACCAATTGAATCCGTGAAGCATGCTTCCCTCAGAAATGCGGATTATTGGGATCTACACAAAGCTGCACAAGTCTCCGGGGCCCTGACACTCGTGTCTCCGGACGCCGGCACTCACCGGAGAGTGCTCCTGTAGCTGCGGTGAGTGCTGAGTGTCGGTGTACCTCACTGCGCGCTCCGCCTGGTGTCGGCCGAGTGTCACCGCGCGCTGCACCGACTGACACCGACACGACACGTGGGCACTGACACGGCAATAACCGGGCCGGCGCGGCGCCGCTTCCTCTTATAGACCCGCCGCAGTCGCCCCCCCCCCCCTCCCCGCCGCCGCCGCCGCCGCCGCGGCTTCCTCGGTGACGTCAAATTGACCTCGGTGACGTCACACCCGCCATGGGGTTCAGACTGGTGTGACGTCATCTAATATGTGATGACCTCACGCTGCGTGCCCTGGTCCGGTGTGGAGCGGAATGCCTGCCTCGTAAGTGCTCTAGTTCCCGTGTCGCCTCGGGCGGGGTCCGTCGGGCGGGGTCCGAGATCCGGATCCGGATCCGGGAGGCTGTGTCCTGGACAGGTGGCGGTTACTGGTGGCCAATGCACGTCTGTGGTATGAGGCCCCGGGCCCAGACGGTCGTTTGTGATCGATCTGAGGCGGAGATAAAGTGCGCAGATAACACTGGCGGGAAGAGTTGCAGAGAGCCAGGTTCCGGGCTGCTCCCGACGGCTACGGGCGCGGGCAGGACAGGCAGACATATTCAACTGAGTCACTTAGAGATGAGACTGCAGCTTCTCCCCCGGCCAGACGCATCGTGCCAGGCATTTCTTAACCCACGAGCCGCTGGGGGGGGGGGGGGCGTGAAGCTGCCCCCCCCCCCCACCCTCCCCTTACCCTATTTTCATATCTCCGAAGCCTGATAAGATATGAACTTGAAATTTGATATAGCTTCAAATGAATACCTAGGTCATATTTTCGTAATTGTAGCACCCAAGATAACGCCACAATGACGTCATACAATTTTGTCGTTTTCCTGTATGGAGGGTTTCTGATGTCGCTAAGCATGAAACGCAAGGGTAGGTAGATGAACTAAACAGCATCTGCTGCCATCCTGACGCATCTAAATACACTTGCAAGTTGCAAGTTGCAACTAATTCCTGACCAGTGATCGGTCCTATAGATTCGATCCAGTATATCGGATATATCGTGTGGAAACCAGAGACGCAACTCTATAATTCGGCTTCTGACGTCACAGTGACGTCATTTCAAGTGGGATCGACAACAAATGTGAACACAACCTTGGCTATCTACCCAGAAGAATGTGTGTAAAATTTCGTTTCCCTAGCTCTTCGCATTGGGACTATATCGTCGTAAAAATAAAGGGGGGGCAATCAGTTGCCCCCCCCCCCCCGCTACCCAGCGGGTGACGGGTGGCGCGGAGGCCCGCGCGCAGCGGCCGCCGGGTTAATCTTCTATGCTGATTGGTTCGTCTTTGGTTGGCCCTCATTTAAAGTTTATGGAGCACTGCAAGCATTCCTCTTTATACAATATTTGTCTCGACATGACACAGTATAAGATGATACTGGTGAATATTGTCGCAACAGAGTGCTGTGACGTTTGCTAATAGATGTCTTTATCCAAGTCTAATTTGCATAACCACGTCCTACGAGACTTACTTTCTAAATATGAACTACTGTTGCAGAACGCCTGCTTATCCTGACTAGGTCATTAAGCACGGTGAGCCCCTAAATCACGACACGACTCAGTTTGGTATAATGCTGATAAATTGGAGTTAGTTGTGCACCTCAGTGTGTCACCCTCTGAAGGCCGTCCCTGACCCGTTTGGGCCGGGGCGGTGCATTGCGGAGGCGGTGTTACTCACTGCCCGCAGGCGACTCCACTGCGCTGGGGGTGCCGTGACAGGGGTCGTGGCGCGACACGAGGTTCTCCCGTGACAGGGGACTCGTGGCGTGACACGGGGTTCTCCCGTGACAGGGGACTCGTGGCGAGGTGACTGGGGGCTCGTGCCGTGACATGGGGACTCGTGCCCAAACAATCTTCGTAGTCCCATGATACCAAAGGTGACCTGTGGTAGCGGCATAACAGCAAAAGCGCTACTGCTCTCTGCGCTGAGTACTTGGTGGTTCATAACTAATATCGTCTTGCTGATACGATTGAAATTCTTGCGCATTGCGTGTCTGCAATTTTTACCTTTAGCTTCTACGTTGTTTCAATAATAGATATAAGGGCTCTGTGCTCTGTAGCTCAGGAGGGCGGGTGCGTCCCTCTGAACGCTCCTCTGCCCTAGTGCTCTTTACTCTGCTCCTCTGAACTCTGCCATGCAGCTGCGGCGGTTCTCGCAGATAGGCATTTGCCGAGCCAAAGTAACACCTTTTCCATTCTGGATATATGTTTGTGGTCTTTTTTTTGCATAGTTATGTCGATTTATGAAGCTGTTTTCCCTGATGTAAGTACAGAAATGTGTCTCTGCGCTGAACTGCCTCCACTGATTTTCGTGCTCCTCTGATTCTGATCCAAATCACTACCAGACCATTACGTAAATGTGATATTGTGATGATCCTCCCCTCTGACCATCCTGGCAAACCGTGCCAACCAAACAATGGTTTATTGGACGGACGGGAGGGTAATCACGGGCCGCCCGGGTCAGCGTCTGCCGATTGTTTCGCTGTTCATTCACCAACCTCTGTGGACAGACTCAGAGGTTGGCTCAGAAGCCTGAACCGGAGACCCAGTAATTGACATTGATTGGGAGACCGACAGGGGAGCAGCCCTGCGCCGTGGCTCGTGTGGCTGTAGCGATTACGAAATTCAGTAGTGTGGGTACCAACTACCAACAGTTGCTGTAGCAATTGGTCAGCTGACCTGTGTGGGACGTTCTAGAGCACGACCTATCAGAATAATGATTTGCATGTTGTGTGCAAAAGTTCATATCTAGTCCAATCTTACATCAATTATAAAACGTTCTGAGCATTCCGCTTTGGGAACATAGGCTTAGTTGGAACCAATAGACACGATTCCGAGCATGAGTACAGTCGATCTAAGATATTTGATAATTGATTTGCTTGAGCAACGATGAGTAAACAGCTTCGCGACTTTAAGGTTCGAATCGTAACCTTTGTTACTTTGACGCTCATGACATTGTTGGAAGGTAAAGCGAGTTTGCTATTTTGAGTCTCAACGAACTTGTATTTGATCTATATTGATTGTGTCCAATGTCATATGTACAATTTTAGTTGATTTTGAATCACGCTGGAGGAGTGGCCTCCGGGGCGGTCTGGCTCAGGGATGAGTTCTTCTTTGACTTTTGGTCCGACCATCCTCGAGCCAGCTTAATTCCGAGACTTGTCATAAGGGAAGACGAGACAGCTTTGTCGCTTTGAACGGCGCGGGAGTTCCAGCTAGTGGTGTTCAGGCCTAAATTATCGTATATGCCAGAGTGTTTAACCCATCACCGGGGAACCAACTAAGCCTCATGAGCGGCACTATGCGTGAAGGTAAGTGGCTGCGGTTGGGACAATTTCAGAGTTCTCATGGTGATTTTGGTGGCAAATGGTCGCTTTATTAGAGGTGATAAGGCTGTGGTCGAATTTTGCGCCTGGTGCACAGCCGAGTTTGGAGAACGTCTCTGTCCGACCGATCGTAAGGTAAACGGTTCGTCGAGCTGCGATAATTTGGGAGGGAAAGCGATGACTAAGGAGGATAGCTGAACGCATTCGGTCTCAGGTTCAGGGTCAGTCGCGGGACATTGTGACGCAGTGTCGCCGTCGTCATTTGGAGCCTTCATAAAATTGTTCTACCTCATCATGACTTATTCGGGGATGAAGGTATTTTCTCACTTAACACGCGCAGTGGAAGGGTTGCGAGTACTACGCCCAGTGGAAGGGGGGGGGGCGGATGTCGCCCCCCCCCCTAAGATCTCAGCTCCCAGTGGAGCTAGAAAGACGAAATTTGGAGGGTAGGTGGGGGCTATGGGGAACTCTGTTGTGTGTGAATTTCATGACCCTAGGTCAATATCTTCAAGGTCAAATGAGGTCAAATGTGGTCAAATCTGCCATATTAGCGACTTTTTTGCGTTTACACGCCGATAACTCAAAAAGTTACCGGCCGATTTTTTTAAATCTTTCACTATACGAAAGAACAAACATTTGTGAGTATGTATGGTGAATTTCTAGATAATCCAACAATAAATATGGCAGTTAGAAGCCTGCTAAGGGTAAGATGTCGCCGGCTGAAGCGGCATCGGCCGACGCGGGAAACGCGGCAATCACAATTTTGTGTTTACACACTCATAACTCAAGTTGTTACCGGCCGATTTTCAAAATTCTTTAACCATATGATTGCCTGTGCATTTCTCAGTCTTCTCCCCCAATTTGACGCGAATCTAATTTATTCAGCGGTAAGGAGCGCGATGTAAAGACGGAACCGTCCCGCCCCGGCACAGTCTACAATTCAGGCGGCGCGTAACGGCTAGCGCCGGCCGCCGCGCCGCCGCGCCGCCGCGGCGGCAGGATGTTTGACTTTACACCGCTATTACTAGAAAAGTTGTGAACCGATTTTCTTACTTTTTGCACGAGAAGATCCGCAATTCAATTCTGGACAGGTAGCCAAAATTTAACATTGATATTATGCTTGCGACGCGAGTTATTGGCGAAAAACAGGAGGGGTGGGCGAAATCCGCCCCCCCTTCCACTGCGCGTGTTAAATGATTTCATTATCATCGCCATCATCATCGTTGCAGTCCAGAGCACATTCGGCTGAGGAGGCAACTCTACTTTACGCCGCCCAGTCATCCTTCTCACTTCTCAGGTCACCAACACTTGTGAGGCAAGCAGCGCCACCCGAACCAGGGAAAATCTCATCGAATCCTGAACGGAGACGCGATAATGACACAGAAGGTCGGACGTAAAAAATCGACAGCCATTCTTGGGTGAGTTGTCGTTTTGGCCTCAGCGGTACCGACGAAGGCTGTATTCAATGGATGACGGCGAACGGGTTCGGGTAACGGTAATCGCAGGGCAGACTGACGGCACGTGCCTTATTAGATGGATGGTGTCGCCATTTATGACACTGCTTTGTGTTCCAGGCAGGAGGAAACATTTACTTGTTAAATACAATTATCATCTATCAAAATAAGAAATGCAACGGCAACGCAAGTATGGTGGAACTGGAAGTGGCATATTGAGTTACATGCTTTGCTTTCTGTCAGAGACGATGATCGCAGAAGGTGACCACGGTTTAGTTTTAACGTTATATAGCTGCCAAGATATTCTTTTTTAACCTTCCAGGCGGTGGGGGGCATCCCCCCCCTTCGTTTTTTCGATATATCTCGAGAACCGCTACGCCGATCGTCACCAAACTTTCAGTACCTTCCCGGGAGTAGGTAGCGCACATGGTGACCAAACATTTTTCAAAAGGCTATGATAGGTTGGCCGCTAATGACGTCAGAGTGACGTCATTTCTGCCATTTTTGACCCAAAAAAGGTTTAGCGGGAAGAGCTGTCAGGCCTACAGCTTTAGAGATACAGAAAAATGTTCTTGACATAAAAGGTGTGGAATCAAGAAGGCTACAAAAATGTCATTTCGGTTTTTCGAATTTTTTGGATTTTGACCCCCAAAAGTCAAAAAATAGATTTTTTGAATAAAATAGCCGAAAAATCCAAAAAAAATGAATTTCGAAAAAAACGGAATATACCTATGTGATAGTCCCTATCGCCTTCTATCTACATACCAAATTTGAGATCGATACCTCTTTTTTGGCCAAGTTAGGTATAGCGAAAAAAAAAACGGGGAATATTTGTTTCTGGTCCCTAAAAAGCTGTTTCTGGCACCTAATTGCTGATCAGCCCCAAAATGCTTATTCGACCCTAATATCTGAATCTGGCACCTAATTGCTTCCACACAGCCTAAAGTTGCCAGATCGTCTAGTTGAACTCCGTATTTGCTGTTTGCTGATTCAGCACCAAAACCAAAACATCCAGCACCTATTTTATTCCACGTTTGCCTACCTAATTCGCGTAATCTTCCTGATTTTATGTATCCTAACAAACATGAACGTTGCATTCGGTGATGTCAAGTGCCATTTTCGCCAGTGGAGATAATGATTAATGCCATTTCTAGCCAAAAGAGAATCACTAGCCAGCCATGGTGCAGCATAGCAAGACGCTCCTATACCAGCCCGTTATGTAGAGATTAGAGATTATTGCACCCTCAGCCATTTTAACGTGAAAAGTTTGGATCCGTCACTTCCAGCCAGGCTCTCAGGTCATAAACTGGAGTAAAGCAAAATGTAAACTCTGAACAGACATGCCACGCAACCGGCCCTCTTTTCAATATTATTAGCTTTCTGCAATCATCGTCTGACTCCATCTCGATCAAACGCAGCATCCGGTTTCTACAGGGGCGTTTGACTGACCGGCCACACAATAACCAAAAACAAAATCAAAGCTTCATGCACACATATGACATAAGTAAGAAACGGATGAAAAAGGCACAACCACGGCACAACTCTGCGCGGCAAACAACGGACAATGTCCCACGCAAGATCCCGCGTTTCTTCAGCGGCCTTGAACGGAATGAAAACATTACATTTCTTTTTTGGAGCTATTTGATGACGTCAAAAAATACAATACCCGTTTTAATGGTCAAAATCGAGACAATTACTCACAAAAATGTTTTCTTTTAAGCATTACAAATAAATGCTTTTAAATATTTAAATGACATTGTTTTTTTTTCAAACAAATCAATATTATTTGCTTACTTAAACGTCATATACAATGCTGAGATCACTACGGGGCTGTCTTAGAGTGTAGCTGCACTGGCAACCTTTAGGCTAGACTACAGGGGTCATTATACCAGAACAACATGATTCTACCAGCCAGTAGTTCATTTTTCTACTAGATTGGTGCTACGCTCAGCATTTAGGTGCCAGATTCAGAAAAAAGAGTAAGGCGTACCGATGAATAGGTGCCAGAAACAGCTAATTAAGGTCATTTTCCATGATTGGTGCTGGTATCCACCAAATAGGTCCTGAGGACCAATTTTGGGGCGAGTCAGCTTTTAGGTGCCAGAAATAGCTTTTCTGGGACGCAATTAAATGGCGTCCAAAAAAAACTTCAAAATTGATGACGTCAAATTTTCAAACTCAGTTTTTAGCAATTCTTAACCTCGAAGCGCAAAACAAAGACCACCATTAGACTCCCCGTGACGAGCTGCATCGAATCAATACCCATTTTATGCAAAAATATCAACTTTGAAATTTGACCTTTTTTACCTGACCTTGACCGGACCTCCACCAGAAAGTGACCTAAACCGTACCTGATGGTCTTATAACCAACACCATTGAGTTGGAAATGAAAAACTGGCCATAAACAATGCATCGCACAACCTTAGTAAAGTTGGGTTCATGTGGTGACCCTTGGTGACCTTTGGTGACCTGACCAGTGACCTGACTTGGTATGACCAGTGACCTCTAATAGCAACATATGTATGTACTAAACAACTGACGCCCTATCGCTGATTTTCGACAAAATGCGTTTTACTCGTGTTATAGCGCTTTCCCTAGAAGCCCCGTGAACGGTGAAACATTTTATCTTTGACCTGACGTGTGACGTCATCGGTGACCCCGAGGTCAATGAAATTTGGTTTCCACAACAAATTTGACAGGGCTATCGAACGCCGTTTGAATTTTTCGGATCCGTCCAGTATTTTCGGAGATACGGGGGGGGCAAAAAAATACCCCCCCCCCCCCACCGCGCGGAAGGTGGCTGGGAGGCCCACCTCCTGCCGGGTTAATGTTCCCCAAAACACCGAAAGTGAATTCGACAACATTGCCATTAGGCGACTGGCGCGTACCGTGGCTTCGGATTATACTTTTCTACATGTTTTCAGCACTCGAAAAGTGATTAAAGCTATGCATATTTTAATCAGCTTCGGCCCGTAACAAGACATTTTTTTAAATTATATATCCAAATAAGTTTGCCTTTTCACTCTTATTGGCCATCGTACAAAATAACAACGGGCTGTAAAATAAGGGTGATGACAGTAGCTCGCGTTGGGTAAGCCTAGAACATTTTTTGTTTAATTAGTAATTACAACATTAAATCGCCACTTAGACTACCATCGATGGACAAGTTACTGGTAAACCTATCTCCACAGTTCATTGCACAGGAACAAGCATATACGGGCTGCATAATTCGCCAGAAGTGTCGGCTGTGCTGAACCGTGACCTCGCGGCATTTCCTTGGAGCAGTAGGTACTATTGATATCAAACTGGGTTGTTTGCTGAGTACAAGCACAATGACGGTACATTCGGGGGACCTTATAAGGCGCAGGGACACATATGGGTAGTAATGAATGGCTAACAGTGGCACACCTATGTTGGTGGGTCTATTGTCCACAAATTGGTCCACAATACCTCGCTTCATGAAAGAGAAATTGCTATAAAGCAGGCGATTTAATAGTTCCCGTGCAGTGAAACTACACCGGTCGCAAACATGGATGCATTTGCATTTATGTTGCCCACTTCAGCCAGCTTTATTGAATGTATGTAGAGCTAATCTCATTAGTTCGATACATAGGACAATAATTGAATACCAAGTTGAACACACCAGCGAACCAGATTGCCTTGTTTATCCATGCGCATCTTCCTTGTGTTCGTGCCAGGCTGAACGTTGCGCTGTCTGTGATTAGCTGAGCTAATTGGTGACTAAGTAACCATATCTGCGCTGACTCGTTGATGGATGGAGCTGAGGCGTACCGACCTTGGGTGACTTTGTGTCAGCGACTCGCCAACTGTGGGCGCCTTTCCGTGTCCCCAGCACGGGCTCTCCATTGTTGCCGATGATGTCAGACTTTTAAAAAATAAAGAATCTCGTGCAGGAAACTAAAACGAAGGCTCGTGTTTCAACAGAACGACGTAATTTTGTCATTATTTGGTCTCCTATATGTGTGCATTTGAACATCATTACAAGCCAAACTGCTAACATGCTATCGTGATAAAACGAAAAATGTTTTATTGTGTTTGTAGAAGTGAACGGTGTCCATTGTTTGCCGCGAAAGAATAGTCTAGAGGCTGAGCCAGTGACAAGCCCCTCAAAGAGAGCTGCGCAATGTGTATGGCGTCTACGCATAATGGCTCCAATCTATTACTGTCAGTGAAGACATTCACCAACAGGCAACACAAGGTGCAATGCGGATGATTTACAATGTTCTTTGGCTCTCACGATCTTTTAAAGTCAGGACAGATGGTCTCATGATGCTGAATTGTTAATTGTTTTTAATAACAATTTTTATCGCGCTTTAACCATGCTGAAATGATGTCATATAAATCGAAAAGGAAAAAGCTTTGATAAACAAGGGGCCGAGTACAGCAAACGAGTGAGTGTACCTACCTATCTGTGGATTGAAGTAAAATACTCGTTCATGAGCGCCCAACCCAAAGCGGCTCCGTGACGCTTTTCAAAGCCTTTTTGTCGTTAACTGCAGGGGACCGATCGATAAGTGATTTTCTACATCAGGTAGTCCTATCGCTTCAATCAAATTCAGCATATGTTGATGCATTTGGATGATTGTCTCGGTAGGTCTAAGAAGAGAAAAGAAGTAACTGAGAAAATAAAGGAAGCTCCCGCTCTTCTTCAAGATGCCATGGGTTAACCATGGTGGGTTCATTTTGTTGACGTTAGTTTTGTTATGTTTCGGTTTAGTTACGGGCTACAGTGAGGCAAAAATCAAATAACCATGTTTTTCAATAATTTTTGCCCCAGTGTAGCCCGAAACTAAAGCAAAACATGATTATTTACCTGAGATAGATTTAAAAATGGTACACTTTTGCAGTAGGTTTCGCGCTGCTCTTCTCCACATAAGCCACTTGCGCGGGAAACAGCAGTCGCACCGACCACCTCGAAGCCAACGATGGTGGTGAATATGGATAAATAAATATCATTTACAACCGTTTGTTGCGATGTTTTTAAATTTATAAGCTTTTTTGCTTAAAAAATACAAGGCTACACAAATGCCCGATGAACGAGATTCACACCCGTTCTATTGAGCCGTTGTTCTGCTTCTAAAGTCTGCCGCGCTCCCCAGGGTTTCGGGAAGTCCAGTTGAACGGTGTACAGTCCGTGTTGACTTGTCCACTCGCCCCGGGGGCTGGCGATGTATCGTCCGGCTGTGCGTACTATCCCACGGGTCACTCACCTCTCCGTGTTGTGCCCGTGCCGTGCCCGCGGCTAGGGTCGGACCTGCGTCCCTCCCTGTGCCGCAGAGGGTCCCAGGGCCCCGAGGAGGCCCCATGGCCCAGATAAATAGCCAGGACCCGGCGGCGGTACGGAGTTTTGTGTGGAGGTGCGGGCGCGGCAGCATTCAGAGCAGTTCGCGGCGAGGAGGAGCGTTGGAAACACTCCCAGACCGCAGGATATTAGATCAGCACAGAGGTAAGTGACCGATCATGAGAGATTTACATCTTTTCATATCGCGCCCAGTTTCGTTTCCTCCAATTGACGCAAAAGCGTATGCATGAAAAACTTATCGTCTAATTCTTTCAAGGATAAATGTCCTGATCATGAATTATGGATCAAGTGCAATACCCAGGAAGATAGGCTATTCCTGATAGGGATAGGTTTCGTATTGCTGATATGCCTTGACACCTTGTCGTGTCTATAGTATAATGATAAGAATTGGGATCTAAGGACGGTGCAGTGTACGGCGGAGGAGTTCCGTTGGCGGCCTCTCTCTTGTATCGGCCTATTTGAGGGGTCAACCCCAGTTCCCAGATGCTGGTGGGCTTCGTTCTCCACCTGCTGCTGCTGCTGGCGTGCCGGTCAGTGTTTGACCTCTGTGTCCCGGCCCCCAGATGCTGCTGCTGGTTAGTGTTTGACGGCCCCCTCCCCCGCGGTCCCCAGATGCTGCTGGTGTTAGCGCTCTGTCTCGGCCTGACGTCTGGAGGTCGTCTCAGCGGCTGCCTGCTGCCGACACCATCGGCCGACTTGGCTGCCGCCGAGGTCAACCCCGCCGCTCCTGAGTTTACTCCTGAAGACCCCGGCATCAACCCGGCAGACTCTGAGATAATCTCTGAGGATACTGAGATTAACCCTGCCGCCCCTCAGATCATCCCCTCCGGCCCTCAGATCATCCCCTCTGGCCCTCAGATCATCCCCTCCGGCACTCAGATCATCCCCTCCGGCCCTCCTACGGTCGCCGCCACCGGACTGATCCCGCTCTCCCCAGCGGGTCTGTCCCAGGGCGCCGGGCGGCCGCCGCCGTTCCTCCCCGCGCCGGTGCCGGTACCGGTCCGCGCCCAGGAGGCCGGTCGGCGGACCTCCTTCTTCAGCTCTCTACCGGTCTCCGGCGGCGTCAGCGTGGGCTCGTTCTCCAGCGTGGGCAGCTTCCACGGCCCGCAGGGCGGCTTCCACAGCGCTCAGGGCGGCTTCCACGGCCCCCAGGGCAGCTTCCACAGCGCTCAGGGCGGCTTCCACAGCCCTCAGGGTGGCTTCGTTCAGCTGTCGGCGCCGCTGGTCGGACTGCAGGTGGGGTACAGCGGGGCGCACCTGTCGCCTCCGGCAGTGGTCTGCCTCAACTGGTGTCTGGACCCGACCGGCAACTACTTCTGCTGCCGATACACAGGTGGGTAGCTGTTTCTGTTGCTGTGTGAAGGTGGTAGCTGTTGTAGTGTTTATAGACTATAGAGGCAGCCGTTATAGAGAAGGGTGCCATTGTAGTCGTCACAAAGGTAGCCGTTATATAGAGGTGGGTGCTTCTGGTTCCGTTATAGAGGCGGTTGAAGAGCCTTGATGCCGTTAAGCGGACTTATTCTACTGCTCTGGAGGGAAAAGTAGGTGTTTTTCACCGCCGTCCCAGATTTGCGTCGGATCGTTGCAGGTTTACCTACAGAACAGCCAGGCTGTCGCTCTAGATCACGTCCAGCATTTAACGGATGTATGTCAGAGGGGCAGCTAACAATGTCTGTACAATTACAGTGTGTCTTTCCTTCGACGTGCATGTGTATTGGTGTAGCAACATCGCTGACATGTAGTACATAGCTACTTATTTGCTCTCTCCCTGTGTACTGCTATTGTTGCTGCAGTATCCCACTTTCTTCATGACGCGTTCCGTTTCCGTTCTGCGTCAATCGTTTGGCATGTGGTGAGCAGTGATAGAGGAGAGGAAAATGTGCCCCATTAACAGTTGTAGTCTCCGGTCCAGTGGGTATAGTTAGCTGGCGCGGCGGTAGAACGTGCTGAGTGTAAAGCTATAGCAACATCCCTGCAACAGCCCGTTGCCAGTAAACAGCACTGTGCTTCACAGTCGCAACATAACCAGCACGGGAAAACTCACCTGATCAGTCACCAGCTCTGTGGTTCGACAAGTCCAGTTGCTAAGCACGCCTAATCATAGGCGCGGGAGCCGGGGGGGCAGGGGGGGCAGCTTGCCCCCCCAACTCTGGGGCCGTGGGGGCGGTGCCCCCACAGCTTTGAGACGGAATACCACACTTTTTTTGCAAATGTTTTCTTTTTTTGCTGAAAAAGCCGAGGGGTGAAAAATAAGTGGCCTAAAACCGGTGAGAAAACTAGATTTGGGGGTACCCTAGGTTAATCTCTATTATGGTGTGCCCCCCCAGTCGGAAAGTAGTTCCCGCGCCCCTGCGCCTAATTAAGCCTATTTGTCAACATGCAGCCCGTTCATGCCTGAGTGAAATCTCAGCCGAACCCTGAGCCTGGTCGCGACCGGCAGCCGCTCGTTCCCAGGCCGGACGAGGATAACCGCGGGCTGAGAACGAGGGAAACGGGCGGCGTTCGGAAAACGGCGTTGTTTACCGGCTGTCCCCGGTCCTCGACGGAGGAGCGGCGACCTCCGCGGCCGCCGGCCTTCCCTGGCCCGGCGCCACCGCCGGGAATCGCTGAACAGATAATGGGTACATTTTTCACCGCGCCAATATACCTATACCTCCCCCGCCGGTGCGACCCTTCCTCCCGGCTTCAGCGGAACTGCGGCCGGCAATGTCGTTCAGCGATGTGTTTCGTAAACTAGAGGTCGCAAAACGTCGGGTTGAATTGGAATACCGAGGTATGTTACGTCACTTACCTCAGTAAAATTTCCGAGAGCGTCAACCTCCTCGAACGCACTGCATGCTTTCATGAATTGGAGTGAGTCAATGAAATGTAAGCAGAAATGAGCATTTCTCATTCAGTTGGTTTTGTTTTTGTTTGTCACCCCTAAAAGCTCATATGTGGCGGTTCATTCGCTTTTCTGTGATAATCTCTCCGTCTGTGTAGTGTATTTACAGAGGAGCTACCTGCCACTAATTCACTCGCATTAGAAAACATATTCCCCCCTCTCGTTGCTTCCCTTCTTGCCGGATCTGCAACTGACGCCCCGTTCTCCCCCGCAGGGGTCTGACGCCCCTTTTCCCCGCACGTGGTCAGTGCTCACTAACATCCCCGTCTTCCCCTCAGGTGGCCAGTGCCCGCGGGTGCCGGACGTGTGCCAGACGGGGTCCGCTGACGCGCCCCCCCCATCTCCCCCTCAGGGGGCCAGCGTCCACTGACTCCCTCCATCTCCCCCTCAGGTGGCCAGTGCCCGCGGGTGCCGGACGTGTGCCAGACGGGGTCCGCTGACGCCCCCCCCATCTCCCCCTCAGGTGGCCAGTGCCCACTGACGCCCTCCATCTCCCCCTCAGGTGGCCAGTGCTCACTAACATCCCCGTCTCCCCCCTCAGGCGGCCAGTGCCCACTGACGCCCCCCCCCCCTCAGGTGGCCAGTGCCCACTTACTCCCCCTTTCTCCCCGCACGTGGCCAGTGCCCACTAACATCCCCGTCTTCCCCTCAGGTGGCCAGTGCCCGCGGGTGCCGGACGTGTGCCAGACGGGGTCCGCGGTGAACCGGCTGCCCAACTGCGCCAGTGACGCCAGCTGCGGGTTCGGCTTCAAGTGCTGCTTCGACCGCTGCCAGGAGCAGTTCGTCTGCAAGGCGGCAGTCGCCGCGTGACGTCACCGGGGGCCGCGCTGTGACACTATTGGTGGTTGTGTCGCGACGGCGGTATTCTGACGTCACTAATGGTGGCGTCATTAAAATGGCGACGGCAGCAATGGCTCGTCTGCATGGAACACTGCAAATATTGCCTTTCTGATGTAGCTGTAAAAGTCCAAATGTTTTAAAAATAAATGTCTGAAACAAATAATTACTATTTACTTGCATGTCTTGCATCGCTCCGCTTGCCTCTGAACCAATTTGGACTGAACACTGAGTCGGAAACAGTGGGAATAATACCTAATTGGTAACATGTTCTAGTTGTAGCGGTACTACATTGTACAAGTCAACTTATCCTACCTATAAAAGTATATGTCGGTCTTCGCGTCGGCGGTCGGCACCGGAGAACATCTAGCCTGTCATGGAAGCTCTATTGAAAAATCACCACACACTACGCATCCTTGACCCAGTGCACTACATTATATGTAAAAACAGGCCAACATGTGTCAGAGTTGGCGTTTGCCCGGACAAACTAGAAGGCGACTTTCACAGCTGGCGAATAGATTTTACAAACCAATACAATGCATCTACATTCGTGGATTTCGCCAAACAGCGAGGAAAGTAGCAGCAAAATATGTAGTTTTGCTTAGACCTCCGCTTGAGATGTTTGTACCTTTTCCTGCACATGACTGACCAAGTGACCACCCTCGCTCGGGTAGAGTAGGGGTGTCGCTCATCACTTTCTCATGAATCAGGATGCTCGGACGCAGGCCGTGCTGCACTCACTGCGCTACCTAAGGCCAGTGGTAAAGTATGATAAAAGAGTTTCAGCGCTTTATGTAACAACTTCCTCTTATTAGGTCGTTCAATAAGTAACGAACAATCGGTCATAACTTCTTTATTTCTTTATTTAACACTTTCAAACTTTCACAGATTATAGATCAGACATTTCTGAATGCAGCCTATGCCTCAAACCAGCCGCCGCCCGCTTGCACACACTTCTCCCAGCGTTCCGGCCAACGCCGGAATTCCGCCCGGAAAAACGCGTTTTCCGTCTTTTTCACCCAGTTCATGACAGCGCACATGACTTCAGCGTTGGTCTCGTGTGTTCACCATGGAGGCCATCCTTTAGGGGACCAAAGAGGGGAAAACTGAAGGAGCCAGGTTTGGACTGTAGGGCGGCTGGGGCATGATATTCAGCCCTGTCACGCGATCTCCTCGCGCGTGGCGTGAGACAAGTGCGGTCGGGCGTTGTCATGGTGTATGGTGATGTTATTGACATCCGAGCCGCGCCTCTTCTTCAGGATTGCTTTTCTCAGTCTCCTGCAGGACTGTGATGTAGCGGCCCGCTGTCCATAGTCCGCCCAGGTTCAAGAAAGCCCACCAGGATGACACCATGACAACGCTCGTCCGCACATGTCTCACGCCACACGCGAGGAGATCGCGAGACAGGGCTGAATATCATGCCCCAGCCGCCCTTCAGTCCGAACCTGGCTCCTTCAGATTTTCACCTCTTTGGTCCCCTAAAGGATGGCCTCCGTGGTGAACACTTCGAGACCGACGCTGAAGTCATGTGCGCTGTCATGAACTGGGTGAAAAAGACAGAAAACGCGTTTTTCCGGGCGGAATTCCGGCGTTGGCCGGAACGCTGGGAGAAGTGTGTGCAGGCGGGCGGCGGCTGGTTTGAGGCATAGGCTGCATTCAGAAACATTTGATCGATAATCTGTGAAAGTTTGAGTGTTAAATAAAGAAATAAAGAAGTTATGACCGATTGTTCGTTACTTATTGAACGACCTAATATTACCGTCATAGGAGGCATAAGTGCGCCACAGTTTGCCCCAACAAAACCACAATGCTACATTTGCTCGTATGGTCACACAAAAGAAGTGTGACTGTCGCAATCGGCCGTCCACGGAATGTATCCGTCTTTGTGGTTATTAAATAAAATGCGTAACTGAAAATGTATCAATTCAGGACACTCTGGGTCGGCATTTGTAGTCAAACTGCGTTTGATGTAACAATTATTCGCAGGTGTAAATACCAAGAACTTGGCGATGAACAGCAGTCGCGGTTTTCCATCGCGTCGTAGAAGGATTACGCATGTGTTTGCTTGGGAAAGCTATGAATACAACTGTCACATTTAGAATGCAACGAATAATCAACGGCTCGATAAATATTTATCTATTTGTAAAAAACGAATAAAATCGTGCTACATTGAGCATTTTAGCGCCCGCTTTATAGTGTTAATATTATTGTTTCTAGAAATACAATGGCTTAAACATTCTGACCTTTAGTTGAGTCACGCTTAGAAGACAGTTCGGGGATAAAAACTATCTAGTTATAGGAATCTTGGATAAAAACAGAGTGACGGTTACAAACACCTTCTAAAGATCGGTTAACATTGCACCGGCAGTGACGCCGCCGCGATTCTCTGTTTCCCGTGAGCCGTGCTCAATGCGACCTTCATCGTCAACAGGAAAGGGTATGCGTGCGCGCCGCGCCACTCGTGTGCGCAGTAATTAAAACCGGTGAGGTCTGGCAGAGTTTCCGATTATCATTCCCTGAGAGCATCTCCAACGTTTAATTTGCAGTGCAATACACCTACACATACGTTATACCATACACATATCTACAAATTACAAGTTCTAAGTGAAGGTACGTTTTTTTTTCGGTTGCTATTCGTTTATTGTTTTCGTTTCGAATTTTCGTTTCGAAACGAAAACAATAAACGACTATAATGGCAGTCGAAATATTGTTCCTTGAATTATGATGTTTGGTCGTAAAAGCTTGAAATTGTACAATCGCTAGCTGATCTGAACTTGAACAAGCAACCAGTGCAATAAAACCCAATCGCTTTTTATTAGCCATATGAGCTCTCATTGGTTACTATGTCGATTTTCGCTATTAATAGATAAAAATTGTTAGGAGTTAAAATATACCTAAACACTTTATTATGTACCTATGTTCATAAGATGCTGATAGACGCATTAAGTATCAGTGGCTGATTGCGCTTGGTCAAAGCAAATTTACACTGTCACTGCCAAAGTCAAAGCACATTGTCACTGTCAAACCAAAGTAAATGCTGAAATACCTCAAATGAGCGCCGAAAATAGCTATGCAACTATATATGGCACGTCAGCACGAGCGGAAACACCAGCGCTCGCTTTGGAGACTGCAACGTAGCACAGCACCATAGCACCACAGCCTGTCTCCGGACCCGAGTGCCAGTGAGTGGTTTGAGTTGTATTGTATTGTATTTTACATCATCGGCACTCTTCCACTCAAGGTGGCTATTCCGAGCCCTCGTCAAAACAGTAAGCGCGTTAAAAAGACACATAAACAGTTAAACCAGCAAAAGTATAAAAGCACGCTAAAACTAAAAGCACAGCTAAAATGTTTGTATGGTCGCCTATCCAGCTACCTGACTAGGTGACTTTTAATACCTTTCTTAAAGCGCGGACCAGACATGACCTGAAGCTCCGTTCCTATGACATGTTCGTTGTACAGTTTACACGCTCGCTGCTTAAAAGTTCTTTGGCCAAGGCTGGTTCGAACACGCGGTATATGTAAATGACCGGACTGCCTAGTCTGGCGCTCGGAAACATCTCTATTGTACGATATGTCCTGTCGCAGTACCTCAGGCTCACCCCTGCTAATCACACCGTGTAGCAGACATACGTCGTTCATGTCAATCAACGCACTGACGGGGAGCCACTCCAAATTCCTAATCACGTCGGACACATGATCGTACCTCCGTCTGCCAGATATCACTCTGGCAGCAAAGTTTTGCACTTTTTGCAGTCGCTTTAAGCTCGTTTTGCTGGCACAGCCGAATACCTGACTACAATAGCGCACATGTGACATGACTAAGGCGTCCAGTATAGTCGGAAGTACGCTTGGAGGAAGCACATGCCTGGCGTGCATCAGGCCAACAAGAACGCCTAAACATTTGTTGACGATATAATCAATGTGTGGTTCAAAGGTCAGTCGGCTATCAAAGATTACACCTAGATTTTTAACAGTTGACACCGGTTGCAGAGTCTCTCCCAGGAACTGCACTCGGACCGGATCCCTCTCGGCAGCCTGTAGCGCCGATCGGCCTCCGGCGACCATCATCTCGGTTTTTGCAGCGTTTATCTTCATGCCGTTCTGGAGAAAGTAGGTGGCCAGAGTGTCCAGGACACCCTCCAGTGCAGTCTGGATCTCTGGCAGCCTCTCCTTGGGTCCTGAGACGACCAGCTGGGTGTCATCGGCATACCTGGCCATCCTGACCATACTGCCATTCACCTCGGACGGCACGTAGCAGGCGGCGCCGATGGAGGCGATGTTGTACAACATCGGTCCCAGGCAGGATCCCTGGAAAAGTTCAGCATTTCCCGCCTCCCGCCGTCCATATTCAGCTCAGTGTTCACCGGATCACTTTCAATGACCCGCATTCAAATCGCTTTGCTACCTTTACCACCGTGGGATGAGTCCCAATAGCGGACCAAGCGGATACGAAGTCGGAAACGTATAGTTACCATCACTGGTATCACTGTACATTGTACGGTATACTGTACGGTACACGGTATACATTGTAGGTACACTGTACATGTACAGTACACGATGTAGCGGCTCAGGCCCGGGTGACCTACGCCCGGGTGGCCTACGCCCGGCTGACCTACGCCCGAATTGCCTACTCCATCGAATGTCTACGCCCGGGTGACCTACGCCCGGCTGACCTACGCCCGAATCGCCTACTTCATCGAATGTCTACGCCCGGGTGACCTACGCCCGGCTGACCTACGCCCGAATCGCCTACTCCATCGAATGTCTACGCCCGGGTGACCTACGCCCGGCTGACCTACGCCCGAATCGCCTACTCCATCGAATGTCTACGCCCGGCTGACCTACGCCCGGCTGACCTACGCCCGAATCGCCTACTCCATCGAATGTCTACGCCCGGCTGACCTACGCCCGGCTGACCTACGCCCGAATAGCCTACTCCATCGAATGTCTACGCCCGGCTGACCTACGCCCGGCTAACCTACGCCCGAATCGCCTACTCCATCGAATGTCTACGCCCGGCTGACCTACGCCCGGCTGACCTACTCCATCGAATGTCTACTGCTCCCCTCCTGTCCGATTAAAGAGTGAAGATTTCGCATACCAAAGTGACCCTTCCGGGGGAACCGGCACCCGCAAGTCAGGTAACAATGGGAAGGGTCGGAGGGACCGACCGCCGCGCCGCATGGTGACAGGTGATTCCCGGGACGTCCGAGCGTCGCCTTTCAGACGCATCGCCGCCTCCCCCCCCCCCCCCCACCGCGCCGTGCCGCGCCGCACAAAGCAGACGGACCCTGTCGCGGAGCGAACTACCCGACCAGGCTGTCATCATCGGCGGAGAGCCTGAACTGCTTTTTTATCGTTGAGCTGATCAAGCTTGAGTAGCCATGCTTGCGTATTTCACGCTTCAGCCCTGCTGTGAGCCATGTTTTATGATTTCTCATTTCAGATCTTAACAATGATCTTAGGTAGGAAGAACCGTGAGAAACGCCCCTCCCCCTTAGCCCTCGCCGGTATAAGGGGGGGGGGGGTCGAACAGCCCCCTCTCGGTTTTCGATAATAACTCGTGTAAAAACTCGCTGATCGCGACGGAACTTTCATTACCATCGCGTTCATCAATTTTACACCTACCCTAACAATTTCATGACCCTGACGCAAATGACCTTTGACCTGTGACCTTCTTTTCGAGACCATGTTTGGCCGGAATCGCGATTCGGCGTATATGTCGTCTCCTCTTAGCCGCGCGTTTGCACTCTTTTCGTGGTTTCAAGCGTTCAAACATGTGATATGATATTGCTCCTATGCGTTAGGGTGGGTGTCAAGTTCTCTTGAAGCTCAGGACAGGTCACTGACCTTAAATAAGCTCGGTTAACTTTTACATGTTTCTAGGCTAGTTTTTTTAGCTTAATTCGAATTTAGCAACCATATGAGCATTTACGAAGTAGTTTTGGTGCCATCGTAACATGTTACGAAGCTGTCAGAGGCGGTTGACACTATACGAATACCCGGCAAAACCACTACTGGTTGACCTGAACTGACCTGACCCGACCTGGCCTAAAAGCATGAAGACATCATCTGTGATAAAAACTAACATGATATTCTCGTGATCAGAACCCCGAATAACCTCGTAGCAGCCACACTTTACGACCCAACTGGTCTCGATTTTCCCGACTTTTGGGCCAATGACCTGGCTTGAAAGGTCAACCAATGACCTAGGACCTTAAAATTGGGTATCATCGGCTTCCTCTTGTCACGGGAAACACGCTCGTTTTTTCGCGAAGCTCTAGCTCGATCAGGGGTGAGACGGCAAGGGGGGTCCAACGGACTTCCCCCGCCCTTATAAGTTATTTGCCCTTATTTGCGGCTGTCAAAACACCAATACTGGCGAGGGGAAGTGTGTCACCGCTAGACTAGTTATTTGACCATATACTATTAGGTATTTATCTATATTTATTTATTTACGATCTCAAGCCTCCACGTGGTAGGTTTTAAAGCTTAGGGGAGATCCGTGTAAGACGCCCAGGGTCGGTAAGAGGCCCCATCGCTTTTTTTACCAAACCAATAATGTTATTTATTTTTTAATGTTCTTGTAAAGCAGAAGCCCTCTTGAAACAACAACTCACGAAACCTGAGGTATCAGGTGCGTCGCAGCGACTTTTGGTAAGCCTGTTTCTGTTTTTGCCCCTTTACTTGCTAGATATATGCATCTTTATCACCCTTATATATCTGAAAAAACAATGGCTATCAAATGCAATCTTTTCTCATCGAAATTGTCACATGTTAGCTTCAGAATAGACCATGTTCTGGTGCGCTGCAAATGTCTCATAAACCATAAATATTGTGGACGTTAAAACACTGTATTTTTTTAAGAGGCCCTCCCTTCGAGGATGATAAAACGCCCCCCGATAAAAAAACGCCCCCGATGCTAAAACGCCTGCACCTGCGGCAGGCGTGGCATTCTTTTTTCAAGGAGTTTGTTTTTGTTTCTTTTTTTCTGTTTCTTTTCTTAGAGGTTATAGGTACAATTTTCGTTGATCATCAGCGTTTGGTTGTGCTAGTTTTCGCATTGTTCGAGCGCTTTGGAAGTGTTATTGGTTTCGATAACACCGTATTTGCTTAGCTTTTCGAAATAAAAGGCCTTGCAGCTGTGTTCGCAAAGCGTCTTTTACAAGTCGACTTGACTTTTAAAACGCCCGAGGGGGGGGGGGGCGTCTTACCATACCCATAGTGTAAGAGGCCCTTTTGCAACTTTTTCCAAAATGTTAAAGTTTACGGTTTGTGTACCCCCTAGATTCATTTTGAATGCAAATATGTATGGGAAAATGATGCATGCTCACAGCGCATGCACACGTTAGCGCTTAAATATTATCAGTTGTCTAAAAATAGTAACTGAGCTTAAGGGGGGGCCTCCTGCACCACTCTCCCCTACGTCATTGCACAGTATGTCTTAAAAGTACCGCGCAAAGTAACAGTGGATCCATCAAGCCTGACCGAGGAAGGACTGCTAGTCACCGAAACAATGGATATCCTCGTCCATTCCCCAGGTCAATTGGTTCGGTGACTTTCAAATTATAGCAGGCCCTTCCTCGGTCAGGGTTGATGGATCCACCGCCACTTTGCGCAGTACTTTTAACCCTCGCCCTGGCAGGGCATTTTTCATAACACGGCCTGGCAGGGCGGGGGGGGGGGTCGATGCGACCCCCCCTCGCGATTGGCTCCTATGGCACCTAGAAACACCAAATTTGGTAGGTAGGTGGGCCCCCTGGATTTCTCACCCCTGTGCAAATTTGGCTGCTAGGTCAATATTTAGGGAGTTTTAGGGGGATATAAATGTAAAAATTTCGCTAAAATAGGTCAAATGTTTTTCGCTTATAACTTTTGATCAAAGATAGAGCAAAAAGAAAAGCAGACTGTACATACATTGGAGTGTTATGCATACATACATAGGTACAAACCATGGTCACAAGTTCATCGGTGCAAAACTCACAGCCTATATAACGCACTATGCCATATACTATTTTAAAGACATTATCTTTCAACCATTCAACAAAATAATGCATAAAGCACTGGTATGCTGCATTCCAGCGTGATTGAGCTTTTCCAAGGCATTTCAAAACGGGGTGTTTTATCCAGAATTGGAGGATCAAAAGCATGCGATAGCATGTAGTATTACGGGTATGGTAAGACGCTATACTTTGGTTGTCACCTGATTATGAGTTTCGTTTGCATAGAAAATGCATTTAATGTTCCGTTTTCGTATGAGTGTCAGTAACGTGGCCTTCGGATAATAGATTTAGACGAAGAACCGTTTCAAAAACAAACAATACTTAAAGGAAGACTGCCACCTTCAAAAAGTTTTCTCAGATCGGCCTATGATTTATTCCCTGGACAAAACAAAATTTTAGAATTCACCTGACAAAGTATCATCACGTGAATGGCGAAAAAAAATTGTCGATTATCATACAATTATCAATCGGTTAATGTCTAGCGACAATGTTTACACATCACTAGACTTCAAGGTCATAAGATTATTACATTTTATTTGAAAAAGTAAGGTATTTTATGATTTACTAATATATGATTTCATAAGAAATTGGCCATGTTTAATTTATTTTGCATTTAAGAAGTTCGTTAAACATTTAAAAATCATGGCTCATTTGGAATGGGTCTGGCCCATGTTAAACCCCATTTCCCACACTTTTTTGGAAAAAATGAACTACTGAATATATAAGTTTAACTTTTATTTTGACACTCCAAAATTCTTCTCTGATCTCGAAACAATCAAAGTTTTGACATATATTTACCAAAAGATAAGAAAATTCATGTTTCAAAGTTATCGATAAACAGTAGAGATGTCGGTTTTCTTGGACTAAAAAAATGGCATCAAACTGAACTTTGGTCTCCGATTTCTCGCAAACGGGTTCGAATTTCGAAAAACCGACTTCAGTCTGGGACATAGGTGGCTCAGCTCTAGTGAAAACCGTTTTGTGGAAAAAAGGTGGCAGTCTACCTTTAAGCGTTTGCAAGCAAGGTTGCCTAGCGCAATATATAGCCCCACTGCAAAAGGAATGTTTTAAACATTTTCCTCATCTATTTGCCCCAATTAGCAACAATGCATCGCAATATGGCCACTTCTGGATTGTAAAGCATTTTAGCATGTAAAATGGTAGGCATATGGATGTCTTCGGAGCCAGGTGTCAGGGCGTTTTGTGAATTCTATACAGTGATTGTTTGTAGCGCGATCACTGAGAAAAAAATTGACTCCATATAGGTCAAAACTCTTGAAAATGCTCCCATGAAAAACCTTTGCCGAACGTTCCGACAGGAGTAAAAAGGGAATTACGAAGGGGTTTTAGCATACGTCGCGAGGCTGCCGGTGGCCGCCATCTTTTGCGCGTAGTACACAGCACGTTGTGCGGGGCGGCGGGCGAGGTGTTAGTGAAGAGCGTGTTGACTTAGACGGACCTGACCTATACAGTGACGGATAATTGGAACTTACTTTGGATTTAAAGGTAAGCTTAGCTGTATTTCTCATCATGCTTTTATCGTGCTATAATGCTGTGATGAGAACATATGGTAACCCCATGTTCTTGATGGGCTGGAATGGTCTCTGTAAGGGTAATTGATTTGTTTTGTTCCTCTGAGTGAGATAAAGATCGGAAACAGCATGCTCTGAGCAGGCGCGGATACAAGGGGGGGCCATGGGGGCCATGGCCCCCCCTTGGCCGATTTTTTCAAAAATAAAATAAAAAGTTAAAAAGTTAAAAAGCTGAAAAGGGGGCCTCCTGAAAATAAAGTGGCCGAAATCCGATGAGTTTTTTTTTTAACCTACCCACTTAGTTATTTCTTAGAAGACTAACTGAGAAGACTTCTTTGTTAGAAGATTGGTAAAGCTTTTCATAACTTGGATGTCTCTTATACTCACAGAGATGACCACTTTTACAGAGCCTCCTAACCTGCACAGAGGGCCTCCAAGCCTGCACAGGTGTTGAGATGTTGCCTGAACAGCTAGATAAGCTCAATAGACGCAGTTTTTTTTTGGGGGGGGGGCCCAACAAGTGGGAAGATGGGGCCTCCAACAGGTGGGATTATGGGGGGGGGGGCCTCCTGGTTTCTAATGGCCCCTCCCTTGGAGATTTTCTGGATCCGCCCCTGGCTCTGAGTTTCTAGGTATTGGCAAATATCATACATTATTTCCCTCGAATAAATTGGAAAGTTAGGATTACACAAGCTTTACACGTCATTGATCCTATTGTTATTGCCCAATTATTTTAATATCCATACCAATGAAAAATATCAGATTTGAAGGGCTTTCAAAGCAGAGCCAGAAAATTAAACTATCTTGGCATTAAAACCTTGATTTTTCTAGCCTCTATACCTCTATACCTTTTTTATATAGGTATATAAAAAAAATTAGTTACCTACCACTGCCACTGCCCATGAATGATGAAAACCACCGACAAACCAGCATGTTAAAATAAATTTTGTCTAAATTGTTGTATGTTTTTAGAAAGTGTCCATAATTGAATTTCGTTCTTTAATGTAAACATGGGTACCTAATACCTATGCAGCGTATAACGTCCTTGGCTTATTTTTAGCGACCTGCTCAACTTTTTGAGCGTTCAAGTAAGTACGTTTTATAGCATTGCCCTACTGTGTCTGCAACTAAGATGGAGGCTGTTAACTTGCCCTTTAGACTTTCACTGAAACTTAACTTTATCAAAATTGTAGTGCATAAGAAGTATGCTAACTTTGCAATCTCTTGCTTTCATTATTTTGACATCATGTGCCGAAATGCAGCATTAGTGCCAACACGTCAGGTTGCGTATGTCTCGTCTCGTCCATCTTGTCTCATCTGTCTACCTCTCAGTCTCCTCCCTCATTTCTTCCTTCTATCTTTCCTCGCTTCCTTCCTCACTCCCTCTTTCCCTCCCCTCTCTCTCTCTCTCCCTTTCTTTCTCCCTCTCTCCCTCCCTTCCTTCCTTCCTTTTTTCCTTCCTTCCTTCCTTCATCCCTCTCCTCCTTCCCTCCCTTTCTCCTGCATTATTTCCCTCCTTCTCTTTTTTCTTTCTCCTCCATTTCCTCCCACGCAATGTTAAGTGTACCTATAATTTCATGGTTCTTAACATTTTGCAGGGGATGAGCTGGAGAGCCTGCAGCGCATCCCGCAAGACACGTCGGAAGCCAACGGAGGCCAGCAAAATATCTATCCCCGTTCCCACCATCGTGAAAGGAGAGCAGGACGAAGAAGACGCAGTATTCGTCGAGGCCCAGGAGGTGGTGGGGTAGCGGCACCACCAGACCAAGCATTCCTGCTGTGGTAGGCCGCCTTTTGGATTCTTATCATCAAAACTCGCGACCGTGAAGCATATGGAGTGAGATCCCCGGAGAGCGTGCCGCGGCGGGACGTCGAAAGCGTTTGTTAATTTTTTAAGCCTCCCACCGCCCCGGACTATGAATACACATTTCTTGAAATATATTTTTTATATGTGCTTCGGTACACGAGCTTTGGGTGGTTACGCTATTCGTCCAATATTTATTTTCGGGGGGGGAGGGGCTGGAGTGGAGTGATGCGAAGTTTGGGTGAGTTTGATGGGGAGTAACAAGAGGTATACCTACCATGAAGCTGTAAATGTAGTTTTGGGGAATAATGGAATGGAGTAATCGGGAGTAATTATGAGGCAGTAGGAGAGTCATTGGGAGTGATGGAAGGGAGTTTCAGGGAGTATGTTGTTTGTTTTGATAGGGTAAAGGAGAGTAATGAAGAGTTTTCTAAAACGGTAGGGAGAGTTACAAAGAGTTTCTCGAGGGAGGCTTTGGGGTGTAATGGAGAGTTTTGGAGGGGGTGTAATGAGGAGTACCACCTGGGAGTTTTGGGGTGTCGTTTTGGTGAACTCCCCCTGGGGGTGTCATCGGAGTCAGGATTTTTTTTCAGTGATATCTGATGTCGGTCATTTATCTATCAATATGTATGTCATTTAGAACTGCTTTAAGTGAGTACTATTTACCTTTCTAATGACGGTCACGTTGTAAGGAAGCCTCTACTTGGTAAAAAAAAATATGAAGGCCATCAGTGCGAAGTTATCTTATTTTGCAGAGAAATGAAACTCAGGAAGAAGCAGTCTTCCGAGTCTTCTCAACTTGCAGGTAGCTATATCTCGGATCGTAAGGGACACTGTCTCAGGCGACCTTATGATCAGCTCACTGAGGTGTCTCTTTCATCGCACTACTCATAGGCGGTCCCAGGGGGGGGGGGGCACGGGGGCCATGGCCCCCCTTTGGTGCTGAAAGGTGGGGCCATACTATCTTTTGGCCCCACCTTTCAGATCGAACAAAAGTCCTAGAAAGCTTTTTGTATGTTTCATTTTCTTTCTTGCGCCATCAAAGTACGTAAATTTTACTCATGAGTGGGCTCAGCTTCGCATTCTGTCAATTTGGCGGTCAGCGTCGCTGGCACCGGTTCACGAGTAAGGCCGGATCTTATATGGAATATCAGCGTGGGTTTACTTGAGGCTCTCGTAGGCCCAGCAATAGCTGGCATGAGACCCTCTTCGGCAGTGGTGGGTGGGCCCTGCCAAATGAGCGTGGCTCTACGACACTAAAGTAAGACCTCATGGGTTGGTGCGGTGCACCTCAGAAGCCCGGTGGTGACGCCGTATGCCGGCTTGGTTTCTTAAGGATTAGCGTGGGACCTCCGGGGCCTGCATAGAGTTTGCCAGAGCTAGTATGCAATCTCAGAGGCCTGTGTGTAATGTGTACACAGTGGCGGTCGCGTGGGAGGGGGGGGGGGGCATCAGGGCCATGCCCCCCCAAAAGCCAATAAAGGGGGCCATCATATCATTTGCCCCCCCCCCCCCTCAAACAACCGATGGGCCTCCATAGGTGTATGGGGCCCTGGCCCTTATTCGATCGTCACGAGGCTAAAAAAAAACCCACTCCAAGCTATTAATGAAGCTCCCACACCGGTCTTTGAGCGTCCTACACTGATCTCTGAGGGAACTTCAGTGGCGGTCAAGCGCCCACGTTGGCCGCTAAGAGCCCACATCGACCTCTCTTAACCCCACGTCTGGCCTATGAGGGCCCCTAACCGGCCTCAGGGGCCCCAACCGGCGTCTGAGCGTCTCACACCGGTCTCTGGTGGCCTTATTTCTATCTCTGGTGTCCTAAGACGAACCTTTAGGTGCCAATGAGGGCCCCGCACTGGCTGCTAAAGACCCGATGCCGGCCTCTAAGGGCCTGCATTGGCCTCTGAGGAGGGCCCATCTTGGCCTTTGAGGGCCCTCTGCTGGCCTCTGGGGTCCAACGACGGCTCATGCCGGTCTTTTAGAGCCCCACGCTGACGTCTGAGGGCCCCATGTTGGCCTGTAATGAGTAAGGACCCACATTAGCCTCTGAGAGCCCAATTCGGTCTCTGATGGTCTCAAACTACTGGCCTTTGCAGTTTGCAGGCCCTGTACTGATCTCTGAGGGCCCTAATCTGGCCTCTAAGTGAAAACATACATGGGTGGGCTTCTGAAGATCAGAGGGCTTACGCAGACTCCTGTACAGCCTTACGTTGGTTCTGATCGAGATCACTTTACGTCCTGATGGTCCCGCGTAGATTCCCTCATATTTCGACATCGGTACCCCATGAGCCGTTGTGGGTCTTGAGGCTGGCAGAGACTGATGAAATCCTCAGGGCTCAGGGCCAGTCTTTTCAGCATGAGGACTAGGCAGGTTGAGTTAGCCCCAATAGAGCCGTTACGAAGCCCGCAGGAGTCGCGCGCGGCCCTCAGATGCCAATTTTGAAAGCCAGGAACCTTTGGTCTCCAGAGGTCGGTGTGCCTACTCTCTCCCGCCGCCACACAACTATATGGGTAAATGTCATAGTCTGAAAATGCTCTCTAGGTTTCACATGCTTGTTCATAGCAAGAAGTAGGTATCTGTACTCAGGCGCGTAACCACGAGTTTGAAGTTACTGGGGACCACATGGAGGGCCGCGAAGACCAAATATTATATTTCAGGATCAGCCTTGGTCCGAGTGGGGGGGGGGCAGAGGGTGGGTGGGGGGGGGCAGAGGGTGGGTGGGGGGGGGGGGGGGGCAGAGGGTGGGGGGGGCGTTTTTAGCCACACCTGCCAGTTTTTTTTGTTGGGCGTGTAAGGAAAGCCGCGGCACGCACCGTCGCGAAACTTGGTAGGTATAGCCTATGATACCTCAATTTCGCATCGTGTGTGAAAATTTCGACCGCCGGTCACCTATAAGGTGAGGTCACCAGGTCAAGTAAAGTAGCCATGCCTCTAGAAAACTTTGTGACTGTCATTCCTACAGTTTATCATCCCAGAAGTTTGAAACTCAAACTTTTGCATGAGGAAATCAGTATGAACAATCGTCTCAAAATTTTCACATCGGTGACCTAATGTCAGGTCAATTTTGAGACCTCTTCGTTATAAGTCATTGGGAAAAATTGAAATGCTCTTCTTTTGGCCGAAAACACATTCAAACACCGTGACACATGTAAACACTGAACCGGAAAATTGCCCCTTGTGACCCCTTCTATGCCCCTGAGGTCATCTCCAGGTCATGAAACATCTGCAACAGTTTTTAATTATAACTTTAGGTAGAAACATGCTAGAGCCCTTAACCCGCGCGGGGCTGGGGTCTCCAGCCGAACGCGCGGGGCTGGGGGGGGGGGGGTAAATTTTACCCCCCCCCTGTTATCTCCCGAACTAATGGTCCGATTTGGAAAATTCAAACGCCAATCGAAAGCTCTCATCACGAACTACTAAAAACATGTACGTAATTTAAAGTTTGAGGTCAAGGTCAAGGTCAGGTCAAGGGTACAAATTGCAAGTTTCTACAGTATCGGCCTTGCACCGTAGTTGCCGAAGAATGGAGTCATGGACTGAGACTGACCGCCCAAAACGTGTTTTTAGGCTACCAAGACAATATTCGTTGCATACAATATCATTCAGAGGTCAAAGTCAAGGTCAGGTCAGGTCAGGTCAGGTCAGGTCACCAAAAAACAAAATATAGAAAAGGGCATGTGCGACACATGTTTTATGGGTCATTTTACTCATAGAATTCAATAGGCACACTCAATAAGTGATATGGACCACCTCTGGATGAATTTCAGGTCGAGGTCAGGTCAAGGTCAGGTCAAGTGAGGTCAAATTTTGAAGTTGGTTGTTAAGGCCTAAAAAGGTGTCTATCTGATGCAGTTTTTCACGGCAAATCGAATGGTGCTATTTTTGTTTCCGTACGAGGTCTAGAACTTCCAAAAAAGTCATTTTTCAAAAAATTTGTGTGTCGTGACGTCATAAAATTTTGAATAACTCCCACATTTTTGAACCGATTCTTCTAAAATTTGGTATGTAGGTGCACATAGACCACTTCTCTGACATATATTCCGGTTTTTCGATAGACTCAAAACTTTGGATTTTATAATGATTTTCCCAAAAAAATCAGTTTTTTGAAAAAAATAGGCCAAAATCCAAAATTTTCATAAAACCGAGATAGCCATTTGATAGACAAAGTAAAATTACGCATAACCTTTTTGTTACGTCTTGATTCCTTTAAAAATGAAGATGTTAGCGGCGTTTGAACGTTTGCCGTTTTTGAGGCGAAAATGGCGAACATGACGTCAATAAAACGTCAATTTCTCAAAAATTTTCCGACGGATTTCGCTCAAATTTTCAGGGAACGTGTCAAATGGATGTAAGAAAAGGTACTGAAAGTTTGGTGGCGCTGCGCGCCGCCGTTTTTGAGATATCGCAAAAATTCGCGAGGGGGGGTAAAATTTACCCTCCCCCCAGCCCCGCGCGGGTTAAAACACCATGAATGGGTTCAGCTCAACAACACCAATCGAATGACATGCAACATGACCTTTTCCGTGACCTTGACCAGGGGTCAAATTTTATGTTGACCTTTTCAGGTAAATTTATAATTCATTCGACGCGTCTCGACGAGACAAACGCGATGCCGGTAAAATCAGCGTCATACAAGTTTTGAGTCAAAAGTTATGATCCAAAAACCTTTTCCGCAAAAACGCCAACCTGGAAGCTAAACCGTTGACCTTAGGTCAAATCTGAGAACATTAATCAGAAAGGCATTCAAAAGAGCTATCGAATGTGCTTTCCCGCAGCAATGCAGCTCTATCGGTTCCTGACTTATGCGCCGATTTGTGAAAAGTTGTCAAAATTGGCAACAAACGTTCGTGAAAATTTTACCTTTGGTGACCTCCAGTGACCTCATCGCTGAACCGATTAAAATTGACAGAAGTAATTCTGAAAGACACTGTAGCGAGCTATATGTTGCTTTTTACTGCGTCTTTCTAGCTTGCTTACTTTCCGAGATAATCTGGTGCGGCCAAAAAGCCCCCCCCTCCCCCCACCATGGCGAAGTTGGCCGAGAGGCCCACCCGGGCGCTGGCTAAACAAAATATCCATAGTTTTATCTTTTTTACTACCTACATATTACTCTTCACGTCGATTTAGAGACAATAGTTGGCAGCAAATTAACCCGCGCCCTGCTGGGGGGGGTGTTTGAACACCCCCCCCCTTGTAGTTTTTCGCGAATATCTCAAAAACGGCGGCGCGGAGCGCCGCCGTTTTTGGTACACCTTATCATACATCAATTCTACACATGTTGTGAAAATTTCAGACCAAGGTCATTCAAGGTCAGGTCACCAGGTCACTTGAAGTGACCTCACCTCATAAAAAGTTTCAATGTCTGTCCTAGCTACACCGAGTGACCGATCGCTTTGAAACTTTCAGCGATTGCTAAGAGCAATAGCATGTACAAAATGTATATCTCAGAATTTTGATATCGATGACCTAAGGTCAGGTTAATTTTGCGACCTCCCCATTATAAGTCAATGGGAGAAAATTGAAATGCGCCTCTTTTGGACGACAGACATTATAAACACTCCCAAACACTGAATTACAAGTGGTTTAGACACACTGAACATGGAAATGGTGTCCGTGACCCCTGTTTATGCCCTGAGGTCATCTTAGGTCACGAATGGTATCTAACAGTTTTTCGCAAATAACTGTTGATAGAGGCATGCTAGAGCGATGAAAACGCCTTAGATGTGTTCAGCTCGACGATACGGATCGACTGATATGCAACATGACCCTTTCCGGTCAGGTCATGACCTTGACCTGAGGTCAAATTTTCAAGTTGACCTTTCAAGGTCAAGTTATAGTTCATTCGATGCGTCTTGACGAGAGGAACACGATGCTGGTAAAAGTAAGCTCGTACAAGGCTTGGGTCAAAAGTTATTGCAGAAAAACTGTTTCCGAAAAAATCGGCTATTTTTGCAGTTTTTGCCCCCTGCAGGCAAAACCGTTGACGTTAGGTCAAATCTGAGAGAATTATTCAGAAAGGGCGTTAATAGGGCTATCGAATGCGCTTTTCCGCGGCGCTGTAGCTCTATTGGTTCCCGAGTTATGCGCTGGCTTCTTGGAAATTGTCGACATTCGACCTGGAAATCGGCGAAATTTTGCCTTCAATGACCTCTGGTGACCTGACCTTTGACCTGACCAAAAAATTGACCGAAGTGATTTCCTCATTATTTTTGACGCTCTTTCGAACGCCGCCTTCCGCGTATCGCTACGTGGCCCAGGAGCCGAGTTAGAAGGGGGGGGGGTGTTCAAACACCCCCCCCCCCAGCAGGGCGTGGAAATCCAGGACCCCCAGCCGGGCGCGGGTTAAGGAGGTCTTCGGGTATACTGGGGACGGTCCCCAGTAACCTAAAAGTTACTGGGGACCGGTCCCCAGTGTCCCCAGTGGTGGTTACGCGCCTGTCTGTACTTTTCCGAACTGTTTTATAGTGGTAAGGTCATAAATCCGCGTGCCCGACCTTCCAGCATATGCTACACCGATCCGTCGCCGTGGTGCAGTGGCCCGACCGGTGGAATCACCGTGGGGCGGGAAATGGAACTGGTGATTTTGCCTTAAATTGTGCTTAAAGATTCCACGCAAGAATGACATGGATGAAGCATAATTAGTGCCAACTGCGCGGCGCCTCGTGGACGTAAAAATTAGCCGATCACCCCCCCCCCCTCCGGTGACAGATAAATGTTATGTCCCGCGAGTGTGAGTTTGCCCTCCCCCCCCCCCTTTTGCTAGCGGCTGCGACCGCCAGTGCACCTACTGTTGGCGTTTTGCGGCCGCTAGCATAAATTATATACCTACCCAAAAATAACTGAAATTCAAACGCAGTTTATGGCGTACCATTCAAGAGGTAAATGTTCTACATACACATATCACAAACGAAGCAATAAGGTACTCAATTAACCCTCGCCGGCCGATGGGGGGACGGCGGGTGCCGCCCCCCCCTAGGGTTTTTTCCGCAATAGCTCCTAACACACTGGCGATAGAAAGCTGAAACTTGGCATACCTAACCTTTGATTCAAGCTGGACCTTTTGACACCAACGGCATTTTCGAGTCAGGTCAGGTCACTGACCATGACGTTATAAGTGAACCTCTGCACGGTCTTCAGATGTCGCAACTTCACAACGCCCTCCCAGAGGAAACTCACAGGGAAATGAAACTTGCAGGATCAAGTATCCATAACGAGTCTCACAACTTGTATATCTCGGATTTTTCCTAAAGGTCATATGAGGTCAGGTCATTTTCGTGACCTCACCATTAAAAGTCAATGGGGAAAAATGAAAACTGCTATTCTGGCGCCGGGAACGATCTCCACGATCTCCAACTATCTCAAGCACACAGAATCGTGATTTGATGTACTCCTTGCAAGGTTACATGCGTCACTTTTGCAATGTTGACCTTGCGTGACGTCATTTACAACCAGTGGCGCAGCCAGGGGGGGGTCAGAGGGTCAGCTGACCCCCCCGAAATTTCTGTCAGGGGCCCGCTCGAGAGAGAGAGAGTGAGAGAGAGAGAGAGAGAGAGAGAGAGAGAGAGAGAGAGAGAGAGAGAGAGAGAGAGAGAGAGAGAGAGAGAGAGAGAGAGGAGAGAGAGGTCCTAATCTAATCGGACGAGCCCGCTTCGAGAAATGCCCACTGCGACACCTCGGGTGAGGGGTCGGCCTGGGGCCCCAGGTGGACAGGGCCCGGCCCCCTGGGTGGATGGGACCCGGGCCCCCTGTAGATGGGTCCGGGCCCCCGGGTGGATAGGGCCCGGGCCCCCCGGCGGATGGGGCCCCGGTGGATGGATCCGAGCCACCGGGAGAACGGGCCCCGGGTGGACGGGGCCCGGACCCCCGGGTCCCGCGAGAACGGGTCCAGGCCCCTCGGGTGGATGGGGCCCGAGGCTCCGGGAGAACGGGCCCGGGCCCCCTGGGTGGAGGGGGCCCGGGCCCCCGGCTGGATGGGGCCCGGGCCCCCGGGAGAACGGCCCTGAGCCCCGGGTGGACGGGGCCGGACCCCCGGTTGGATGGGGCCCGGGCCCCCTGGGTGGATAGGGCACGGGCCCCTGGGTGGATAGGGCACAGGCCCCCGGGTGGATGGGGCCCGGGCCCCGGGAGAACGGGCCCGGGCCCCTTAGGTGGATGGGGCACGGCCCCCCGGGTAGATGGGGCCAGGGCCCCCCGATGGATGGGTCCGGGCCCCCGGGAGTACGGACCCCAGGCCCCGGGTGGACGGGGCCCGGGCCCCCGGCTGGATGGGGCCCGGGCCCCCTGGTGGGCGGGCCCCGGAGCCCCGGGTGGACGAGGCCCGGAGCCCAGGTGAACGTGGCCCGGGCCCCCGTATGGATAGGGCTTGGTCCCCCATGTGGATAGGGCCCGAGCCCCCGGGTGAATGGGGCCCGCTAGGGTGACCCGCTTGCTTCGCAACGCGAATAAGGGGTATTTTCGATCGGTGGGCGTTTGGTTGGTCTTGTGTCTGTGGGTTATGTATCCATTACGGTCGATTGCCTTTTGACGGCTAAGCATTTTGGTTTTGGGAAAAAATATCCATCGCATCGAGGTGCTCGTGTCTGATAATAACCATGCGTTCTACTATAGAACATGCCAAGTGTATTTCATGACATAGGTTGGCGTAGGTTATTGAAGAGTGAAAGCCATCGATGAATTACTATGTAGAGGTTTGAAACATTTATATTCTTAAGAATATTGTTGCTCGTCATGCAAAAGCGATGATTGGACCTTGGTCACAATTGAATGCTCTTCCAATCTATGCCCATTTCAATTGTCAAACATACCAGGTTATGTAGCAAAACCCCTGTAATTAAGTAAGTCATAAGCAAATGCTATTTTCTCCAGCAATTTGTTCCACCTTGTTTTTGATCAATTAGCTTTTCACAATTTTCCCATGAGAGGCGGTAGGTACATTTCTCTTGCCAACAAGCGTTGTTTGAACCCGCTCCGTCTGACAGTCACCCAAAAATAGCATTAAGTCCAAAATCCGTCCAAAACGTCAATTTTTCAAGCATAAGTGCCCTCACGGGTGCACGTGGCGCGTGCCATCCCTGCACCGCACACCATTCGATAGCCCGTTCGATTCTCATGCACGATACTGTGTTCCTCGTGCCGATCGGACCCACGGTTACCGAGATACTGCACGGGGGCCGGACCCGTGCCGGGCAAGTTGAGCCATTGTCGCCCATTTTTGCAAGCCGATTTATGCATGTAAAGTCTATGACGCGAATTTGCACTTTTTGAGCACGCGCCATGTGCTCACCACCGGCCCGATCGAGCTGTGACTCTTCACAGGCACGTTACCCATCCTTGTTCTATAAGTTGCGCGAATTTCAGCGCACTATGGAAGTTACGTCGCGATCAGCCGCTTTTTTACGCGAGTTCTTCGCGAAAAAAAAAAACCTTAGGGGGTTGCATCAACCCCTCCCCCCTGTGCCGGCGAGGGTTAAAACTTCTTACGAGCGAATTCACGTAATGAAGAAGAATAAAAGCACAATCTACTACAGCAGCCAATAGATGACTTAGGACAGGCACATGGGACTACTTTTAAATCTTGTGCGACAGAAGCAGGCAACAGTTCCGATTGCATATAATATGCTATGCATATTGCGGAATTGGGGCTCATATCGGACTCGAAAGATACGAAGTCATACGTCATAGTAACATATTTCTGTCGTGGTCAATTTGCGTAAAAAGTGAAGACCGGGTGATTACCGAGCTACTGTTCTATGCAAATTTTCTGATTCAAACTCGCTCAGGGTTATCGTGCAGGTAAAGGGGGCCCGCCCAGCAGAATGCGTATGAAATATGGAGAGATTCTGAAAAATGGGTGGGGGCCCGCACACTAGGGGGCCCGCTTTGGAAGCGATGACCCCCCCGAAACGAAATCCTGGCTGCGCCACTGTTTACAACGTCATCAAGGTCATTTTAGTTTTTCGTCAATCACTCCCGATCAAATTGAGCTAGCGAGCCAGGAACGCTACCAATGAACTCAGGAAGACCTGCCGAATCGAATGATATGCGACATGACCTCTTTCGACCAACTTCGTGACCTGGGGGCGCTAATTTTACACCTATCCTTAAAATTTCATGACCCTGACCCTAATGGCCTTTGACCTGTGACCTACTACTTTTCGAGACCATGTTTGGTCGGAATCGCGATTCAGCGCATGTCGGCTCGCATCGGCCGCGCGTTTGCAGTCTTTTCGTGGTTTCAAGCGTTCAAACATGGGATATGATGTTGCTCCCATGCATTAGGGTGGGTGTCAAGATCACCGGGAGGGCAGGTCAGGTCATTGACCTTTGATGACCTCGGTTTTCTTTTTTGGAGTTTTACATGTCTCTAGGCTAGTTTTTGGATCTGAATTCGAATTTAGCAACCATTTGAACATTTACGAAGTAATTTTGGTGCATTCGTAACATGTTACGAAGCTGTCAGAGGCGGTTGCCACCTACTACGAATAGGTACCCGGCAAAACCCTTACTGGTTGACCTGACCTGACCTGACCTGACCCGACCTGGCCTAAATGCATGAAGACATTATCTATGATCATTATTAACATGATATTCGTGATCATCACCCCGAAAAAAGAAACCTATAGCAGCCACCTTTACGACGTTCTAACATGTCCCGCTTTTCCCGACTTTTGGCCATTGACCTGACCTGGAAGGTTAGCCGATGACCAAGGACCTTAAAATTGGGTATCATCGGCTTTCTCTCGTCACGGGCAGCACGCTCGTTTTTTTTTCTGCGAAGGTCTAGCTTGATAAGGGGCGAAACGGCAAGGGGGGGGGGGGGCAACAGACTCCTGCCCCCTATACGTTCGTGGCTGGAAAAACACCAATACGGGCGAGGGTTAAGAGTGTGTCCTTTAATATCCCGCGCCCTGATGGGGGGCCATTTTGGCCCACACCCTGTGGTTTTTCTTAAATAGCGAGAAGCCGCCGCCAAATTTTGGGTACCTTACCGGGCATCAATTCGACACCTTCACACAAAATTTCAAGTCACAGGTCACCTCAGGTCAGGAGTTATTGAGGTCAAACTGAGGTCATGTTCGAGTAAAAATGAGCAAAAAACATGACATCTTGAAACGCTCACCAATTCTACAGTTAATAAGCAATTTTAAAGGGAGATAATGACCTTTTTCCACAAAATCTGAGTTAAGACCATTTTCTGACAAAACACAACAAGTTATAATGTAAATTAAAACCATTTTGCTCAATTCGGTACCTTGCCGCAAATATCTCAACTTGAAGTCACGTTAGCGGGGAGCGCTGAAAATGACCGTTGAATAAGTACTTACATCACTTTTTGGTACTTGCATGTAATTTTGTAAGATGAGCGTATTCCTTACATTTGATCTTCATCACATCTAGTTAGTTAATGGTCGTCTATAGTGCCTTCAAAAGATATTCATGGTTTGGGGGTGGTTTATGTCTAAATTTACGCAACTATTTTTCCTGTTCATCATCTGACGCCATATGCTGCTATTTTAGTAGCAACGACTCAATTTTGAATCGGTCCCGCCGACTGCACAATAAAAGAAGATAGATACAACATTTTTGCGGCATCACTGAAAAACTTATGCAGTACTGTTATCAAAATTCTCATAACACCGTTCGACAAACCTGAAGTCTTTTTGAAATAAATATGCTTGTATTTTTCGCTTCAGGCTCTGACGCCAAAATAATGAATTTCGTAGTCGCAATCGCAAGATTTGGCTGCGTTTCTGGCGCATGCCGTTCATTTGTGCCGCATGCCGCATGCCGAAACAAAGAAGAGTAGGCACTATGTACCCCCGAATTAGAATTTAATTAATTCTAAACCGAATTAACTCTAATTCAAATTAGAATCCTTACAACCAAGCAACGACAAGGCGATAACATAAACCACAGATAACAGTAGTACTGTTATCTGTGCATAAACAAAAACCCAAGCGTCGCTGTTTGAAACAAAAGCGCCATATACTGCGACCTTTTTATAGAGAAGGACAACGCATTCCGGTGGGTGTTACAAGTACTGCAAGTACTGCTTCTTTTTTGCAAAAATTAAACCTTTTTCACATACGAAAATGTGCTAGGAAATTTTCATATTTTATAGAAACTACAGTAGAAATAGTATAGATGTCGAGTAATTTTTATTTAAGAAAAAAGAAAGCTCATTATCTCCCTTTAAAGTTCTTTATGTGGTTGTGTAGAGAAAAGACGGCGCTACAAAACTGCTATCTCGGATTTTCAAAATTTTGGGATTTGGACCCCCAAAAATAAAAAAAATGATTTTTTTTTAGAAAAACTCAAAAAATTTCCAAAAATTTTTCGAATTTCGAAAAAACCGGAATATATGTGATAGTCCCTGCGCTCTTCCATATACATACCAAATTTAAGATCGATACCTCTTTTTTGGCCAAGTTATAGCGAAAAAACTGTTAAAAATTGATGACGTCAAATTTTTTAACTCAATTTTTAGCAATTCTAGACCTTGTAGCGCAAAAAGGAGACCACCATTGAACTCCCTGTGACGAGCTGCATCGAATCGGTACCCATTTTATGCAAAAATATTAACTTTGAAATTTGACCTAGTTTGACCTGACCTTGATCTGACCTTGACTTGACCTTGACCAAAACGTGACCTAAGCTGGCCTTAAAGTCTGCCTGATGCACATAATCGCATTTGTCATGTAAAATGGACCATGAAACATGTATCACACGACACTTTCATATTGTGACCCCCAGTGACCTGACCTCTGTGACCTGACCTGGTATCAGTGACCTCAAATAGCAAAATATGTGTTTGAAGAACATTTCCCCATCGATGATTGTCAATGAAATGCATTTTACTCGATTTTACAACGCATTTCTTGAAATGCCTGTAAACGGTGAAAATTCGACCTTTGACCTGACCTGTGACGTCATCGGTTTGACCGAGGTCAATGAAATTAGGTCACAAGGTAGTTCCCCGTTGGGGCTATCCAACGCCGTTTACCGCTTGTCGCTATGTTGCGTGGTTCTCGAGATCTTAGGGGGGCCAAAATGCCCCCCCCCCCATCAGAACGCGTTGCTAGGCAGACCGGCAGACCCCATCAGGGCGCGGGTTAACACAAAAGCTATTGTGTATTTGTGTTATTGTGTATTATTGGGTTTCTGAACCTGTTGATGGTATGCAATAAAAACAAAATAAATACAAGTGTAGAAGGAAACGGTTGTGGGAATGGTAGGTCGTTACAGGTCTCGCGGGTTTTAGCGGTAGGTTTTGCACCTAGAAAATTTAGTGTACTTCAGGCTATATCTTCGTCGTCTTAAGCTTTTAAGTGTTGAAGATGCGATCGACTTGTTGGGTAACAAGCCGGCCACGATCGTGTAAAATTACTTCATTGTAGATCGATTAGTTTCTGAGATATAACCGGAAATGTAAAAGTGCCAAACCTACCGCTTAATCTCGCGAGACCTGTACAAATAAAGGCTTGCATAGTATTGACGGTATTGACGATATTTCGGAAAGTTTGGGCCCCCATCTTGTTTGGGCCCTTTTTCTGAAAACCTGCCCCCGCAAGGCGAAATCCGTGGCGCCGTCCCTGGTGCTGGGGGGGGGGGGGGGGGGTCCTGGTCGGCCTGTCCATTCGGACGGGCTAAGCCCCAGCGACTCTAGGCCCTAGGGTGTCTGCCCAGACAAATGTCTCCCCCTAATTCCTATCATTCTTCCGGCTCTGAAATGGTCTTGTCAGACCGAAAGGGCCTAACCCAACAAAACAAAAACAAGCAAGCAGCGTGCGCCAGTCGCAGCTGGGCTGGCTGTGCAGCGCCGGCTCTCGATGACACGTCTATGGCCGAGTGGGAATGGGCGTGAATTGGTGCGTGTGCCTGTACTATAGCATAAGTGACCAACCTGAGCTGTTTCTACTTTGATATATTGAGCCTGACTCTGGAATAGCCACACTTGAGTGGAACGGATCTAATTGGGACGTGAACTGAATAAATGTATGACTATGACTAAGCAAGTATGAGTAAGCACACAAAATGCAACATAAATCGGTTTCTTCGTTGGTGATATCACGAAAACGTTTTGGCAATAGTCTAATTTTGTTACAAAAATGCGTGATAAAATTACTCAAATTAATTTGAAAATTCATAGATGGCGTCAGGGTACCGAAGTTGGCAGGTGAAATCGATCTCCCTTTCTTTTCCGGGGTCCACCTATGATCCACCTGGCACCTCTTGTTCACTTGTGAACATACAAAAAATGTTCATTTCAATCGCTATTGCATTTGTTATTTTACACACTTAACGTCATGATCTGAGTAGAAAATATTCGCTGTGTGTAATTACTTTCCAATACCTTCCAACATTCACTGGACGCGCCTATATATTTTTTTAATGTATAGCTTGCAAGTGTTCCAGAACTGAGTCACTCCAGGACAATCTAACTATTACCAAGCCGCTCATCAAATGCTACGTTGCATATCAATATCACACCCCTTTTTTGGACGCCTAGATCGTGCTATTATAACCCTCGCCCTGGCAGGGCATTTTTCGTAACGCGGCCTGGGGGGGTGATCCGACCTCCTGGCGTTTCGAAACTAAACGTCGTAGCGCTTCCCAACAAAGACAAGTCGATTGCTCTTTACGAGTATTCGCGACTGGTGATACCTATATTTTTATCCTAGGTCAATATTTGACACCGTTTTGGCTAGTCAACGATCAAATTACGGGGAAAAGCTAAAATTTCCCAAGCTATTTAGCCAATAATGGCAAATCTATGAAAGAAATCAACATGAAACTTTCACGACCGTGTTTCCCAATGAATTAGCAACAAAATGATGCATAGTTCACTGCAGTTCAGTCATTACTGGCGTGACATGGTCCCCGGGAACACGAGAGTCACACCCGCCGCTGGCGAGGACGGTCCTAATTGACCTGAGGTGACCTTGTACAGATCGAGGAACAATTTTGAAAGCATTTATATGAAGATTGAACCACAGATTCGGATTCAGGACCTCAAGAAACCCCACAAAACACAGACATGCGAGGTCAATGACCTTTGTTGACCTTAGAAATATCAATATACAATGTAATGTTTCGTGTCCTGTCAAAATCTGACATAAGTCACACAGAATAATTTCGTTCTTGTCGATGGGATCGCGTCCAGTTACGCCAGATGTACGATTTTGTCAAAAAGAGTCGGAGGTTTTACCTATTGTGAGGTTATAGCTCGGTGACCTGACATGACCCGAAAATATTTTTTACCGAAAGATTGAGCTGAAAGTTAGCAAGTAGGTAGGCACCCACTAAGCCATGCATATCCATGTGCCAGATTTGGGGTGCTGTTGCACGTGCGCACGTGCAGGGGTCGATTCCAGATCTCGAAGACGGCTGGACCGATTGCGCTCAAATTTGGTACACGGTTAGGGAGCAGTTGGTAGGGTGCCGTGCAAAAGTCAGTTGGGACCCAGTTGGCACGTACGCACATGCAGGGTGCCGCTTCCAGATCTCGAGAACGGCTGGGCCGATTGCGCTCAAATTTGGCACATCACTAGGGACCGGTTAGTAGGTCTTGGGGTGCAGTGCACAAGTTATTTGGTGGTACCCCCTCGCAATTTCGCACGTGCAAGGCCCACCCTCCCGCTCACTCCGTTGGTCGCCCCAAAAGGCGTTTTACTGGTGTGCACGATTACTTTATAAAAATGCTGAAGTGTTGCAAGTGATTGACAAATATTGTCCAAAGCATGCTGCCTTCGTCCAACCAAATTCCGATTTGGGCATAGGACAAAATCGGAATTCTGAAGGTACAAAATCCAATTGGCACCACTCTAACAGATGTGGTAAGGTTGTGATAGGTTTTACCGAACGGAGATATAGACGATCTGCACAACTGACGAGAGAAGCCAACCTCTGTCAACTGGCTGGTGTGCAGCAAGCAGATATTGATATTCTGCAACGGTTATTTTTGTTGTTGTTTTAATCTTTCTTCAATAAGGTACCTATGTTAGAGCTGTTGCGCCTATTTGTTTATACACCAAACAACATCGGTGATAGCCAGATAACTATTTCATGGCGTGCAAAGAAAGACTGTTCAAGTTACCCAACGGTCGGGTTATTTGAATACACCGTACCTTGACGGAGAAGCAAGGCTTTACTTCACATTTTTCAAAAAAAAAAAATATGTTCAACTTGAAACTTGATGCACTCTATGGCAATGACTCTTGTGAAGTTGTTCTTAGGAAAATAAAAATTTATTTCATTGGCTTCCACTCGCCAAACCCGCTTTTCCTATAGCTCAATCAAGGGATGAATCACTGGGTGGTTGGTTCTTTCGACCCCTCCTCACCCTCCTGCAATTGAAGTTAGCCGTTGGCAAAGACACTAATTCGTGCAGGCGCTCATTTTCACTTGTCCTTTTAACCCGCGCCCTGCTGGGGGTCCTGGATTTCCACGCCCTGCTGGGGGGGGGGGTGTTTGAACACCCCCCCCTTCTAACTCGGCTCCTGGGCCACGTAGCGATACGCGGAAGGCGGCGTTCGAAAGAGCGCCAAAAATAATGAGGAAATCACTTCGGTCAATTTTTTGGTCAGGTCAAAGGTCAGGTCACCAGAGGTCATTGAAGGCAAAATTTCGCCGATTTCCAGGTCGAATGTCGACAATTTCCAAGAAGCCAACGCATAACTCGGGAACCAATAGAGCTACAGCGCCGCAGAAAAGCGCATTCGATAGCCCTATTAACGCCCTTTCTGAGTAATTCTCTCAGATTTGACCTACCGTCAACGGTTTTGCCTGCAGGGGGCAAAAACTGCAAAAATAGCCGATTTTTTCGGAAACAGTTTTTCTGCAATAACTTTTGACTCAAGCCTTGTACGAGCTTCCTTTTACCATCATCGTGTTCCTCTCGTCAAGACGCATCGAATGAACTATACCTTGACCTTGAAAGGTCAACTTGAAAATTTGACCTCAGGTCAAGGTCATGACCTGACCGGAAAGGGTCATGTTGCATATCAGTCGATCCGTATCGTCGAGCTGAACACATCTAAGGCGTTTTCATCGCTCTAGCATGCCTCTATCAAAAGTTATTTGCGAAAAACTGTTAGATACCATTCGTGACCTAAGATGACCTCATGGCATAAATAAGGGTCACGGACACCATTTTCATGTTCAGTGTGTCTAAACCACTTGTAATTCGGTGTTTGGGAGTGTTTATAATGTCTTTCGTCCAAAAGAGGCGCATTTCAATTTTCTCCCATTGACTTATAATGGGGAGGTCGCAAAATTGATCTGACCTTAGGTCATCGATATCAAAATTCTGAGATATACATTTTGTACATGCTATTGCTCTTAGCAATCGCTGAAAGTTTCAAAGCGATCGGTCACTCGGTGTAGCTATGACAGACATTGAAACTTTTTATGAGGTGAGGTCACTTCAAGTGACCTGGTGACCTGACCTTGAATGACCTTGGTCTGAAATTTTCACAACATGTGTAGAATTGATGTATGATAAGGTGTACCAAAAACGGCGGCGCTCCGCGCCGCCGTTTTTGAGATATTCGCGAAAAACCACAAGGGGGGGTGTTCAAACACCCCCCCCCAGCAGGGCGCGGGTTAATGTAATCGGTGACTTAAGCCAGCCGGCCAAATGAACAAAAATCCATACAAACCCAGGTGATGCCACGGGCCCACGGCCCTCATCCTTGTCAGCGTCCACTCCCTCGGCGGCGGCGGCGGCGGCCCGCCGTGCCGTGCACCGCGGCATGTTACCTCTCGCCGCGCCAGGGCCCTGGCGGCCCCTGCAGGGGCCGCGGGGCGGGACGCTACCCCCCGCTGCGACAGGCGACCCCTGGGCCTGGGCACCGCCGCGGCGGGTGACGGACGACAATAGCGCAAACAAAGGATGGGGCCGCCAGTCAGCCGACGTAGTGAATGGGTAAATCCTTACTCGATAACACAGCAGGGACTGCTCCACGAACACGGGCAGGCCGTACGGCAGTAGACATTCGATGGAATAGGCGATTCGGGCGTAGGTCAGCCGGGCGTAGGTCACCCGGGCGTAGACATTCGATGGAGTAGGCGATTCGGGCGTAGGTCAGCCGGGCGTAGGTCACCCGGGCGTAGACATTCGATGGAGTAGGCGATTCGGGCGTAGGTCAGCCGGGCGTAGGTCACCCGGGCGTAGACATTCGATGGAGTAGGCGATTCGGGCGTAGGTCAGCCGGGCGTAGGTCACCCGGGCGTAGACATTCGATGGAGTAGGCGATTCGGGCGTAGGTTAGCCGGGCGTAGGTCAGCCGGGCGTAGACATTCGATGGAGTAGGCTATTCGGGCGTAGGTCAGCCGGGCGTAGACATTCGATGGAGTAGGCGATTCGGGCGTAGGTCAGCCGGGCGTAGGTCACCCGGGCGTAGACATTCGATGGAATAGGCGATTCGGGCGTAGGTCACCCGGGCTGATCCCGATGTAGCTACGTGGTACCTACCAAATCCGGAAATATAAAAAAGTACGGCACATGATCAGATTGGGCTCCATGAGGACCTATGCGGTCTCGCAGCATTCAAAATGGCTTTAATGGGGTTTCAACGTTGGCATGAGGGCTCCATTCCATGTCGTCCTCTGATTGTCCCAAACAAACTTCGGAGGGCCCTCTTAGACCTGAGCCGTGTGGGTTTTGAGTGGGGGCACTCAAGACTTCTAAGGACACCATCCCGGTCTCAGATGAGTCCTTCGGGCACGCAGACATCTAAGGACAAACTCAGGCATAAGAGCTCTACGTTGGGACCAAGACGATTGTGCTCATGGTTTAACCCTCGCCCGTATTGGTGTTTTTCCAGCCGCGAACGTATAAGGGGGGGGGGGGTCCGTTGGACCCCCCCTTGCCGTTTCGCCCCTGATCAAGCTAGAGCTTCGCGGAAAAAACGAGCGTGTTGCCCGTGACGAGAGGAAGCCGATGATACCCAATTTTAAGGTCCTAGGTCATTGGTTGACCTTGCAGGTCAGGTCAATGACCCCAAAGGCGGGAAAATCGGGACCTGTTAGAACGTCGTAAAGTGTGGCTGCTATGGGGTTTTTTCGGGGTGCAGATCACGAATATCATGTTAGTTTTGATCAAGGCTGCGGAGTCGGAGTCGGAGTCGGAGTCGGAGTCGGTCGGAGTCGACAGTTTTGACCGGAGTCGGAGTCGGAGTCGGAGTCGATTTTAGAAACCCGAGCCGGAGTCGGAGTCGGAGTCACCGAAAATCTGTCGACTCCGCAGCCCTGCTAGGTCTGCGGAGTCGGAGTCGGGAGTTGGAGTCGGTCGGAGTCGACAATTCTGCCCGGAGTCGAAGTCGGAGTCGGAGCTGGTTTTTGAAAGCCGGAGTCGGAGTCGGAGTCGGAGTCGCCGAAAATCCATCGACTCCGCAGCCCTGGTTTTGATCACCGATGATGTCTTCATGTATTTAGGCCAGGTCGGGTCAGGTCAGGTCAGGTCAACCAGTAAGGGTATTCGTAGTAGGTGGCAACCGCCTCTGACAGCTTCGTAACATGTTACGAAGGCATCAAAACTACTTCGTAAATGTTCATATGGTTGCTAAATTCGAATTCAGCTCAAAAAACTGGCCTAGAAACATGTAAAACTCGAAAAAGTGAACCGAGGTCACCAAAGGTCAATGACCTGACCTGACCTTCAGGTGACCTTGACACCCACCCTAATGCATGGGGGCAACATCATATCACATGTTTGAACGCTTGAAACCACGAAAAGACTGCAAACGCGCGGCTAATGCGAGCCGACATACGCCGAATCGCGATTCCAGCCAAACATGGTCTCGAAAAGTAGGTCACAGGTCAAAGGTCATTTGGGTCAGGGTCATGAAATTTTCAGGGTAGGTGTGAAATTGATGAACGCGAGGGTACTGAAAGTTTCGTCGCGATCGGCCGCTTTTTACGCGAGTTATTCGCGAAAAACCATGGGGGGGTCCGTTCGACCCCCCCCCCCCCTATACGGGCGAGGGTTAAAGTCCTATCTGAGCAACTGAAAATCGATCAAATGGGGAAATCGACCTCCAATTTCCACGAGCAGGCTCTAGCCCCTAAGGACTCACAGTGACCTTCCAGGGCCCATAGCGTCCTCAAAAAGCCCTTTTGCACAGTTTATGTTGGCAGTTGGCACACTTCTTTTTATCATGGATTATATGGATTAGTTTAAAAATGAAAACACAACCGACGGGACATTTGGGCCCATCGATTTGGCCCCTATGACCTATGGGGGCCTGGCCTCCGGCCCACTTAGCTGCCCCATTTCTCTACGGCCATTTCTCTACGCCCCACTGGCTTTGTATGATGTATGTATTAACATCTTGCAATCCTCCATGAACACATGGCTATTATGATTCGCATTTCGCGCGTCAATAATAATCGATGGGAACTGGGAACAGAGGCTCATGCACATAACTACATACAATCCGACACCTATTCACCGCCGTGTTGTCGTGGGCCTGTCTAGCTGGTCCGCCTGACTGTTTACACGGCCGTGTACATCGCCCCGAGTCACCAGACTATCGTACAATGTCTCAGGCTGGCCATTGGCTAAAATTCGCTTTAACAGGGTCAGCGAATGGTATTTGTTATGTTTTGGACCCGTTCCGCGGACCGGCTGCTGGTAGGCTGTGCTGCCGTGCACCAGGGGCGTCGCCACAGCTCCTCAACTTGTACGGACACATCCCGTCAGCCGTCATGCACATTACACCCCCTCAGACCTAAACAGAATTTGCCCTTTCCCAGCGGGGCGCTAGCGATGTTGCTCATACTGTTGCAGCATTTTATGTAATTTTAACCCTCGCCCGTATTCGTGTTTTGCCAGCGTCTACCGCACAGGTGCAGGGGTCCGTTGGACCCCCCTTGCCGTTTGGCCCCTGATAGAGCTAGAGCTTCGCGGAAAAAACAAACGCGTTTCCCGCGACGAGAGGAAGCCGATGATGCCCAATTTTAACCCGGCAGTTGCTGGGGTATTTCGCCACCCACCGTTTGCTGGAGGGGGGGGGGGGGGCGTTAACCCTATTAGTGGCAGGCTCCTGGCTACCCCATATTAGTGGCAGGGGGGGGGGCTGTTTACGACCCCCCCTTGATATCTCGAGATCTAACCGGCCGATTTTCAAAATTCAAACGGCATTCGATTTGGCTCAACGAGATCTACATTTCTAAAAAAAATAAAATTAAAAATGTCAATAGGGGGGTAGAGGGGGGTAAAAACGGGCAAATTGCAGATACATTTTATGACTGTTTATCACGGCCAGGTTTCTGAACCAATCTTAACGCAACTTTTGCCGATCGATAGAGAATGAACCAGGAATTCACATGGATCCTAAAAATATGCATTTTCAAAAATCATAGGCGGATACAGATCATTGAGATTGGGGGTACACAAAAAGTATAGTAAATAAGGTTTTTGTTGGTACTGTTTCTAAAAAGGGTGGCAATGGTCTTGTTATGTTACAATTTTCTTATGAGAGAACGACTAAAATTGTATTAGTCATGCATAGGCGGTGTCAGGGCACCTATGTTGGGAGGTAAAAAATAACCCCCCTTTTTGGACGCCTGGATCCGCCTATTATAGCAAAAACGTGTCAAAAGAGGATGCACAATAACTTTGTATATGTTATCACATGATACCTTTCATTCACTGTTCGTAAAACTGGTGCAGCATCGTGATCTTCGCCCAAATGACTCGCTTCACGAATTGGACCCCCAATTCCCAGTGCTCTGGAGCCGCCCCTGGTAAAGTTATGAACTTGAAATTTTCAGGGAATGTGCCCAATTTAGTTTTAGGAAAAGTCAGAAAATTTCAGCATCGTAGCTTCAGCGGTTTCGGAGATATTCCCGAAAAACCTGAGGGGTGGATAAAAACAACCCCCCCTGCCACTAATAGGGTTAAACGCCCCCAGCCGATAACTCGAGAACCAATAGGCGCAGCGAAACGCACGAGGCGGCAAACGAAAGAACGCGACGAGACGCTTCAGATGAGTACTTTAAATTTGAATTTTGAGGTCACAGGTCGGGTCAAGGTCAGGTCAAACACCTAAAATCGGGCTTTCAGTAGCATGGACTTCAGGACCTCGCAATGGGCGCCTCTCGTCATAAACTCTGTCAAAACGGTGCACAATCCATCATATAAGGCCTACAAGAGTGTCAGCTCCATGTAGGGGTCAGTCAAGCATAGGTCAGGGTCAAGGTCAGGTCAACCGGGTAGGCACATATCCCCGAAAATCAGAACTGATATTCGCAGCCTGTGACACATGTTTTATGGGTAATTTGGGGCGTAGAACACGATGGTGACATTAATTTTATCATATGTGTACGTGTTTGGCTCAAAAAGTTAAATTTAAGAAATGCATGTATCATGGTCGTGAAGTAGTCACGAGAAATTGCCAAGATTCACTTCAAGATTTTGGAAAATGCGGAACGATAATCAATAATCGAAGATAGCCATTTGATTGTTCATAGTATTGGCAGTCTGATGGCGTTTACGGCATGTCTGTATGTCTATTCTGTGATTTTATATGATTTTTTGAACATATGCCGTTTTTGGTCGAAAACTCAGAAATCATGACGTCACTAAAACCTCGATATCTCAAAAATTTTCCGACCGATTTTTTTTGAAACTTTGTCACAATACACTTCAATCAATTCCCTACAGGTACGCAAAATCGCGCTGTTTTTATGCTATAGCCCGGCGAAAAAAGTGGGGGCGTTTAACGCCCCCCCCCCCCCCCCAGCAACTCGCGGGTTAAGGTCCTAGGTCATTGGTTGACCTTCCAGGTTAGGTCAAATACCCAAAAGTCGGGAAATTGGGACTTGTTAAAGTTCGTAAAGTGGGGCTGTTATGTTTTTTTTCGGGGTGCTGATAACGAATATCATGTTGGTTTTGATCACAGATAATGTCTTCATGCATTTAGGCCAGGTCAGGTCAACCAGTAGGCGTCACGCCGGCAATCCATAGTAGGTGTCGACCACCACTGACTAGCTTCGTAACATTATACGTAGGCACCAAAACTACTTCGTAAATCTTCAAATGGGTGCTAAATTCGAAATCAGCTCCAAAACTATCTCATGAACACGTAAAACTCGAAAAAGTAAACAAAGGTCATCAAAGTGAATGACCTTGACCTGACCTTCACGTGACCTTGACACCCACAATAATGCATGGGACCAACATTATTTCACATGTTTCAACGTTTACAACCACAAAAAAGACTGGATATGCGCGAATAATGTGAGCCGACATACGCCAAATCGCGATTCCGGCCGAACATGGTATCGAGAATCAGATCACAGGTCAAAGGTCATTTGGGTCAGGGTCATGAAATTTTCGTAGTATGTGTAAAATTGATCAACTCGAGGGTACTGAAAGTTTCGTCGCTTTCAGCCGCTTTTGCGCGAGTTATTCGCGAAAAACCGAGAGGGAGGGGTCCGTTCGACCACCCTATATGTAGGTACGAGGGCTAACCTTGCCGGCCGAGGGGGAGCGGGTGCCGCCTCCCCCCACCCCCACCCCCAAAGTTTTTTTTTTCGCGATAGCCCGGGACACGCGGACGCCGGCGATAGAGAGCTGAAACTTGGCATACCTGGTCTTTGATTCAAGCCAAATCTTGTGACACAAACCGCATTTTCAGGTCTGGTCAGGTCACTCACCTATGACGTCATAAGTGAACCTCTGCACGGTCCCAGAGGTCGCTAATTCGCACCGCTCTCAGTGCCAGAGGAACTTTCACAGGAAGGTGCAACTTACAGGACGTAGCATTCTCCAGAGGTCTCACAAATTGCATATCTCGGATTTTTCCTAAAGGTCACATGAGGTCAGGTCGTTCACGTGATTCACCATTATGTCAATGGGGAAATATGGGAACTGTTATTTTGGCGCCGGGAATGATCTAAAACTATCTGAAGCGCATAGAATCGTGATTTCCTGCACTCCTTGCAAGGTTCAATGCTTCACTTTTGCATTGTTGACCTTGCGTTATTTATGACGTTACTATGGTCATAGGAGTTTTTCGTCAATTATTCCTGAACAAATTACGCTAGAGAGTCGGGAAAACCACAAATGGACTCGGGAAAACCTACCGAATCAAATGCTATGCGATATGACCTTCTTCGACCAACTCCGTGACCTGAGAGGCTTTGACCTGACCTTGACCTGAGGTCAACACCTTAAGTTGACCTCACCCAAATAAAAATATACCTTTCGACGCGCCCGAGCGAGGCGAACACGATGATACCAAAATCGCGGCTCTGCGGCAACTTTTTGTTAAGTTATTTACCAAAAACCAAACCCGTGACTTGGGCTACTTGACCTGACCTCATAGGTCACCGGTTGACCTGAGACCTTAGAATTGGGTACCAATCGCTGCCTCTGGTAACGGCGCACACGCTCATTTTTCCACGAGGCTCTAGCTCCATTAGGGGCGAAACGACGAGTTCATTTTTGGTCGTCGAAACTTGTACGGACATTCCGTACAAGTTTTTGGACTTTCCGAAACTTGTACGGACACTGTCCGTAGTGTCCGTAGTGGTGGCGACGCCCATGCCGTGCACCGGCCCGGCTCAGTGTGTGCCCGCGGGGCAGGTCAGGGCCGAGGGAGTGTCTGAGTCGGGCCGAGCGAGGGCTGGCAGTCGGTGTCGGGCCGGGGACGAGGAATACAGGCACGAACCGGAGCAGTTGTGTCGGCGGCAGCGACAGAGAATGCAACAGTGCTGATGCAGATTCTTCGTTGTCAGCCACTCCAGGTCTTTCAGCACGTCACTGATATGATCATACTTGCGACGGCCCGAAATAACACGCGCACCATAATTCAGCAGTTTCTGCAGCCGTACCATTTGTGTGCTACCACATACACCGTACACACTGATGCAGTACCGTACCAACGAGACAACGAAAACGTCGCACAACGTCATCTACATGTGCATGCATCGAGAATGTGATATTCTGGTAAAAAACTACGCCTAGGTTTTTGACTGAACGGGAGCCGAGAACGAGATTTGGGGCCCCATGAAGGCCGAATGCCAGTTCCGAGACCCAACGGCCGGCAATTCTAAAGGCCGCCGTCCACTATGTGGAGCGCTTGCGGTCCGTATGGAATTTAACCCTCGCCGGCACAGGCCATTTTGAGTCCTTCGACGGCACAGGGGGGGGGGGGGTACGACCCCCCCTTCGCATTTGGCCCCTGGTGGAGCTAGAGCTTCGCGGAAAAAACGAGCATGTTGCCCGTCACGAGAGGAAGCCAATGATACTCCCCTACGAATACCTACCTACCCGTCACGACCCCTACCGGTTGACCTGACCTGACCCGACCCGACCTTGTCTTAACCCTCGCCCGTAAACGGCGATCTGCCACCTTCACCCATGCAGGGGGGGGGGGTTGGTGCGACCCCCCTTGGCGTTTGAAAACGGAGCGTCGTAGAGCTTAGCGGAAAAGACCAACGGATTGCTCTCGCCGAGATCTCGCGATTGGTGGTATATTTTTTGGTCCTAGGTCAACATTTGACCTACTTTTGACCGGTCAAAGGTCAAATTTTCGGAAAATAGACTTTTTTCAACTTTCCGCGGCGATTGCGGCAAAACGGTGGGAGATATCGACTTGAAACCTTCACTATCGTGTTCCTTAATCAATTCTCTATCGTTTGGTATGTATTTCGTTTCCCTAGCTCTAAAAATGGCGTGTTGGGAGCGCCGGAAGTCGGCAAGGTCACAGTCGGCGGCAGAAATTCGAAAAATCAAAATTTAAATTTTTGAAATCTGATTGTATTTTTGGATTTCGGAGGTCCATTTGCTCCCTATAGAAGCTAATATTGCTGCATATTCCCATTGAGGTGACAAGAATTAGCAAAATAGTGGTTCGGGCGCTTTTCAAAAATAGTACCGGACGTTGTTCCTCTTGTGACGTCATAGCTCCGTGACCTGACCTGACCCGGTCAAGTTTCTTATACCATATGATAGCCAATACTTGCCCCAACATGCATGGGAAGTTTCATCACGATCCATCAACCGATGACCGTACCACCGGCAGGAAACCTCGGGCATTGGCACTCAGTTTGTGAAAATCCGGCCGGAGGCTGTTCCCTTTGTGACGTCATAACTCCGTGACCTGACATGGCATTCGAGACTTTGTCGGACGTCTGAAAAGACAAGCAGAAAAATGCGACTTCTCCCGTGAACAGAAAAATGAGCTTATTCGGGATATGCTCATCTCAAGATGCCCACACCCACCGCTGCAAGTCAGAATGTTAGAGGCACAACATTTGACGGCAGATGAGGCGATAAAGATGTGGGAGTCGTTCATTCAAGTCAGAGCTCAGGCCAGAAAACTGCAAGAAATGACCTTAACAAAAGAGAGCGAGCCAAACCCAGAACAGGAGCCACAGAAGGAAACTGGATTCGCAAACAGAGTTCACGAAAAGAAGAAGGCGCCGCCCGGCCTCGGTGGAGACAGAAGCAGACAAAGCCATGGCCCCTGCTACAGATGCGGTAGAAGATCACACAAAGCAAACGAGTGCTGGGCGACTAAGGGTAAAACCTGTAACATAATGGCGATTCCGATGGCAGACTTCCTATCACGCCTTCCCGTTCAGGGGGAGCCAGAGGAGCTGACTAACGTGCAAGATGACGCTTCCGTGTGCTTCCTGGAACAGTTGGACAGGATGGAGCCGCTGACCTGTGAGGACATCAGGCGAGCGACACGCCGGGATAAGCTGCTTTCAAGGGTCGCCCAGTATATCCACAGCGGCTGGTCGGAACGAGGACCAGCGGAGCTACAACCGTTTGAATCCAAGAAGAACGAGTTGTCTCTCAGCTACGGCTGCGTGCTCTGGGGAAACCGGGTAGTCATCCCCGAACGCCTCCGGCGAGAAGTGCTGAAAGAACTTCATGACAGCCACCCAGGGGTCAGTAAGATGAAGATGTTGGCCCGGAGCTACGTATGGTGGCCGGGGATCGACGATGACATAAAAAATCTAGTGAGCGGCTGCCCAGGATGTCAAGCAGGACAGAACGAGAGACCGGCGGTATTTCTACATCCCTGGGAGCGCACTAAGAACCCATGGGAGCGTCTACACTTGGATTTTGCCGGACCTTTCAGAGGATATTACTACCTGGTAGTGGTCGATAGCCATTCCAAGTGGCCGGAAATCGTCACCATGAGAAGCATTACAGCTGAAGCAACCATATGCGAACTGTCAAAAATATTCGCAAGATGGGGAATACCATTACAGGTGGTTACTGACAACGGAGCTCAGTTGACCTCAAAAGAATTCGAAGAATTCATGATGAAGCTCGGAATCAAGCACATACGAGTCGCACCATACCGACCTCAGTCCAACGGGCTAGCCGAGAGGATGGTGCAGACTGTCAAGAAAAATCTGAAGGCATGTCTCATGAGCGGAGATGGCCGTCCGCTTGAGCTACAGCTGTCATCATTCCTGATGGGATATCGGAACACACCTCACAGTATGACAGGTGTGGCACCCGCCGAATCCATGATGGGAAGAGTCATGAGAACCCGACTGGACCTGCTCAAACCGAGACCAGCTGAAAAGGTCATGAATTATCAAGCAAAGCAGATGGAGAACGCCAGCAAGCGGTTTCCGGAATACAAGGCTGGAGAACCGGTGCTGGTGCGTAACTACGCTGGTGGATGTAAATGGAAGAAAGGTCATGTCACCGGCCGAACGGGACCTCTTTCCTACCAAGTGACGGTAGAGGGCCTGACATGGTCGCGTCACGCAGGACAGCTGCTTCCGCTGAGCCGCTCAAGTCCATCTGCAAGAGCAGAAAACGTCGGGTCAAGGACGGTGTCCAGGGAGCGACCTAAGGACCTGGGTGAGAAGAAAAGCAGAGGGGCTGATCAGCACCCACCGTGCAGTAGCACATATGCAGACGAACCAGGATGGCGAGGTTCCGATAGACAAAACGTTCCGTCAGCTACCGGGTCCAGGAGAGGATCAGTGGAAGGTCGCCAGCCAACAACTCAAGACATCGATCTGGAAAACTTAGAAGATCACCCTCCAAAGGCACCGGAATGCAGCTACAAGAGTGGCGATGAATCGGCAGGGAATGAGTCGTCTGATAACAAGGAAGATTCTACACCTGAACTTCAGTCGTCACCTGGAGAAGATCGAATAGTCACTAGGAGTGGCCGGGAAGTGCGGAAACCGATACGCTTCCAGGCGGGCTCTGCTGACCTTGGGCTGGGGTCATTTCATTCTTAGGGGGCGTGAGTTGTTATGCCCTGATACAGTGTTATGTCAGACTGCGAGGTCACTGACCTCACTGGAGGTACCTGTGTATTTACCCGACGTTCTGAGAACGAGATAAATTATTTACGTGATATGTTCGGACAACACGGGGTGCGGTGTGTGCTAAAAATGTGAAGCCATTGAATACAGTTTACCTTTTCATAGATATATAAACGAACTCTTAAGTTATAACAACCCGGTCAATTTTTTTTTATCAAAAGATGCGCAAGGTTTGCCCCATAAGGTACCCAAAATTTGGCGGCGCTGCGCGCCGCCGTTTTTGCACTATTTCCGAAAAGCCTCAGGGGGGGTTGCACCAACCCCCCCCCCCCTACATGGGCGAGGGTTAACCCGCGCGGGGCTGGGGGGGGGGGTAAAATTTACCCCCCCCTGTTATCTCCCGAACTAATGGCCCGATTTGGAAAATTCAAACGCCAATCGAAAGATCTCATCACGAACAACTGAAAACATGTACTTAATTTAAAGGTAGTGTGCCAGCTTTCTTGGACCATATGGAGTTAATGACCCGGATAAGGAGAACCGGATTTTTAGAACTTATCCATACCTTCAAAACTTATGGAAACGTCTTAAATTCTTCAAATTTTGAGTACCCCATGGTGTGTCAAAAGTGGAAATAGCCGGTGCGCCGTCTGGCAACCCGGCAGCCCGCCGCCATAGGGAAATTCATGCTTTTTGTCGCTTTTTCGCTCCTTATGAGTCACTTGATCTAATTAGAGCTTAACTAGGAACGAGGCGGGTCACTTGGACGTATTCGGGAGCCGAATACGGTGTTTTGGAGCCATTACCTGGGAAACCCTACCCGCCCAATGCGAGTATTTAAGAGTCTGCATGCCCAAATTAACGCTGAGCGCGGCCGTTTTCGGTCGGTTTTCCGCGACCTTGTGGCGAAATCGCCTTATTTATTCAACCAGGGTGGGCTAATTCGCTTAACTAGGAATGAGGCGTTGAAGAGAATTATTCAAGGAATAGAGTTGTGCAAAAATATTTTTTGTATTGTTAAAACTGTATCCGCCCTCGAACGATAAATATTGTTGACCCATCAGGAACACATCCCCTGGAATGCGTTTGGACTTGGCTGGATCTAATATTAGCGAGTATCTGCTAATGCAGTTTCTTGGCTTACACAGTACGCACACAAGCATACATACTTCCTGCCCTTGGCTATCCCTCACTTGAGTGAAAATTTTGCTATAATAACCATTCCAAGCAGTTAACAGGTTTTAGTGCAGTGCCAAGTCGGAACCGTTCAGCGCCGCCAGTCTCCCAGGCGGCGCGTAACGGCCGCGCGCCGCCGCTCTGGCAGGGTGTTTGACTTCATATCTCTGTTGCTAGAAAAGTTGTGGACCGATTTACATGATTCTTGCATGAAAAGATCCGCCATTCAATTCTTAGCAGATAACGAAAATTTGACGTCAATTGCACGATCCGCTGCCCATATTGTGGTACTGCCATCTATTGACAAGGCTGGCGAACTAAAGCCGGGCGGCTATTTCCACTTTTGACACACCATGCAGTGCGAAATTCGCCCCGACGGGTTGTCGGTCGTACCCCAACCACATTTCACACCACTATGAACAATAAATGCACACACTAAAATCGCTATTACCGATAGGCTCATCCAATCAAGTTTCGATAAACCCGTTCATCCAGGGGTGTCGATTTTTCAAAATGGTTGGGGGTGCTCAACCCCTGCACCGGGTGAAAGATTGCAGCTTTGCCATGGGGCACAACCGTGCAAGGCATGGTTGGGTATCCCCATAAGGTACTGATAATCACGGGATTTCCCCCCCCCCCCCATCAGGTTCAGGGGCCCATCGGGTTATTCGGGCCTGAGGGGCCCTGCGGCGCCAATTGGCCGCTGAGGGTCCACGTTGGCTATATTTAGACTCAGAAGGGCCCCATAGGGCTCGTAAGAACACCTCATGGGCCCACAAGTACCAACATTAAGATCTCCATAAGGGCCCCAAGCCAGCCTCTGAGGGCCACTTGCCGGCCTCTGGGGGTCTTAACCGGCCTATAGGGGGCCAGCTCTAGGAGCTGCACACCCGCCTATAATGGCCCCACACCCATTTCTCTGAGGGCCCATATAACGGCGACTGTAAGGGCCCTCACCGGCGCCGCTGAGCGCCACACCGGCGTCTCTAAGGGCCACACACCCCTAACGCTGAGGCCCTACACAAATGGCTTTAAAAACCCTACATGGGCGGTTCTGAGGGCCATTGTCAGTTACCAGCGACCCTGACGGCTGACACAGGTGACTCGGAGGGTCCCAGCGGCGTCTGAGCGCACCATGCCAGTCTCTTAGAACCCCACAAGGCTCCTGAAGGCACCGGTGACCTCTTGATATCTTTTTGTCGGCCTATGAAGGGTCCGTTCCGTAACAGCAGTTCTGAGGGCCCCACGCGCGCCTGTGATGGCCCTAAACCAGTGTCTCTGAGAGCCCCCACAACGGCGCCTGTGAGGGCCGTCACCGGCGACTGCGAAGCCCCCACACCGGCGCCTCCAGTCCGAGGGCCCCACATTGCCATATCTGAGGGCCCCACACTAGTGCCTCTTAAGGCCCTATATCGGCGGCTCTGAGGGCCCAGCATCGTAGCTTCTGAAGGCCCCAGCGCATGTGACGGCCACCCTGCCACCGGTGACATTTGAAGGCCCCACACCGGCGACTCTGAGGGCCCCATCGGCGTCTGAGTCCGTTCCGGTCTCTAAAGACGACCCCACAGGGTTTCTGAAGGTACCACCGGCCTCTGATGGCCCTTTGCCGGCCCCTGAGGGCCCGTCGCCGGTCTCTGGAGCCCCCTGCCGGCTTGTAAAGGGTACGCACCAGCAGCTCTAAGAGTCCGACACCCGTGTACGACGGACCCACACAAGTGTCTTTGCAATTTAACGTCTTTTTTCGCCCTTCTTTAAAACTAACTTTTCTTTTCTTTACATCTTTATTTCATGCCTTGTAAATTGCGTAATTGTTTTATTTTTTTGTAGTGAAAGACTGCAGAATAATTATTTTATCAGTGTCAGCGTGTCAGTGTCATATCTCGCGACATCACGCGTGCTACCGAGGGCGGTCAGCTCGAGTTGCCTCGGGCGAGGACTGAGTTCGCAAAGCGCAGCTTTTTATACCGTGGTGCTAAGGCGTGGAACGCTGTCACGCAGAACGCGGTGACAGCACCGTGATTAGGTATATCTAGATGATATGTTTTAGTCCGTTCCAGTTTATGTACCTGAGTATATTGCCTGTCTTTTGTGAATGCGCTATGTAGATGTATTTGCTTTTATTTTATCGTGCTGTAATGACGTAGACCCATAAAATCCATGCTATGGAGGTGTCTTAATAAACTATCTGTATCTGTATCTGTATCTGTATTTTCCTCAAGCAGAGTTAGTGGGAGTTATTGAGGGACAAATTCATTGGGGGTGCCCGGAAAACCATTGGGGGTGCTCATTTGAGCATTGGGGGTGCTGCAGCACCCCCAAAGGTATACAAATCGACACCCATGCGTTCATCATCATCTCCTGTGGTTTCGAACACGCCTGTTAGGTGGCTTCTGATGCTCGTCGAGGTCGGAATTTCCAAATACGCATGGTGCGTCGGGCCGCGCGCTCTGACTTCGGCCAAGAAAAATGCGTCAGCTGATCATTGTCATTTCTGCCACTTGCGTGTGGTGTAATGGGGTCATAACTTAAGAGACGGCTGTTTCATATCAATTATTTTACATAAAATCATATTTCAAACCACAAATTAATGTTCGACAGCCAAATTTAAGAAACAATACCAATACAGGCTTACAGTTTAAGGCTCGACATTGTGTTGTCTACGATTAGACAGCTGATAACTCATTCCCGTACGTCGTATGGTCGTAACACTATAATGACCTTTGCTTATTGTCACAAGTGCGCCGCATTCGCGATTGTTGCCCGACGCCTGTTTGCAGGTGAGCCCACTACAGTTGTTATACATATCTAAAAACCGATAAACTTTTAGGCGAAAAAGGCACTATTCCAGGCCCATTTCTGATTTTTTTTTTGCGATATTAGGTAAAAACAGAAGCTTCTTATCCTAGGAAAAATAAAACGGGAAATCTTTCAAAGGTGGCACACTACCTTTAACCCGCGCCCTGCTGGGGGGGGGGTGTTTGAACACCCCCCCTTGTGGTTTTTCGCGAATATCTCAAAAACGGCGGCGCGGAGCGCCGCCGTTTTTGGTACACCTTATCATACATCAATTCTACACAGGTTGTGAAAATTTCAGACCAAGGTCATTCAAGGTCAGGTCACCAGGTCACTTGAAGTGACCTCACCTCATAAAAAGTTTCAATGTCTGTCATAGCTACACCGAGTGACCGATCACTTTGAAACTTTCAGCAATTGCTAAGAGCAATAGCATGTACAAAATGTATATCTCATAATTTTGATATCGATGACCTAAGGTCAGGTCAATTTTGCGACCTCCCCATTATAAGTCAATGGGAGAAAATTGAAATGCGCCTCTTTTGGACGAAAGACATTATAAACACTCCCAAACACTGAATTACAAGTGGTTTAGACACACTGAACATGAAAATGGTGTCCGTGACCCCCTGTTTATGCCCTGAGGTCATCTTAGGTCACGAATGATATCTAACAGTTTTTCGCAAATAACTTTTGATAGAGGCATGCTAGAGCGATGAAAACGCCTTAGATGTGTTCAGCTCGACGATACGGATCGACTGATATGCAACATGACCCTTTCCGGTCAGGTCATGACCTTGACCTGAGGTCAAATTTTCAAGTTGACCTTTCAAGGTCAAGTTATAGTTCTTTCGATGCGTCTTGACGAGAGGAACACGATGCCGGTAAAAGTAAGCTCGTACAAGGCTTGGGTCAAAAGTTATTGCAGAAAAACTGTTTCCGAAAAAATCGGCTATTTTGGCAGTTTTTGCCCCCTGCAGGCAAAACCGTTGACGTTAGGTCAAATCTGAGAAAATTACTTAGAAAGGGCGTTAATAGGGCTATCGAATGCGCTTTTCCGCGGCGCTGTAGCTCTATTGGTTCCCGAGTTATGCGTTGGCTTCTTGGAAATTGTCGACATTCGACCTGGAAATCGGCGAAATTTTGCCTTCAATGACCTCTGGTGACCTGACCTTTGACCTGACCAAAAAATTAACCGAAGTGATTTCGTCGTTATTTTTGACGCTCTTTCGAACGCCGCCTTCCGCGTATCGCTACGTGGCTCAGGAGCCGAGTTAGCAGGGGGGGGGGGGTGTTCCAACACCCCCCCCCCCCAGCAGGGCGTGGAAATCCAGGACCCCCAGCCGGGCGCGGGTTAAAGTTTGAGGTCAAGGTCAAGGTCAGGTCAAAGGTACAAATTGCAAGTTCCTACAGTATCGGCCTTGCACCGTAGTTGCCGAAGAATGGAGTCATGGACTGAGACTGATTGCCCAAAACGTGTTCTTAGGCTACCAAGACAATATTCGTTGCATACAATATCATTCAGATGTCAAGGTCAAGGTCAGGTCAGGTCAGGTCAGGTCACCAAAAAACAAAATATAGAAAAGGGCATGTGCGACCCATGTTTTATGGGTCATTTTACTCATAGAATTCAATAGGCACACTCAATAAGTGATATGGACCACCTATGGATGAATTTCAGGTCGAGGTCAGGTCAAGGTCAGGTCAAGTGAGGTCAAATTTTGAAGTTGGTTGTTAAGGCCTAAAAAGGTGTCTATCTGATGCAGGTTTTCACGGCGAATCGAATGGTGCTATTTTGGTTTCCGTACGAGGTCTAGAACTTCCAAAAAAATCTTTTTTTTTTTTCAAAAAATTTGTGTGTCGTGACGTCATAAATTTTTCAATAACTCCCACATTTTTGAACCGATTCTTCTAGAAATTGGTAGGTATGTAGGTGCACATAGACCACTTCTCTGACATATATTCCGGTTTTTTCGATATACTCAAAATTTTGGATTTTGTAATTATTTTCCCAAAAAAAGTCAGTGTTTTGAAGAAAAAAATTGGGCGAAAATCCAAAATTTTCAAAAAACCGAGATAGCCATTTGATAGACAAAGTAGAATTACGTGTAAGCTTTTTTGTTACGTCTTGATTCCTTTAAAATGAAGATGTTAGCGGCGTTTGAAATTTTGCCGTTTTTGAGGCGAAAATGGCGAACATGACGTCACTAAAACGTCAATTTCTAAAAAAAAAATCCGACGGATTTCGCTCGAATTTTCAGGGAACGTGTCAAATTGATGTAAGAAAAGGTACTGAAAGTTTGGCGGCGCTGCGCGCCGCTGTTTTTGAGATATTGCAAAAATTCGCGAGGGGGAGGTAAAATTTACCCCCCAGCCCCGCGCGGGTCAATGTTTAAAGACATCATCTGTGATCAAAACTAACACGATATTCGTGATCAGCACCCCGGGAAAACCCTTTGGCAGCCACACTTTAAGCCTTTCTAACAGATCCCGCTATGCCCCATTTTTGGGTCATTGACCTGACCTGGAGGGTCAACCGATGACCTAGGACCTTAAAATTGGGTATAATCAAGGCCGTGGTATCATTGGCTTCCTCTCGTGACGAGCAGCACGCTTGTTTTTTTCTGCGAAGCTCTAACTCCATCAGGGGCCAAACGCGAGGGGGGGGGGGTCGTACCACCCCTCCCCCCTTGTGCCGTCGAAGGACTCAAAATGGCCTGTGCCGGCGAGGGTTAAGGATATCAGCCTATTGCGGCTTAACCCGCGCCCCGTAGGGCTATCGGCGGACCCTACCACCCGTGGGGGGGGGGGGGGCATTTCGGCCCCCCTCTAAGATCTCGGAAATTTACCGGCCGATTTTCAAAATTCAAACGGCATTTGATAGCCCCGTCGGGGAACTACCTTGTGACCAAATTTCATTGACCTAGGTCAAACTGATGACGTCACAGGTCAGGTCATAGGTCAGATTTTCAACGTTCACAGGCATTTCAAGAAATGCGTTGTGAAATCGAGTAAATTGGTAACCTTCGAGTTGGGCTCCCCAACTCGAATGGGGGGGGGGGGGCACGCGCACGGGCCCGTGTGCCCCCCCTTGTGTGCGCCCTTGTGCACACCCTCGGGATTTTCCGGGTGTGCAATTGCACACCCTGCCCCCCGGAATCCGCGGTCCCTCTTTTAGCCCTTAGATAGGACAATGATCGAACTTTGGATGTGAAATCAAAATTCAAATCATACCATTTTGAAAGAGATCAGACGAAAACCTCCGGCTCTAGAGCGTACCGCCTCTTTCTGTAATCTGTTTGGTTCGGCGAAGTTTTCCACTAAATTTCATAGGCGCGAGAACCGGGGGGGGGGGCAGTGGTGGCAGCCTGCCCCCCCCTGCAACTCTGGGGCCGTGGGGGCGGTGCCCCCACAATACAACTTTGAAACGGAATACCACACTTTTTGGCAAATGTTTTCTTTTTTTTGTTGAAAAAAAAACCAAGAGATGAAAAATAAGTGGCCTAAAACCGGTGAGAAAGCAAGATTTGGCCTTGGGGGTACCCATTGATCTCTATTATGGTGTGCCCCTCCCAGTATGATGAAAGTAGTTCCCCCGCCCCTGCTGACCTCTATAATGTTTTTTTTTTGATAACTTTTTATTATTGTCTTTAGGCCTTAGACGAATATTTCACACTGCTGATTTGACGTACGTCAATCACGTGATGTCGTTTCAAGCCTGGCGCACAAACTTTAATAGCATGATTTTTCCCGTATACCTGAAAGGACAATTATTCATGATTTTGTGTCATTTGATATCTGCGGCAGAACAGTTCATTGTAGAGTTAACCCCGCGTTCGATGTCTCTCGGACGACGAAGATTCTACGCCGTCCGGCCAATCACGTTCCATAACCGCAGCCGAGCCCCCGCTGACTTTGGACGGGATTGGCCGGACGACGTAGAATCTTCGCCGTCCGAGAGACATCGAACGCGTAGTAAAGCCAGGGCGAGTTACATGACCATACATGACCACCAGCACGTGGTTTGAGAGTCAGTGTTTTTTTTATTTATTTTTGCGTTGGATGGGCAGTTCGTGGTTTTAAACCACTGAACTCTTTGAACAGACATTTTAAAATTCAACATACTTTGGGAAGGTAAGTGACTTTGGTCTGTAATTGTCAGTTTTGATGTTATGAACACCATAATATATATGTTTCGATAAGTTAGGTAGGTACATCTATTTCAATTTTTGCTTACACGTTTAGGTAACGGTGGGGCTATTGGTGACGCCTGCCCCACCGTTACCCACGTTTAAGCCTGAAACAGACTCCGTAGTCAGGAAATCGTATAGCCATAGCCTTTATAGCCAGTCACTTAGTTGATTATTTAAGGACATATTTGTGTTATGAGGTGGAGCCAACAAACTACTAAATGCACTTGCTTTTATTGACGTTTCGGATTCAAACAACCTACGTCAGAATAAAATTACAAGCTAAAATATAAATATACGTCTCAAATGCACATATTTCAAACATTGTTTTAGTGTTTGAAATGTTTGAAAGATGTGCATTTCACATTTGAGACATATATTTATATTTTAACTTGTAATTCTATTCTGACAAAGGTTGTTTGAAACCGAAACGTCAATAAAAGTAAGTGCATTTAGTTATTTGTTGGCTCCACCGATAACCTAGTCACTTAGTGTCAGCTATATGTTCTGATGCTCTGAATGAGACTGCAGATTAGAACCTGCTCACTAATTGCCTATTGCAATGTTTGCTTAAGTAACACCCCTTTATTTTGTATGTGACACCAGACACGTGCACAAGGGGTCACCCACTGGCCACTGCCCACACTTATCATTATCAGGAATAGTCCAATGCTTGGTAGAAGAAATACAACTATGCTACAAAAATATAAAGCAAATGCATCCAGTAGTTGCGCCTAACCTGACCTAACCTTACCTTACTGAGCTACAACTTTGAACATACTAACCTACAACATACAGACCTACAAGTAACCTACCTGAAACCTATAATCTACCAACCTAAATCCTACCGACTTACCAACCATACTTTATCTACACATAAAGGTATTAAGATTTCTGCTATTTCTCCAGGCTCCAGTGAGAATTTCATTTGCTCTCTGTGCCTGCTTGATTGTAATCATTTGCAGTGTGCTTCTGTGGCATGTGGTCAGTAACAACTGTTAGATATTCAATTGTGATACACCACTGCATGGTGAGGTAACATTTAATTTCTGATGAGGTTTCCAATCCTGAAGCCGGTCTATCTATTGAGAGTTGAGAACACGTCGTAGATATCCAGCTAGCATCCCATGCTCTCTGCTCATTACCTTGCTGCACCAGTGGCAAAGGGGATGGTAGACATGAAAGTGACCTAGTATTTCGATTGTGGCTGTAAGAAGCTAATTAATAAAAAGAGTCACAACATGCCACAGTGCACTATCTAGCATCTCCTGCCAGTTACCTGCAACATATCACTCTCAAACACTGGTAAACCTGATGCTAAGAGTAAGGACACCTCTCAGGCAGCAATTATTCATTGTCAATGCTTGCCTTGAATATATGGTCCATTTCTTTAGAGTTCAGGGAGTCCACTATTGCATCTATGACCAGATACAAGAGACATAATTGGCTACAAACCTAACCTAACCCAGGATTTCTTCTTACCATTAGAATATGCTGGGTGATCCCTAGGATTTTATTTGTTTTGCCATTGCCTGAAATAGCCCCCACAAAATGCCTGTGCTTTTTCTTTTTCCTTTTTAACACCAAAAGTTACAAAAGCTTCAATGCCATCACATGTTTGTAAAAATCAGGCGTACCATGGGTATCATGGTGCTGTATGTGGATTTTTTTTATTTTGTAAATTTAGTCCGAACCTTTTTGATGGGAAGGATTCACAAGGACAGAGCCACCGCTAAGCGAAGCTTGTTGCGATGACCCTGCCCTCTACCCTCCGATCGCGCAATTCCGATTCTATTGACAGAATTTAGAGTCCAAAGTTTAACGTGTGCACAAAGCCGCGCACGGCCGGTCCCCTCGCTGACTTCGCCTGGCTACAGTCTGCCACCAACCGCAACCATACCTGTCAAGAGGCCCATAAATGTCGAGCGCCCGTCGCGATTCGAACCCGGACTGTTATAACCGGAAACGCGTGCTCTCACCACGCGGAGTCCAACGCTCTAACCAACTGAGGTACCTACGGTACCGGCAAAAAGATGTGTGGATGAACACATCTTTTTTATAAACAAGAACAGTGAGCTATGCACACTTTAAAACAGGGCTATAGAGTCAATGGATTTTAGGGTGACTCCGACTCTGACTCCACCCTCCGGCTCCAACTCTGACTCCGACTCCGACTCCGACTCCGGACGGTTCTACCTATTAAAATCCATATCATGATATTTAAGCTCATAATGGAGATGTTTTTATCTTCCACGAATGGTCAAAATGATCTTTTTTTCGACAAAATATAATTTCGAGCGCAGTATCGTCAATCAAACAGGTGCAGTGCATGACGTTGAGCCATGCAGCATTAACTTCCGACTGCGGAGTCGGAGTCATCGGAGTGGGTAATATTTTCGCGACTCCGACTCCGGGCAGAGCTGTCGACTCCGACCGACTCCAACTCTGACTCCGACTCCGCAGCCCTGCTTTGAAATAACGTCATTTCAAGGATAAGAGCGGTCATGTCAGTCATAACAATACAGAACAAAGTTATTAGCGTCACGAATGTTCCCCATCTGCCACCTGGCCGCGTGATTCACACTGGGGTTTCGGAACAGAGAATTTTTCTATTTCAGGAGCGCCCACCTCACGGGGCTGTGGATCTGGACAGCTACAAAGATGGAGATCGACGAAATCGAGACGTACGAGGACATGGTCATCCTCTTCAACAACATTCATGGTAGTGACGGTATCCTCCAGTTCCTGAGGGAGAATGGTCTGCTGAAGAAAAGAGGTCCAAGATGCTGCAACAGGATGATGAAGGAGTGCCCCTATGGTAGGAACCGTCGGTTTGGGAAAACGTGGCGATGCTCACTTTGTAGAAAGACGCGGCTACCACTGGTCGGTAGCTTCTTCGAGAGGTCCAGGCTGAACCCTCTCGTCATATTGAAGGTGGCCTACTCTTATCTTGTGCTCAAACTCAACTACAAAGTCATCAGAGCCTGCGTGAAGAACGCACCCGCCCACCAGAACCTGACAGACTGGCTGCAGTTTTGCCGAGATGTCCTGTCGCACGACCTGCTGCGTGATAAAGACAAGTTAGGGGGCGTGGGCAAAGTGGTGGTGGTCGACCAGACAGCTTTCGCGAGACGCGAACGCCGCAAAGGAAGCCAAGACGTCCACGAAACCATTTGGATTCTCGGAATCTATGATGTTGAAGAGAAAAAGGGTGTGCTAGTATACATCGAAGACCGTTCTCATGAGGCCATCATCCCAAAAGTGCAGGACCATGTGGAGCAAGGATCCACAATCTATACAGATGAGCTGAGGACGTACGCCTGTCTCGCTAACAGAGGATACGATCACAAGACTGCGAATCGTTCACACGAGCCGGCCGCCAATGACGGTACGCACATCAGCCATATGAAGGCCAAAAACCATATCAAGGGCTATTTTAGCCATCTGAAAAAGTACCTGAGGAAACGAAATGTCGGTCTGCCGGAAAGCCTCCCGGGGTACCTAGACGAGTTCATGTGGATGGAAAGGCACCAGGAAGACACCTGGGGATCGTTCCTTCGCGCTGTGCGACGCCAATACCGCTGCTAAACGGTAAGAAAAGTCTTCATTTCCGGAGCAATAAAACACATTTCTCTCCAATGACGTCAAATGCATGTAAATATCCGACTCTAAGTGACTTCAGAAGCATCAAGCATGTAATGGGTAAGCTCATGTTTGGTGCGTTTGTTATCATCCAATTGCAAAATTATTTTTTATGTGAAATATTTTGCGGGGTTCCGTAACCATCGCTATTTCTCCACCCGAAAACCATGCTTTTTCCCATATTCGCCTGGCTTGTTTGAGTCATAGGTGTGATGCTGTTATTCTCTTCTATCATGCCTAACTGCGCAAACTGATGGCAGGTTACACGGGGTATTTTGTGAGTCTCTAGCTCAATTTCGATACTATGCTGTTCGTAGCATTTAATGATATAATTTTGGTTGTTGTAAGGCGCCAGCGGTATGCTTTGTGATGTTTTGGGTCGAGCTAGGGAGTCGCACTAAACCCTACCAATTAATCAGTCAATGTGTTAAGCATCGACAAGCAACCATTTACATTCGCATACCCACTATCAACAAACAAGAAGTCCTGATAGACGCTTTGAGACTTAGCGGTTTCCACCAGCTCTTGCCTAATGCTGTCCATAAAGGCCGTCCTCCTCGGGTGGGGCCGTCACCATGTCATCATTCAGCTCTGCTGCGGCAATCCTCTTAAGTCCGAAGACGCCCTGCACATAGCGAAAAGCTGGGCCAGGAATGAGATCGTTGGGCGCACAACCAATTCAGCTAGACCTGAGATACAGGCAAGACGTTGATCCGAGCAGGAAATGCTTGTAAATGCCAAGAAAGCAGTGCGGCGAGGGCGAGGCCCTTCCGCGATCGGATGCGTTCCGATGGCGCGCAGAAGGGCAGTGTGGTGCGATGATCGGGTTAGACCAAGCACTTCTTTGATAAATGCTGCCCACCGTCAACCGTGGGTCCAAACGGTCAATTACGATGGACTGAGGGGGCCGTTGACCGTGTCACATCCGAACACGAGTGCTGGAGACACGATCGACCTCCAAAGGAAGACCTTGTCGGCGGTGGTCAGGCGGCTGGTCTGGCCCGACTGAGGCAGCGCCGCGGTGCTCCGCGCGCAACTTCTCGTCAAGCACTACAGCAAGGTGTTCAGTGGGTAGCCCTGTCGTTGTTTTGCATTGCGGGAAGTGAACTGGCTGGGTTGGGGTCTGCCGGACTTGCCCTGTCCTGATGGAGTTCACACTGGTGTGTCTGCGAGGAGCTGGCTGCCGAGTATGATTCAGTGACTAAGTTCTGTCTGGATTGTGCTGGGTAACCGCAGGCTGTTTGAAATAGTAAAGTGGAGACGCCAACGGCCGGTGACATCTCCCACTAACTGTAATCGACTATCCAGGTCACGCGCGTTGGTAGACAGCAGCAGGAGATCGTCGGCGCGGCAGACGGCACGGCAGGCACATGCTGGCCATGCAGATCGGCCGATTCCAGGACAAAAAGTCAAAAGACAAAATGTCAAAAGACAAAAAGTCAAATGCAAAAAGTCAATATGGATAAAAGTCAAATGGAAAAAAGTCAAATGGATAAAAGCCAAAACGGATAAAAGTCAAAAGACAAAAAGTCAAATGGCAAAAAGTCAAAACGTCCAAAAGTCAAAAATGCAAAAAGTCAAATGGCAAAAAGTCAAAATGGCGAAAAGTCAAAAACGCAAAAAGTCAAAAGCAAAAAGTCAAATGGCGAAAAGTCAAAATGGCAAAAAGTCAAAAACGCAAAAAGTCAAAAGCAAAAAGTCAAATGGCAAAAAGTCAAAATGGCGAAAAGTCAAAAACGAAAAAAGTCAAAAGCAAAAAAGTCAAATGGCAAAAAGTCAAAATGGCGAAAAGTCAAAAACGCAAAAAGTCAAAAGCAAAAAGTCAAATGGCAAAAAGTCAAAAAAACGCGAAAAGTCAAAGTCAAATGGCAAAAAGTCAAAACGTCCAAAAGTCAAAAATGCAAAAAGTCAAAAAGACAAAAAGTGAAAAAAAAAACGGCAAAAAAGTCCAAATGATAAAAATCAAATGGGAAAAGTCAAATAATCGGTCCAGCCGTTGTGCGGTTATTGAGGATAATAGTTTTCGGGTGTGTGCAAAGTACCCCAAGTTTAGCACGCGCCACGTGCCAAGATCGACACTCAGACAACATGGTGTCCATGCCATACAACTTTTACACCCAAGTGGTATTCAGCAAAGAAGACCGCTTGTCGATGCGGCATGCGGTTCTTGAGTTATAATGGTTTGAAGAGCGTGATGGGGTCGTGTCGGGTCGGATCGTGTCGGGCCGGGTCGCGCATACCTACTCAGATTTTTGCCTTAAAGGGACCCTCCCACCTTCAAAAAAGGTAATGAATTGGCATGAAAGTGATGTCGCTCGGTTCAGAAAGAGCAAAAATTAATATCTACCAAATTTCATCGAAAAATATTCACCGGTTTTCAAGATATTAGACTTTTACTTTTGTTTACTTTTAGGGATCTCCGCTGTTCCTAGCGACTTTATTTGAAAGTGCGGCATTTGTTGCGCGCAAAGCAGCATATACCACCGCGTGCTGCCAAACGTTTTAGTAAAAGATTTAAAAATCGTTAGATCTCCGCTGACGTCACAAATTCTAAGGGGGCATACCAATGCATTAGCCCCTTAGAATCCGAAAACTGCAAGTTTGAAATTCCATATCTCCGAATTAAAGCATTTTTCGATGTTGTGAATGCCCAAACCAGTATTTTCAGGCCATGGCCACCAATTTGGCTATCTCAACTCAAAACTAATGTTAAGGTGGGAGGGTCCCTTTAAACACGAAAGAACTCGCTCGCTCGCTGCGCTCGCTCGCTCGTAATTAACCCTATGGCGTTGCATGGAAAGAAATGAGTTCAAACTGCCTCGAGCCCCTCCAACATTGAGAAAGTTCCAGCGCCAGTGCTCCCACATGTAATAATAACCTGTGAATCATTTTCATTTTATTACTTAGGGTTCGTTCATTAAAATATGTTCATTTCTTTTAACCAAATTTCTATAAACCCAGCGCGTTGGATGCTGGACCAGTCAGCGATGACCGTACAGAGACCAGAGAGCGTGAGTGGACGGAGGGGATCGCGTCCAGTCTATCGGGCACGTTTAAACTTTCAGATAAAACTTTGCCATAGCACTGGAATTGCACGATGGGGCAGTGGTGACCCGGGAACGTTTGAAAAGTTGATGGGGTAGGTTGAAAGTTGAGAGGACAAAAATTGCAACTCAAAATTTTGAAAGTATCTCGTCTTTTGTATTTTTTACTTTAAGTCCATTGACGTCATTTAAGCGTTAATCACATGGTATTTTTTTTATTTTGAGGATTTGGCTTTTCACCAGGGCCTCCTCTCAGGGGCGACACTTTCCGAAAATTATTGGTAGGGCTCTAATGTAAATTTTTGCCAATTCAAAGCGATTCTTTCCACGCAACGCCATAGGCATAATATTAAATTTCCAAAATTATTGGTAGGGCTCGGGCCCTACCATGCCTATACAAAGCGACACCCATGCCTCCTCTAACATGTTAACTGCGGGAGCTCCAGCCCCCGCAGTCATCCTCCAAACTGGTCACTGAGGGGTACCTTGTCATTTTTTAGTCTTAGACGTTTTTGGTAGGGGTTACCTTAGTCATTGCCCGTGATCGGGCCCCCCAGTCAAAACTGCTTAGAGGAGGCACTGCTTTTCACCCTCTCCCATGGGGGAGGGGCTGCCGCCGGCGTATATTCGGATGCAGTATGAGTAGAGCATGGGTCCCGAAAAATTCTTCAGAAACTAGAGAAATTATCGCGGCCACCGGCATTTAGGCGATCTGCTCGTGCTTTTGTCACTGGAGCGCTTCTTTCACGGAGATTGCGCCGGCCGCCTGCAACGGACGAAAAATACACGGCTTTGCAATCCGGCTGATCGTGGGAAAATACAGCCGGAGGTCTCGGCTCTATGCAGGTATACCACCGGGAGAGATGTATTTATTGTATAGTATATACCACTGGCTCGATGTATAGCCTGCAAGTTGGCTTTGGTGCAAACATGTCAAACATGGTATAGGGCGGATCGATGTAAGCAAATCAGAAGTTCAATTGACAATTTCCGATTCTTATTCGATAATTACGACCAATTATATTTTATTTTGGGAAGTGTTATTGGGACCGGAGCAATAAAATCTCATTTTTCCCTGTCTCCTTACCTATCTCCCAAACCCCTTGCTCACGATCATCTTTCCTCTCTTTAGGTATCAGTCTCCTTCCCGTCCTCCCCGAGTCTCTGACAAGTAATATCCATATCTCTAAGTCTTTTCCTTCATCTGATCCTCCTTTCTCTCACCACCCTTCTCTCTCTCTCTCACCACCCTTCTCTCTCTCTCTCTCTTTCTCTCTCTCTCTCTCTCTCTCTCTCTCTCTCTCTCTCTCTCTCTCTCTCTCTCTCTCTCTCTCTCTCTCTCTCTCTCTCGTCCGTCTGTCCATCTCTTTGTCCGTCTCTCCGTCCGTTCGCCCGCCCTTCCGTCTCTCAGTCCGTCCGTCCGTCCGTCCGCCCTTCCGTCTCTCAGTCCGTCCATCCGTCCGTCCGTTTCTCCATCCGTCCGTCCATCAGTCACTCTCTCCGTCCGTCCGTCATCAGTCTCTTCGTCCGTCCATCCGTCTCTCCGTCCGTCCGTCCGTCTCTCCGGAGGTGCAACTTTTCCCAAATAGTTCTTGGAACGTCACACAGTATATCGAACCCACATATTACATAGAGGTGCAACTTTTTCAGGTCCCACGTTCACCACGTCCAACGTTCTAACAGGTCCCAATTTTCCTGCCTTTTGGGTCATTGACCTGACCTGGAAGGTCAACCGATGACCTAGGACCTTAAAATTGGGTATCATCGGCTTCCTCTCGTCACGGGCAGCACGCTGGTTTTTTTTCCGCGAAGCTCTAGCTTGATCAGGAGCGAAACGGCAAGGGGTTATACCTTATACGTTCGCGGCTGGAAAAAAAACACCTTTACGGGCAAGGGTCAAGTTGAAAGTATTAATTTGGTTCAAAACGATGATGTAGATAAGTTAGTTATTTAAATCTAAATATCCTATGACGAGAGCGATGGACATTTTTGGTATGCAGTGTTATCCATTGAAAACAGGTCAAAGCTATTGAGTTTTTAATTTAGTGGTCGCCGCTTACTAATCATGCGGCATACACGCCGCACATAACCGCCAATGCCGCAACGCAGCTGAAATTTCGAAGTAAGCATTTAGTCTCACCCGCATTCATATGGTACCCGTCGTGTGTGTCCGAGAATTTCTCTAGTTTCTGAGGAATTTTTCGGGACCCATGCTCTGCTCATACTGCATTCGAATATACGCCTGCCGCCGCCCGGTGCTCCGCGCATCACGGACGCCACGCGAGCGCTGCTGGCGCGGCGGCGCGCACTGCTCGGCCCGCGCGCCGAGTATACGAGTGGTGAACCGGCAGTGTCGAGCGGCCATCAGACGTGACCACGCGGCATACTATGCTGACCAGCTGCGTGAGGCTGGACCGGCGAGGATGTGGACAGTGCTGCGGCCAGTGATCGGGGCGGGGAAGAGTGCCACTGCTGCTGCGCCAGCGACTTTGCAACGCGCCGGAAGCGCTCAACGCGTATTATGTGAGCGTGGGCCCCACCACCGCAGCCAGCGTCCCTGCCCCGCTGCTGCGGACCCCGGTACCTGTCAGAATCCCTCGCGTACTCACATGTTCCTTACAACTTCAGTGGGTAGGGTACGTTGCGCTGTAGGTATAATATTTTTCAAAAGATGAAAAGATCGATGCTTCGACTTTTATCCTTTTGACTTTTTATTTCAGACTTTGACTTCGACTTTTCTATTTTATACTTTTTTTCATTTTTGACTTTTTGTCTTTTGACTTTTACCCGTTTTGACTTTTTGCTTTTGACTTTTTGTCTTTTGACTTTATTCCGTTTTGACTTTTTGTCTTTTGACTTTTACTCGTTTTGACTTTCTGTCTTTTGACTTTTTTCCGTTTTGACTTTTATCCTTTTGACTTTTTGCATTTTTGACTTTTTGTCTTTTGACTTTTACACGTTTTGACTTTTTGCTTTTGACTTTTTGTCTTTTGACTTTTTTCCGTTTTGACTTTTATCCTTTTGACTTTTTCATTTTTGACTTTTTGCATTTTTGACTTTTTGTCATTTGACTTTTTGCGTTTTTGACTTTTGCACATTTTGACTTTTTGCTTTTGACTTTTTGTCTTTTGACTTTTATCCGTTTTGACTTTTATCTTTTTGACTTTTATCCCGTTTGACTTTTTGCATTGGACTTTTTGTCTTTTGACTATTTGTCTTTTGACTTTATTCCTTTTGACTTTTTGTCCGGTTACCAGATCGGCCCGACGGCCGCTGTCGTCAAGGGCTTCAACGAGAGGAAAGAGGAAGACACTGGCCAGAGTCGGCGCTAAAAGTGTACCCTGCCTCGTGCCTCTACAAATTTTGAACGGCGTGAACGTCTTGATTCCACAAAAAATCATTCTGACCGACAGCTGATTCACAATGGTTTGCCAGCAGTTTTGCGTAGATCCTAATTCAGCAGCCGGAACAAGAGGCCGTTGTGCCAGGTGCGGTCGGAGCACTTGCGAACGTCTAAATTGGCGGTGGAGACGGGAAGGGTTTTACGGCAACAACTGCCTTGCTGTATGGTCTCTCCGGCCAGTAACGGTGCTTGCATGGCCCATCGGTGGGAGAAACGCGGCTAAGTAAACGCGGCTTTGTTTTTTTTTCTATGATTATGGATAAAAAACTATTTTAATTTTCGCTTTATTTATCACAATTATCACCCACTCACACCCACTACCCCAAGCTCCCATATTTATCCTAGTGTTTTGTGGTATAATGGGGATCGGGGCATTATCCGGATATTACCAGGGGTTGCGCTCCTACCTTTCAACATCACGTGGCGACACACAGACGAACACTGTCAGGACCGTGAACATTCTAAACGAAAAACAGCTTTAGATGTTTGGCTGCCCATTGCCCAATCAGCGTGAGGCCGCACTCGACAGTCACTCATTCGACTGAGTATTCAGTGATGATTTTGAAGAGCGTCAAAGCTAACGTACAGCAGCCGAGGTGGTTCATCAATCGGTTAATGATTGAATTTGATATTATTAGGCCAGTCCACTAAAAAAAACTTGAATCATCTATGAAAACTACGATTCATTCTTCCATCGATCAAATGAATTTCGTTGTGTGCTTTTTTAGATAATTGTAATATATTGAAATAAAACGCCGATAGATCATGGTGAGCGTGACTCTGTGCCCAGCCTTTCGCCCAGTCTAACCCCGCCTCTCTGCTCGGCAGGTCCCCGCAGCCCGCCGCCATGCCGTCCCGTGAGAGCCGCCAGACGCGGGCGCGCCGCCGCGCCGGCACGCCGCCGGCCGACTCGGGGCCCTCCAGTGACGAGGAGGTGACCTTCCAGCCGGCGCCGGCCGCCGCCGACCCGGAGGACGACGTCTCGACGCTCGCCGGCAGCGACGACGAGGCGCCCGAGTCTGTGGGCCTGTCGGCGGCGCGCCGGGAGGCGGAGGCGCTGCTCCGGGACCTGGCCGACAGCCGCCGGCGCCGCGACGACTCGCGCCGGCAGCGCGACAGGGACCGCCAGGAGCGCAACCGCGAGCAGAAGCTCGACAAGCAGCGGCGCATGGAGCAGGAGCTGATGGACGAGCTGGCTGACGAGCTGGCCGCCGAGGAGGCGGAGGAGACCGCCGGGGACGGGGACGGCGGCCGGCAGCAGCCCGCCGACGGCGCGCCCAGACCCAAGAAGAAGCGCTTCAAGTACCCGACGCCGGCGGTGAGCGGAGCGCTGGACTTCATCCCGCTGGCCGAGGGCCAGAGCACCACGTTCAAGGCGGCCGCGCTGCCGACCTCGCAGCTGCCGGCGGTGGTGAACCCTGAGCTGATGGGGCTGCGGGAGCGGCTGTTGTACAGCGGCCGCGTGCCGCGCACCTCGTCCCGGGGGCTGGCGCAGCTGCGGCACAAACAGCGCGCCTCCGGCAAGTACGGCCGGTGACGGGCGGGACGGGGAGCGGTGATGTGCCAGGACCCGGGCCGGACCCGGACCGGGGAGGTGGGACCGGACGATGCTGGGGACGGGCCGCTGGCGGGACTTCAGTGTGAAAGCGGCAGTGTGAGGTGGAACTGACGGAAAGGAACTGGGTGGTCTTTGACCCGATCAGACGGTCAGACCTCGCGATGTCGGTAACGGGAATCAGACCGGTGTGTTTGAAGGGCGCTCAACCAGTGACAACCAGTGAGCCTGACGTAGATGTGCTCAGGAAAGTGGCGTTCGCTTCTGTTTGAGCAACCCTGTCGGAGTTTTGCATTGCGGGAAGTGAACTGGCTGGGTTGGGGTCGGGGACGTGTGCTGAAGTACGATCGAGAGTAAGGTTCAATTGCTGTTGATTCAGGCCAATAACCCGGTGTCGAAGTCCTGCAGTTGATCGCAGTCCTGTTCATGGGCGCCACTTTTCCACCGGCGCACCGTGTGCCACACCTGTCGTTCTGGTAGACGGTCTCGGACCTTTCCGTGCTCCGAACGGTGTCATTCGTTCTTGCGTCTTTATGCGTCGTACATCGGATATTGTTGTGCCGTGCGCATTGTTTTCTAGCGCATTGATGCCGGATGCGTGGCCCCAATAAAGGTACCGTTTGACACAGCGAGAGATGATGGACTTATTGTGGAGAGGGCGGGAAACTGGCCGTTGCACGGTGGTGATGTCTGCACGATCGATCAGACCGGATCCGTTAATATAATCACCATCAGCACAGAAACGAATCTTCACATACGGCACCGTTATTATTGCGTCACATAGTTTCATAGACACCTCGCCGCAAGAGCAATGTCCATTGCGAGGCTAAATCACAGGCACATCGGACCCAAAGTTTATACAAAATACCCAAAGACAGCAATAACAATGTATCGAACACATCCCGCTCAGGGATATGGGCATTGATACAACATCCCTGAACTGGTTAATAGCGGTCTTACAAAATACTGGCTGGGGCCAAAATCTATACTCCAAAACACATGTTGCAGGACAGAAAATGGAATAAACCATCTCTGCAATGCAAGGTTGGTGGACTTGCAGCGATCCGTGGGAACAATCACTCGTTATTGGCAATGTTGCACGCCCCTTTGTTACACATCACATGACAATCCTGCAGACTGTGATCGAGTAGGCACAAAATTGACTAAAAACATCGTAACAAAGGCTATCGTACGCGTCCAGGCAGGGTCGCTATCCGCAGCTTCCATCCTTCCATCCATCCCTCCACCTGTAACAGGAAACCAAACAGCCGCTGTTAGATCAAATACAATGCCTAACCATTCTGATAGGCGTACAAACTGAACATTTTTAGAATATGACCTTTTATCGCAAATGAGTTTCTGTCGTTGAATGCATCCTCTCCGAAAGACGAAGGACGCCGACTACTTCTTCCAAATTTTGCTCGAACACACGGATTGATTGAGCCGGAGCCAACGCTAAGCAGATCTTGTTACGCAGGCCCGATTCCCACCGTCCCGTCAATATCGGATTGAATTAGGAGAGTTCCGGTCCCAGTTTGGTGTAACAATGAAAACTGGTCGTGGCCCGCCCCACCTAACTGACTTCAGCTTATTGTGGCTACACATAGCTGACCTAACAACCGCAGACCATCTCCTCAGGCCATCCCCGTCGGGAGTCTCATACGTCAAGCCCCGGAGCGACTCGAACCGCGACTCTCATTGAGACAAGTCGAGACCAGTGCTTTTTCAACGGAGCTTCAGAAGTTCAGGACCGATATAACTGATGATATCATATTGCGGATCTCTGAGCTCACCTCTCGTCCACAAGGTCACAGTCGAACTCGGGCTTCCCCAGTTTCCTGTTGACGGTGTTGTGGCGGTCACAGAACCACCGGGACAGGGCTGAGCGGGTCTCCACCTTCGGAGGGTGCTCCGCAATGCTGAAAACAATGGAAGGTTTGTCATTCCAGGAGGTCTGGGAGTCTCGGCATTCACATAACCCGCGTTCGTTGTCTCTCGAACGATGAAGATCCTACGCCGTCCGGCCAATCCCGTTCGAGGTCAGCGGGGACTCGGCTGTGGTTATGGAACGTGATTGGCCGGACGACTTAGAATCTTTGTCGTCCAAGAAACATCGAACATGGGGATAGTAAACTATATTAATCTCTGAAATTAGAGAGTAGCATATTGAAAAGTCCATGCAATTGCATTAGTTTAAACTAATGTGACTTGGGTCAAGATTATTGTGGTTATACCTAAGCATAGACCACTATATATCTACATATATAGTGGTCTATATAGTGGATATATAGTGGTCTATGACCTAAGTTGTAGCTTGTAAAGTCAGTTAACAGCTTTCCAAATATGAATGCTAAGTAAATGACTCACTCTTTCTGGAAGTCCTCCGCACAGTAGGTGCAGGGGTAGAGCCGGGAGAAGAGGCTGATGAACTGCTTCATGTCCTCCTGCTGGCCCTGGTTCGGTTTGTCTGGGTACACAGCTGCTGTGGTGTGCAGCAGTGACCAGGAGTTCCGACCAAGCTCATTCTTGTCGAGAGGGCAGCCTGACAGGCCCTCAGCGGTGTGTTCTACCTTGGAAACACTTGCTGACTGTGGTGGCTTCTGTGGTGAGGTGCCAGCCTGTGGAACCAGTGACATTTTGCTCAAAATATCACAAAGCATCTATTGACACAGTTAGAAAGAAAGGTATGAACCCAGAGGGGTGTTCACGGGCACCGCACACTGGTGCGTGCGCTGTGTGCGGTGCGTCCAGCAGGCGTGGGGGTAGGGGATGGGTAGGCGGCTCTGACGTCACGGCTGCGTGCAGTGGACGGTCCGCTGTGGCCAGTCCCGACCGGCCACAGCGATCGCTGTGTGCGGTGACGGAAGGCTGACGTAGGGACGAAGTGGGCGGAGCTTCGAGGCTGTGTGCGGTCCGACTGCACACAGGGCCCGTGAACAGCCCTCAGATCATGACCTACCACTGGGCACTGAGAAACAAAAAGTATTTATGACATATAACCATATTTAATCTCTGAATCACAGATACATAAGGGATCATAAAATGTGAAATATCTTTTTTCAATTTATCCTTTTTACACCACAACTTTGAGAGCACTGAAACCAAGATTCACTTCTTCAGATCAAACAGGGTGAATTTAGCAACAAAATGAATAAAAACGACATACTGACCTTATCTTCTTTTCCTGGTTGTTTTGGTCCACTCATTTTCATCCATGTCTTGAAGTCAGTACAGGTTCTACATGGTTTTCTTGGAAAAGCACCGAAGTGTTCACGCTCCTCCGTGGGCGCATCCATGTTGAAACTGGCAGCGTTCCTCTTCTAATCAAGCGCCCCGTGTGACGCAACTGCTGTTTTCGTCTTACGTAATGGCACCTCAGGCGGCGGCTACATCATTGCGAGGAGCAATTTGAATTCGGCAGTGGGCCTTGGGCAGTCCTGTTGCCGGTTTACGCGGGGTTGATTTTCATTTTCTATTATACATTATTAGGATTTTGCTTTGGACGAGGCAGTTGACCAAACCAGAACAAAATGCTCTCGCGCAGCATCCTTCCATCTGGAACATTCGGGTTGTCGGGAGAATTTGCTAGAAGCCAAAACCCAATGTTGCCAAACGACCCCATACCAAGATATAGGCCCCACAAAGTCCAACCAGCGATTCTGGATGCAGCGTACCCGTCAGGAGCACTGGGCTGGAGCCGCCGGAGCGACTCAAGCCCAGCCCCTCTCCCCCCGTCTGATCACTGATCCCCGTACGGCCTTGCACTGATTCTCATATGTTCTTAGATCTCAGATCTCAGCCCCAGATGCCTACAAACTGCGCCACGGGACGGGTGAGTTCACAATACGCAGAGTTTTGGTCAGCTCCTCAGTCTCACAGTTCGCTGTCCATGGATAGCTGGATTCCATACCTATTGTCTGTAAACAGCCGTTCCGACAACAACACTGTATTTCTGCTTTCTGGCGAGGGGCGGCGCTAGCGTCGCTCCGTCTCCCTACAGACTGACCGGGCCCGACGGGTCCAACATGGGTCTCGTATGGGTGTTCACGGCCCCTCCGCGGGCCTCGGACGAGGCGCATCAGCCGAGGTCCGGCCCGGTGACAGACAGGAGCTGTCACGGTGACGGCTGTCAGACCGACAGAGATGTATGGATACGCAGAAGCGTGCTACACAGATACACAGCATGGCCGGCGGCCGCACTAGCGCTCTCACAATAGCAGCAGGTAACCACACAGACAGACAGACAGACAAACGGGAGTGATACGGTATTATGAACCCCCACACCAGCACAGGGAGAGATACGGCGACGGAGGAACTCTGCAACAGCTAACACGGAGAGAGAGAGAGAGAGAGAGAGAGAGAGAGAGAGAGAGAGAGAGAGAGAGAGAGAGAGAGAGAGAGAGAGAGAGAGAGAGAGAGAGAGAGAGAGAGAGAGAGAGAGAGAGAGAGAGAGAGAGAGAGAGAGAGAGAGAGGGGAGACTACGACATAGCTAACAGCTACACGTCACGATCCAGGCTTAGTACGCAGCCACACTCAGTGTACGCCAGCGACAAAGAGCCTCTACTTGCCGCGGCAATCTCCCACAGTTGTAGAGGGGCTGAGGCGCCGGAGAGAGCGGAGGGGAGGAGAGAGTGGGAGAGCGCCCAGCTGGGACAGCTGGCCAGACAGGTGTCCGATCCACTCACTGGTGAAAACCGAGCGCCGCAGTCAAACCAACAACCAACCAACAACCGAGAGATAACTGATATGGGACTCGCTGGATTACAACCCAACCCACGCCGCGCCGACTGTGATACACGGGAACCCTCCCCGGTTAATCAGCTCGGAATACCTAAATAAATAGGTGATTTAATCAGTACCGCGCGGCGGGCAGTCACCTATCGCGCGGTGGCAGTAACTATAACCGGGGGATAACCTGCCGGCACACACCCACACCCACACGGCACACACCACACAGCGCGCTAAGACACCACTACCGCTACACAAAGCCGACGCGGCGGCGGCCCGGCCGCGCCAGCGAGCGCCTGTAACCGACTAGCTGTCTTATTCAATGAGCTATTCTACTTATTACTTGCCGTTGACTAGGAGCTCCAGGACGCATGCAGTCCCGTAAACATTTAATGCTGGCCCAAACAACCGAGAAAACAAACCAGCACTCAGACCAGACGGCCGGGCGCTCGGGGGCGCGGGATAAACAAAATAGGAGAACTGAGAGTACAATTGAACAGATCCAGAGACGAATAACATGAATATTGATACGGCAATGCCCGGGGCGGCGGACTGCGCCGGCGGCCGCGGCCCAACTGATATCACATAGTCGAATGTAAATAATCACACACACGCCGATCTGGATAAAACAACTGCCGCAGCCCGGAGCGATCCGGATGCCGCCCTACGGATCCGGATACCTGCGGATCCGGCGGTACGGGGAGGACACCGGCGTCTGTGCGCGATGCTGCCGGCGGCGAGACCCGAGATCCGCCGGCTGCGGGGATACCCGCCGGTCGGGACAGTCGAGCCGGAGACCTCGGCGGCGCGGGCTCCGCAGACCGGGGCTCGGCCGGCCGGGTACCGCCAGTGCCGTCACTCAGTCGCCGCGCCTAGTAGGCCGGCGGCTGGAAGTTGCCGGTGCCTGGCGGCGGAACGGAAACTAGGTGAGCGAGTCTCGTAAAAAAGCAAATCGTGATCGACACAAAACTTAGCTGCTAGCGAATAATACGACAGATGACACGTAACAACAAACAAAAGCACGGTAAACGTCAATTGTGACAGCTGCACATCCTCTCTATTTCGAGCACTCCCTGTCAGGTCAATTACCCCAAAAGTCTTCACTCTAAATCATGATCCTATCTAGAATCAGGCGGGCGAAATACAGCTCTTAGTATGTCTATCACGCCAGGAGAGCATTTGCAATCCCACCCGACGATTAACCTGTCTCGTGTCTCGGCGGATCCTCAGAGTCAGACACTCACCAGCCTAAGGGTGGGGCACTCATCGGCCGGGTGGGACACTCGTCACTCAACGGTCGTGTCTGGACACTCACCGGCCGAGGGTCGGGCACCCATCACTCACCGGCGGGGTCCTGGGACGCTCGGCACTCACCGGCCGGGCGGTTCGGGCACCCATCACTCACCGGCGGGCCCACGGGACACTCACCGCCGGGGTCCTGGGACACTCGGCACTCACCGGCCGAGGGTGGGGTCACTCACCAGCGGGCCCACGGGACACTCACTGGCGGGGTCCTGGGACACTCGGCTCTCCCCTGCCAGGGGTCCTGGGACACTCGGCTCTCCCCTGCCAGGGGTCCTGGGACGCTCACTGGAGGTTACCGGCCGGCTCTGGATCACTCACCGGCGGGGTCCTGAGGCACTCATCACTCACCGGCGGGGGGTCGGGCACCCGTCACTCACCGGCGGGGTCCTGGGGCTGCGAGAAGGGCGGCTCCTGGTAGCCGGACTGGTCGGCAGAGCCGTCCATGGCGCCCGGGTAGCCGGCGTACCCGGCGCCGCCCGGCACACCGCCCTCCTGCTGATCGTAGCCAGTGGCGAACTCGTTACCCGTGCCCTGCTTGAAGCGCAGGTAGGCCAGGTAGGCCAGCGCGCCCTGTGGACAGCCGAGGGGAGGGTCAGACAAACAGGTAGGCCAGGTAGGGCGCCCTGTGGACAGCCGAGGGAAGGGTCAGACAGAGAGGTAGGCCAGGTAGGGCGCCCTGTGGACAGCCGAGGGGAGCGTCACACAGACAGGTAGGCCAGGTAAGGCGCCCTGTGGACAGCCGAGGGGAGCGTCACACAGACAGGTAGGCCAGGTAGGGCGCCCTGTGGACAGCCGAGGGGAGGGTCAGACAGACAGGTAGGCCAGATAGGCCAGCGCGCCCTGTGGACAGCCGAGGGGAGGGTCAGACGGAGACAGGTAGGCCCGGTAGGGCGCCCTGTGGACAGCCGAGGGGAGGGACAGACGGAGACAGGTAGGCCAGGTAGGGCGCCCTGTGGGAGCGGGTGTTCAGGTCAGACAGGTGAGGCTCGGAGGGATATAGGGGAGTGATGGATTCTGTACTGTGTTAAAGAGCAATTCAGGAAGATTACAGCCCAAAGGCACCGATGGGGGGGGGGGGACAGACAGACTCTGAGGATATTTGCCCTCTCATGAGACATCTCTTCTCCAACGCCCCGTTGGAGAAGAGATGTCTCATGAGAGGGCAAATGTCCTCAGAGTGGGTCCAGCTCGGCGAAGGTCAAAGTCTGCCGCGCAGAGCAGGCGGATCATGTACTATATCACTCACAGACGAGTGCGGGAAGGCGGGTTAGGGCACTGACACAGACATTAGACGGTGACACACACCGGCCCGACGGTCGCGCCAGGACAGTGTCCAAATCAAACCTGGACGGGCTCAAACTGGTGCGGGAGGTGATGCGACTGATCCATGCCACGCTCGTGAATTCAGCAAACTGGCCGCGGTGTCAAAAAGCTGACAACGCAACATATTGACGCCGGGGACTTGGGCGATAGACTGACCCCCTGGGTGAAGCCGAGGCTGGTCAAGACGGAAAGTATACGACTAAAGGCCGCCCCACACTGGACCTCGCATGCGAGTTGCCAATTTTTGGGTTTCTTCAAAATCAAATAGTACAATCTAAGTTGAGTGAACCACACTTCCATCTAACAAGCGAGTCTGCATGTTTTAGATTACGAGCGACCTTGCATCGCATTCCAAAAGTTGATTTTGAGCCAACTTTCGATTTTCCTCGCTGCGAGGTCTGCGAGTTCTGCGAGGTTTGCGGGTTTTTCGTTGGAGACGAATTTTGGTTCGTTGCGCTGGTATTGCGACTATATGTAAGTTTCTGAAGGTGTACCGGCTTTACTGCATTCATGAAGCTACCATTTACCATAAAGGAACGGCCTAATCACTATGAATTAGTATTATGCCCGCAAACTCGCAATCCGCATGCGAGTTCCAGTGTGGGGCGGCCTTAGCCCAGGCGTCGTGACACCCTAGCGAATTTAGCGACTGACCCATGTGAAGATGGAGAAGAAGGTGAAGGCGATGGCGGCCTGGACGGGGTTCTTGTCGTTGGCTGTCGGCACGCCCTCCGTGTTGCTCCAGGAGTTGGTCAGGAAGCAGAACGACACGAAGAACAGGAACGTCCAGAATCCTGCCGGGTAAAGCGGAGACCTCCGTCAGTGAGCCGCACGGATAGCGGTCAACGGTCAGACCTAAAATAAACGTCCCCTAAATACAACACGAATTACTGCATTACCCTCTATAAAGCCTCTAAAGTTAGCTTCCGAAACAATAGAGACTTATCCAAACAGGATTATTGTAACAGCTCCCAGACCGTCTTTCCTCCAGTCTAACGTTCCTTAGCATTGATAAGCACATGTCAGTCCCGTGGATCGCCCATCCTCCCACTAAATTACTCCGCTATTCCCGTCCAAAACCAGCGCCGCCCCTCCCTGCCCACGGCTCCCCTCCCCCGCTGGCAGCGCCGCGGTCGGAGCAGTCTATCAATGGCCCGTTTCGGCGCCCTGACGGCCGGCGGGACGTGAGCGACCACTGAGTACCCCGCGCTACGTGACCGGACGGAGGGGCAGGTACCGGCGCTGAGCAGCGGGCGCAGCGGCCGGCGGGGCAGCGGCCGGCGCCGGGACTGAGTCGCGGCACAGCGGGGCAGCGACGGTACTGACTGCTGAATGATACCGACACAACCAGTGACGCTTGACACTACGGAGGATAATTACCTGGGCGGAAATTATGGAATATAGGTGATGGTTATTCCATACCTTTGGCCACTACCAAAAGTCCAAAATACCATCCACAACGCAATTGGGGTTCGTACTTCAGCTATGCGGTGTATCAAGGGCAGTCAAAATAAACCATGAACATGATAACCTCCCTTCGTCGTAATTCCTTCCAATGAATGATGTATTAGGGCTCACGGTAGTGTCGACTACAAGGTCATTTGCGTCATAACACTGACCATTGCAACTCCAAAACAACCGGTAAGGATGTACTTCATTATCGTAATGGCACTTTAATGTGAAGTTTAGGCATGAATGTGGCATGAGCCGTAACCGGGCAGCAAGTTTGTTTTAATCGATCCGGGAACTGTCATCGGACACTGGCGTCGTATTTCAGTGGTAATGCCCGCCGCCCCCACTCAGGCCGCTCTCGTCCTCAGTACCTACTCCACTGACGGAGCAGCCGCTGCGGCAGTCAGAGAGATGGCCCGGAATTCGGTCTGCAGTATAACGCGGCCGAGATCGATGGTGAAATGATCGTTACCCGGCTATTTCTGCAGGAGGGCACGGCGATTGTTCTATTCTTTCACGATTGATGGACGACATGAGGGGCACACAAACAGGCTTTAAGGAACCTCGCTAGGGCATGATATGACGTTAAGCCAAATATTTATTCAATTTCTATCATATAAATGCAAACCTTCGAAAAGAGCCATCCATGTTATTAATTGCATGGCCAGATTCAATAATTTGAGACACGAACTGAAGCGCGCATGGTGGAGGCGGGTGTCCCCTCCCCGCTAATCAGAGCTCATTGGGCGTGCCCTGACCTTTACGGTCTGATTGGGGAGCGTCCGGCAGTCGAAATAATTCAGAAGTCAAAGTGCAGCGAGCCCTGCCCTGCTCCACCCACCGCCGTCTACACCTGGTACTGGTGGCAGGAATTAGGGAGCCGATACAAACAGCGCGGCTACCTATCGGGACAGCTGTGGGTATGGAAGCCCCGATACAAACAGCGCGGCTACCTATCGGGACAGGCTGTGGGTATGGAAGCCCCGATACAAACAGCGCGGCTACCTATCGGGACAGGCTGTGGGTATGGAAGCCCGGCGCCGAGTCGGAAACGCCGACCACAGATCCGGCCGGATACCGCGGGGTCGGAAGGAGGAGCGAATGACGCACCGAGCCTCACCTACAGACTGTGTGCTGTGAAGGGGTCTGTTTTACGGCATGCCGTTACACAGTATTGGCGCTCAGTTTCCACGGAAACGGTACGCAGAAATGGCAATTTTGCTCACATTTCCATGGAAACCGAGCGCCAATATCTGGCCCTGGTAGCGACAGGCCACGACGTGCCGTGAAACAGGGCCCCGTTGGAGCTCGGAACGTCCAGTCCTTTCCTCTCACGGTAGCTGTGTTCTGACGGCTCCCCTTGTCGGCTCATGGGGGAGGATACGTAAGGTATGTCGCAGGGCATGCAAAGGATGTTCTGGCAGTGGGCGTGTATGATCACGATCAGGATAGCGCGACCGGCCGTCAATCCGGGCCATTACTTGAACGAGGTCCTGCAAAGGGTTCGGCACAGTTCCCAGAATCGCTCAGCGATCCACCCTTGTATGGGTGCACTGTCATTGTAAGTCACTGCGCAAGTCGTGGGCACCGAGGTTGGAATAAATACACTCAGTGCTCGGAGCCCGCCTGTGAGCAGACGGGCACTAGCGAGGCCGAACGCTGGGGCAAGTCGGCATAACCACCAGCCGACAACGGTCTCACGCCAAACCTACAAATGCGCTGCGGATTTTTCACAGAAATTAAGTTACTGGGTGGTTCTGTAACCGCCCTAGCCGCCCAGTAATCTCCCTAAAGACCCGTTATTCGTCGTGGCGACCCGGTTATCGCCCCGGTTACCACCAGGGGAGGGAGCAGTAATGCCCTCAAGACTCAGTAACGGCCCTAATGGCCCCGTTATCACCTTAAAAGCTCCCCACTTGCCCTAACGTCCCGGTGTTTGACGCGGCGGCCCAGTTATCACCCTAACGGCCCGGTAATGGCCCTAACGTCCCGGTCATGACCCTAACGGCTCGATTCCCGCTCTAGCGGCCCGGTAATCGCCCTTACGACCCTGTATCGCCCTAGCGGCCCGGTAATGGCCATTACGACCCTGTATCGTCCTAGCGACCCGGTAATCGTCCTAGCGGCTCGGTAATCGCCCTAGCGGCTCGGTAATCGCCCTCGCGGCCCGAAAACCACCACCATGGCGGCCGTCAATTACCTCACGGCCCGTCAAAAAGCCCTAGGTACCGTCCGTCACTTGTCCCAGAAATCGCTCACCGGAGAATCCGAGGTCGGCCAGCACGTAGTGTTTGCGCGTCTTGACGGACGACATGCGGCTGAAGAAGAACTCGCCGGCAATGAAGGCGAAGCAGGCGAGGAAGGCGATGACGGCGATGCCGGTCCCGTAGTTGCAGGCGCCACTGTTCTGGTTGTACATGCACACCTGCTTCATATCGTCATCCTCGTACCAGCCTTGCGAGGAGATGCAGCCGAAGATGATGATGGAGAACAGCTGCACACAGGAGCCGAGAGATAGTCAGAGGTGATAAACGGACTGGGTGGAGGCAGCAGGCCACAAGGAGTCACTAAAAATTGCTGCAATGTTCACATGCAAAGGTTTTGGTTGAAATGCAGAGGATTGACAGGAATAACACATAATCTTTAATCTAATAGCAACAATGACTAATTAGTGATAGGGCTCTGGCCTCTGGGCTCATGACCACCAACTTATCATTCACAAGTATTCATCTCATAAAACAAATATATTTGTATACACTACAGCCATGACTGCCTCTGTTGAAATACCATTTCAACAGTCCAATTATCAGAACAGATTTCTAATTAGTCAAGGAAAATGTCCTTGCACACAATCCACAGCAAAATTGAGCTGGAATCAGCAACAAGAGCAGCAAAAAAAGCCAAGAGCAAGGGAAAGCTCTAAAAAGTTTAATAATATCAAATTTACCAAGCATCATTAGCTTACCAAACAAAGTGCTCTTAAGATGACCTGTGGCCTTTGAATGAAGGCAATAGGGTCAAAGGCTGCACCCATCTTGGCACCACCAAAGGCTCCTCCCTCCATCATTTTGAACAGGAAGATGAGCAATCACTGAAACAAAGGCAATCCATGTTATGATAAAGTCAGAATTCCACACTTAATTGAGCAAAATATAACATGATGAACTGAAACCCTGCCCACCACATCTACCACCTGATGAACAGTTTAACAGAGGCCCTGTTTTTAAAACAATTCACTTGGGACACCAGGGAATTATCTTCTCTTTTGTTTCTATTGAAAGCTACAAATACTTTCCATTTTTGTGATTTATTTACAAAACCTACTTCAATGTTTGAATTGACAGGTGAGCAGAGCCATAGCTAGTAATAAGCAAAACTTGTTGCATAAACTAATGTCCCTAGTCCGGCTACCATCGGATCAGACTGAGACAATCCCTATAATTGGAATGACTAGATATTTTAGACCAGTGTCCCAAAAACGTATTTTTACTTGGGTCATGGGTGTCAAAGGGAAAAATTATTTACCCAAGAGAAGAGTGAAAATTGTGGGTTAGGTAAGGCCCATCAAAGGTAGAAAAATGGTCAAAAGCATAATTTCATATACCTACAAGTGCAGTAGATTTTAGGATAAAAGACCATCCATGCAAATGCTTAATTGTTTCAGTAAAACCAGGATTGAAAAACATGTTTTTTTAAGAGGAGGTGGGAGTGGAGCATTGTTTTCATTTGGATGTCATTTCCCACCTAAATCAACTAAGTTTGGTTGGGATGCTGTTTTAGACATGACAACGCAAATAAATTAACTTAAGATGAATTTATCATTTTAAGCAGTAGATAACAGAAAATTAGACATTATGCAAGGAGAAATAGCTCATTCATTCTAAATTCACAGGTTATCCTATGCACCATAAATTCGGACAACGTTGAAGTGCTGCTGAAACCAAGCTAAGTTGCAGGGGCCAGATAACTTAACCAATGAAAAATAGTGAGATACTTACCTGAGGAATACACAGATGAACAATTAAAAATTCACCAAAATATTCCAGCGGGGCCACGTTGATTTATTTTATCTGTTGATCTCCGCCTCCCTTATCAACCGCACATTCATCAGCTGAGAGCTGCGCCAGTTTTGTCGCACACAAGTTGTCGATATCGACGGCTGTTGATACTCGCTAAAACGAGGCATGCAAATTTTATCTATGAAAATTTAACGTTACGTTGTCAGGTGTGTCATCTATTGAAAAACGAAACGCTTAGCTTAGACACTCGAGATGGTGACAAGAAATATCCTATAGGAATAAAGCGTAAACTCAAATTAGTTTTGCTAAAAGCAAATGACTATCGGAGAACGCAAGTTCTCAATTCACAACAGACAATCGGGCTTTCGATGAGCTCTTCAATTTTCCAGTCTCGCCTGTCGTCTCGTCTCGGGAATTACGCTGTCCTATATGTCTCACCAAAGTATCATTCCCATCCGTGGCACAATTCACGGCTGCAAACACCATCATTTACCGCATGACTGAATAGGTATCGACGACTTTTAGCGGTAACGACTCATTCGGTGCTGGTAGGCGTGTCAATAATTTATTCAGCGTCCCAAACCAATAGAAACCACAAATAACAGAAAACAGTTCCGGTCAGCGTCACGTGAAACAGCCTATTCAAAACGCCTTTCAAGTGTGTGAATATAGATATATTCCCCAACCACCGCACTCTAACCTGGCAGTCTGCGCTCGAGGGCGGCACGCGGCCAAACACCGATACAGGGGACGGGGCCCGTGGAACGCAGCTGGGGAGAGGTGGGACCGGGTGAACCTAAACCCAGATAGCCGGGAAAGGTCATCATCCAGACACTAGCACAGCTCCCCACCATGGCTGGCAAGATGGTCCGAGGCTTGGACGCCTTGGCGCCCATCCGTAGCCCCCGTAACAGACGCACTGCACTCTCTCAGCGTTAGCACAGGTCCACTTCACCCCAGGCACCCGGTTCATCCTCAATGTCCGCCTCACAATTTTCACCGCGCCCGGTCCTTGGAATCTACCCACTCCTCCACTCGCCGTTCCGGTCCACCCAGTCCACCCCACCTCCGGCGTCCGTCCACACCCGCTCTCCACATTTCCACCCCATCCACTCTCCGTTCCGCTCACCCCGCCACCAGTCCACCAGTCGGCCCCGCTGTCCGCCTACTTCCCACCCCAGCCCCAGAGGCCCTTGACGAAGCCGGTCAGTCCTCCGGGCTGGGCGGCGGCCTGGGCGCCCTTCTGTCCGGCAGCGGGCGCGGCGGCGGCGGCGCGCGCGCCCATCTCGCCGCTCACGTCCGGGAACTGCAGGTGGTTCAGCGCCAGGTCGAAGAAGAGCGGCTTGCACGGAACGGGCTGCATGGCGGGCGGCATCTGGCAGATCCTGTCGGCCGCCTCCGGCGCGTCCACGTACTCGTCCAGACGATCCGACAGCGGCTGCGGGGTAGAGGGCAGAAGGAGGGTCAGGTCAGAGGTCAGTTCACGTGTCATGAGTCATGACCCAGGTCAAAACCGGTTAGGACGAGGTCAGAAAACACAGATCAGGAAGGTCAGTGGTAAGAACACAGGTCATGACATGACACAGGTAACATTAAACGTTCGCCCATTGTGCATGTACCTAGGGGTTAATGGCGTTCAAGGCCCGGTGCGTCTCGCGCCACCCTCCGTATCAGCTGCAGTTCTCTTTAAAACTCTCACCGGCTGCTATCGCCCATACCCGTTTGTTTCTGCTCGCAGTGACAGACCCCTCCCCCCCTCCGAACACACGCCGGGGGTGTAACGTTACCCAGACGGTGCGGGGCGTCACGTTACCAGCCGCCAGTCACGGGATCCGATCGTCACCCCCTCCCCCCAGTCATTGTGACGGGGGGGGGGGGGGGCGGGAGGTGCCTGGCAACCGGCAAACTGCAGTATTTGCTGGTTAGAGGGCAGCACTGCGCATGAGCGGTTCGACGGCATTCGACGACCAGCGCCACTCGCAAGCCACCCGCGACAACAGAATGCGGGCGAGAGGTCGCGTCAGTGCGAGCGAGACTAAGAGCGAGGATGGAACTGGACGGGGAGCCAATCGGGTGGAATAATGAACGTATGATGCATGTTCTATGCAGCGTTAAACAGATCGTGTGATGAGAGATGCCAAACTTGGGGGGAGAGCCATATCCCGTTGTCCATCGACCGCGAGGGGCGGCTCTGCTCCTCCGGTGAAATGGGGCGCCTCACCTTATCTACCACTGTACCACCGGGGAAGCGGGGTTCTCACCTTGTTTACCAGCGGCGGGCGGCGGATCTGCTCCACGACGTCAAATGAGGAGCTGGACGAGGAGCAGGAGACGGCAGCGCCCAGAGCCGGGGCAGAGAGCTGCGGCTGTCGGATCAGGAGCCGAGAGCCGAGGAGGGCGAATGAGAGGAGAGGAGAGGAGAATAAGAGAGGCCAGGGCTCAATCTTATAAACGCCGTGGAATGGATATGGCAGCACTGGCTGAAGTTCAGCTGCAGAAAACGACGATCAAACGCAAAATGGTTTTCACGCATTTCAGTCCATCGTTATATGCCGGTCTAAAGAACCATTTCGTTGACTCAGATAAACCTTTGTCAGCACTGGTATCACTGGGAAGGTTACCAAATGCCGTAAATAGAATAGTACGGCATTTTATAAGATTGGGCCCTGGGCCCAATCTCAGGAGAGGCAAGGAGGGGAGGAGAGGAAAGTGAGAGAGGGGGAGAGAAGGAGAAGGAGAAGGAGAAAGAGAAGGAGAAGGAGAAGGAGAAGGAGAAGGAGAAGGAGAAGGAGAAGGAGAAGGAGAAGGAGAAGGAGAAGGAGAAGGAGAAGGAGAAGGAGAAGGAGAAGGAGAAGGAGAAGGAGAAAGAGAAAGAGAAAGAGAAAGAGAAAGAGAAAGAGAAAGAGAAAGAGAAAGAGAAAGAGAAAGAGAAAGAGAAAGAGAAAGAGAAAGAGAAAGAGAAAGAGAAAGAGAAAGGGAAAGAGAAAGAGAAAGAGAAAGAGAAAGAGAAAGAGAAAGAGAAAGAGAAAGAGAAAGAGAAAAAGAAAGACATAGGAAGGGGAAAGGGAAAGGAAACGAGAAAGAGAAAGAAAAAGAGAAAGGGAAAGAGAAAGAAAAGAGAAATAGAAAGAGAACGGGATAACGAGAAATAGAAAAAGAGAAAACAAAAGAGACAGGGACAGGGAGAACATCAGGGTGAGCAGACCATCCTCCACGGTGGAGAAGGTGGAGGACAAACAGGTCGGAAGGAGGACCGAGAGTGTGCAGGAGAGACGAACAGCTGCAATGGGCGCGGCTGGACAACGCGTGGACATAAAAACGTCACAACACCCGAACGAATATTGGGTTCAAGCTGTGGGTCAAATACAAGAATATTTCATCAAACAAGACCCGTCCAACATCTCCACATTTCCCCGCGGAGAGACCATCCGGCCTAACCTCTGGACCAAGAACGCCCGCGGCTCCCGCCCTCCGCACCTTGAGGTCGCTGACGTTGAGCTGCTGGGTCTTCTCCACCAGGTCCTCGGTGGCCAGGATGCTGCGCGCGTGCACGGCGTATTTCCGACCCTCCACCTCCGTCAGCAGCCGCTCCACACGGGACTGCAGGGACAGGGGGGGGGGGGCAGAGGTCAGGGGTCAGAGTTAAGAGGTCACGACTCCTCCATCTCTGTAAGCAGCCGCTCCACACGAGACTGCAGAGACAGGGGCAGGGTCACTCCCTCCCCTGCGCCAAAATGAGGAACCGCAGTCCACAAGGGTCAGCAGGCACAGGTCAGAAGTCAGAGGTCAGCTGGGCTTAGAGTTCAACGCACAAATTGAGTGACACGCCAGGACACCGGGCTGTTCAGGAACATAACGTAAAAATGCAAGGTCGCGCAGCAGCCGAGGGGCTGGAGTCGTTTACTTTCTCACAGTAATACAGTAACATGTCTCCCACTTGTTTCACGTCCTATACCACACCAGCACATGCCCTCCATTCAACCTCTGCCTATCTATCCTTCTTCCCCTTCAGTTACATACACAGCGACACCCACCCGACTCCTTTACATTCACACCAGACGTTTGCCTTGAGGTCGGACTGCAGCACGTTCTGGCAGTAGTGAGCAGTGTTAGTCTGTCCAGTCTATCCCTCCCTTCCTTCCGCCTCCCCACACCCAGCAGCCTAGGCGTACCTTGAGGTCAGGCTCCAGTTCCGACTGCAGCGAGTTCTGGCAGTAGTTCTCCACCCGCGAGTAGAGCGCCAGCGCCTCCGGCCACTTCTCGTGGCCCGCGTACGTCTCCGCCACGTAGAAACACCTGTCGACACGACATGGGGCACGTGGTGACGCAAGAACATGGGGTGCGATACACACTCAACAGTTTCATACACAGCCTTCACACTCAGACGTGACAACGGACGGCCTGAATGTTGAGTTGATGATGTTAGACTAATGGGGAATAAAAGAAGGCCGACTGTCCATAACTGAAGCCATTTCTGAGGGGATCAGCCTATTAATTCTAGGAAATTCAAGTTCAGCCTGGACATAATACGTGTGCTGCGTCCATGACTCTCCTCCAAACGTTGCGTTCCCAAGCTCACCTGAAGCCCTTGTAGGCGCTGATCTGGGCCTGCACGGAGCTGCGGATCTCGAGGTCTCCCTCGAGTCCGGCCAGCTGGGGATTTCCTGCAGGTTCTGCAGTATGATCTCGTACAGGCGAATCACGTCCTGGATCCGCGCCCGACGGCCGTCCACTCCCTGACAGAGAGCGGAAAAGAACACTGACGTCACAGGCTGCACACAGGGCACGTGAAAGGTCGCAGGGCATGCGACAACCTAATTCACGTGTAAGTTGGAAACTGTGACATGAGCTTCCATTATTTTGCACTCCAGGCAAGATGATTCTATTCTGTCTCAAAATTATGTCCTCTCCTTCCTGGCTTCTCTCTGTGTCACATTGGGCTTTTCCTGCAGATCACTAGCGACATGTGCAGTTCTCCTCTCCTTACCCTATTCGGCACCACCTGGTCCGATCCCTTGCACGCAGCTCAATTCCTCCCTTCCTCTCTCCTTCACCCCTCCCTCTCCCCGCCGTACCTTGGCCTTCTCCTTGCGG